>NC_135235.1:726441800-726747709 GCF_051348905.1 Ranitomeya variabilis | reverse complement strand
AGGATCTCACCCTGGCATGGAATTGCGCACAATTTAGACTTTGATTGCACATCACCCTTCTAGCACTTCAGCTATAGGGCATGACGAGCAGAATTAACAAGACCAGCTGACCTTGCCGCCAGGTGTAGGGAATCCACAGAAGCATCGGCTAGATATTCTGTAGCTCCCCTGATCAATGTAATAGAGGACAACAGCCTCTCTCTAGACAATCCTGTCTTCATCTGTTCCTCCAGCTGGTCCACCCAAACAAGTAGAAAAATGCACAGCAAATACGATTTGTTGGGAAAATGATCAAAAAAGCCGATTACAGAAAAAATCCCAATTATTAAAAAATACCTTTTATTCTTATTTATGTTTAAAAACTGGTGCACACAAAACCATCACCAAAGAAAAAACAACATCTATTAAAGAAAAGCCCTAGGGGGGTGCCTAACCCTATGGGCCTATCACTATACTGCACCCTACCTGGCAGTGGAGGTTGGTGCCCTATTTCCTACGCAATGGCGCCCGCGCTCACCGTTGGCTATCCCTTCTATTCTAACCATCCCTATAGGGAAGGGGTAGAAAGACAGTTAAATTCCCTAAGTCTGCATATGAGGCTATGGGCCTGAGGATATGACTTTTGGAGGCCCAAAAATATGCTTAATTGCCCCTATTCTGATCCTGACTCACAGCGGGGATTGGCACCCTAGATTTCTTTGCAACATGTGGCGCCCCCAATCCTTGACGGCTGTCCCAATGCTGACCCTGATAGAGAGATCTTAATGTGCAAAAAATAATGTAGCAAAAAAATTGATGGGCTTACAGTTGCTGGAAAAGCACATTAATGATTATCTATTAAATTTAATAATGATTATCTGACAATTTTCATAAATGTAATCCCATTAATGAATGTCAAGATGTCTTCTATAATGATAAAAACAATGAGGATAAGAAAGAACAGGGGCCCCTATTTCATAAAGATAACCACTAAGCACGCTATCCAGAGGGGATCCACCCTGTGTGTCTGTGACTACATCGTTATGCCGTAGGATATTTGACATCATAAAGCTAAGTAGCAGACTTTAACCCCTTTACCCCCAAGGGTGGTTTGCACGTTAATGACCAGGCCAATTTTTACAATTCTGACCACTGTCCCTTTATGAGGTTATAACTCTGGAACGCTTCAACAGATCCCTGTAATTCTGACATTGTTTTCTCGTAACATATTGTACTTCATGATAGTGGTAAAATTTCTTTGATATTACCTGCGTTTATTTGTAAAAAAAACGGAAATTTGGCGAAAATGTTGAAAATTTCACAATTTTCCAACTTTGAATTTTTATGCAATTAAATCACAGATATATGTCACACAAAATACTTAATAAGTAACATTTCCCACATGTCTACTTTACATCAGCACAATTTTGGAACCAAGTTTTTTTTTGTTAGGGAGTTATAAGGGTTAAAAGTTGACAAGCAATTTCTCATTTTTACAACACCATTTTTTTTAGGGACCACATCTCATTTGAAGTTATTTTGAGGGGTCTATATGATAGAAAATAATCAAGTTTGACACCATTTTAAAAACTGCACCCCTCAAGGTGCTCAAAACCACATTCAAGAAGTTTATTAACCCTTCAGTTGTTTCACAGGAATTTTCTCTAGTCACCTTCCACGACGGCATATGGAGGTTGTCTCTTTGCCCTAATGGGGAACAGGAAACACAGAGGTTAAAAGGACCTCCCACCTCCCACTTGCCAGTGTCTTTCCTGTTCCCCATGGGACAGGGAGAGGTGTCCATGTGCTGTAGTGGCCGGCGACTGCAGTACCTTGTTCAGGCTTTGCCTGTTAGAGCCGGTCAGCTGGAGGTCGCTTTCAGCCTCCTCCGTATGCTGCTCCCGTCGTCCTGCGTGCAGGTATCTCGGGACCCCCTCCCGGCCTTCCCGCGCCCCCACGAGGGCAAAGCAGGCCTGGGATCCCCGTCCGGGTTCCTCCTGGAGCTGCCCGGCGTTTCTCCCCCTCCATGCGGTCGGCTCGGCGTTCCGGAAGTGACGTCAGCGGCTCCCGCGTGTCACTTCCGGTTTCTTCATATCTCCCTGAAGCCGGTACTCCCGGGTTCGCCGGCCGGCGTGTCGGGCCTGGGAGCTCCCTCACATGGATCCTGGAGGGGGAGGGGGATGTCTGATTGCTGGAGGCAGGTGCTAAGGACGGCGTCCATAAAATCCTGCTGAACCACCACTGAGGTAAGACTATTTCCCCAGTATGGATGGTTCCTTGTGCCCTGCGTCTGCGGAGCCCAGCGCTACCCCTGCTACTGTGAGTGTTTGCAGGGGTGGGATCCGGGAGGAAGTATAGTAAGGGGGTTAGTAGTCCTCACCCCTCTCTCCCTTTGTATATTTCAGGGAGGAAAATCTGCCCCTAAAGCCGCCTATAGAAAGAAGTGCCCAGTCTGTTCTGTTAAATTCCCTCCTAACTGGGATAAAAAAACTCTGCCAGCCATGCACTGACAGGGCAATAAAAGCTCAGCAACCATCTCTGCTGGATGAAATTCGCTCACTGGTAAAACAGGAGGTACAATCTTCCTTGGCAGCTTTTACTCTTCCACCTCCACCTCCGCCACCCCATTCCCCGGCTAAGAAGAGGAAAATTCAGGTCGTTGAATCTGATTCTGACTCGGACCTCTCTCATGCCTCATCTACTGGCTGGGAAGATCCAGTATCACCTAAAGCTGAAGTCAGGAAATACCTCTTTTCCTCAGATTACATTGAGGATCTAGTCTCTGCTGTCCGTAACACTATGGGACTAGAAGAGGAACCTGAACCACAATCCATACAGGATCAGATGTTTGGTGGGCTTAGATCGGAGAAGAGAGTGGGTTTCCCAGTTCACGCTAACATTGTTAGTATGATTGATCAGGAATGGGAACTGCCTGAGAAACGACTCAGTACCCCTTCAGAAATGAAGCATAGATTTCCTCTAGAGGGTGAACTTATTAAATTGGACATTCCTAAGGTTGATGTGCAGGTGGCTAGAGTCGCCAAAAGAACTGCACTCCCCTTCGAGGATTCTTCACAGTTGAAGGATCCTATGGATAGGAAGATTGAAAGTCTCCTGAAAAAATCATGGGAAACTTATACGTCTGTCCTTAAGGCTAACGTCGCCTCTACTTGTGTGGCTAGGGCCCTCTCCTGCTGGCTGGAAAAATTGGAGACTCACATATCTCAAGGTACCTCAAGAGGCGAGATATTGGATTCACTCCCTATTCTGCATAAGGCTGCTGAGTTTCTGGCGGACGCTTCTCTGGAATCTGTTAGAGTTGCCACCAGATCCCTTGTACTTTCCAACTCTGCCAGAAGAGCTCTCTGGCTTAAATTATGGAGCGGTGATATCAACTCTAAAGCCAAGTTGTGTGCCATACCCTTTAAAGGAGATTATGTTTTCGTTCCAGCCTTAGATGACATTCTTGACAAGGCTACCGACAAGAAAAAAGTGCTCCCGGAGCAAAAACAACCTCTGCAAAACAGATGTCCTTTCTTCCAGACGATAACAGACTTCCTTTAGTAGCAAAAATCAGGAAGTTCAAAGAGATGAGATCTCCTACTCTGCGCGAGGGAATGTCACTTTTGGGCTCCATGAGAGCCTGCATACAATCGGTGGCTTGGGCTCAAGCTCACTCAAGAATCCTCCAAACCCACATTCTGGGCAATTGGGATGGTCGACCTGGCACTCTTGCTAAGAGGATCCACACACCGGGCCGAGTGAAAGCATCCTTAACATGGTGGATGAATTCCAGAAACCTCCTGAAAGGCGTGTGCTGGATTCCGTTTCCTCTGACCACGATCAAATCAGATGCCAGCAAGAGGGGCTGGGGAGCCATAATAAATCATGTTCCTTATCAAGGTCTTTGGAACCGGTCGATCAGCGAGAAATCGTCAAATTTCAGAGAGCTCAAAGCTGTGGAAGAGGCCCTATTAGCGGCAAGTCGGCAGCACGGTGGTGCAGTGGTTAGCACAGCAGCCTTGCAGCGCTGGAGTTCTGGGTTCTAATCCCACCTTGGACAACATCTGCAAAGAGTTTGTATGTTCTCTCCGTGTTTGCGTGGGTTTCCTCCGGGCACTCCGGTTTCCTCCCACATTCCAAATACATACTGATAGGGAATTTAGATTGTGAGCCCCATTGGGGACAGCGATGATAATGTGTACAAACTGTAAAGCGCTGCGTAATAGGTTAGCGCTATATAAAAATAAAGATTATTATTATTATTATTATTAAATTTCTGGACAACATGTTCAGATACATTCAGACAACATGACAACGGTGGCTCACATCAGGCACCAGGGCAGTACAAGGATCCTCAGTTTAAAATGGATCTCCGCTCAAATCTTTTCTTGGGCCGAAAAACACTTACTGTCCCTGACGGCAATTCACCTGAAGGGTGCTACAAATATTCAGGCGGATTACCTGAGTCGACAGGATATTCATCCTGGCGAATGGAGCCTGGATGTTCAAACGTCCAACATGTTAGTACACAAGTCCAGATGTTGACCTCTTTGCCTCTCACCAGAACGCAAAAGTCGAAACCTTTTTTCCTTGAACCCGAGAGGCAATCCCAGAGGGGTAGATGCCTTGATCCAGGACTGGCATTTTCACCTAGCTTACGCGTTTCCGCCAATCCCAATTCTTGCCAAAGTTCTACGGAAGATACGAATAGAAAAGACTCCGACTATTCTGATAGCTCCATTGTGACCCAAAAGAAGTTGGTTCAACTTGATCATCCAACTACAAGTGGATGGGCCGGTAATGTTACCAATAAAACACAATCTCCTCTCTCAGGGTCCCATTCTCTACTCAGACCCTCAGAAATGGAACTTGGTGGCGTGGTTGTTGAAGCCCAGGTATTAAAAGCAAAAGGTTTATCGATCCCTGTCATAGCTACTTTCCAAAAATCGAGAAAGCCAGTAACCAACGCCATCTACAATAAGATCTGGAAAAAGTTTTCATCACTCTGTCTGCCTAACCTTCCAGACCCTCTCAAGCCAAATATACCTATCATATTAGATTTTTTACAAAAAGGCTTGGAAATAGGTCTTAGGCCCAGTACCCTCAAGGTCCAGGTCTCTGCACTTAGCTCTGTTTTTGATCAAGATCTAGCTGGTCATCGATGGATTAAAAGGTTTATGACATCAGCAACTAGAATGAATCCTAGAAAACAAATCATAGTTCCCCCATGGGTCTCAATGTGGTGCTCCAAGGCCTGACAGGTCCACCTTTTGAACCATTGTCTTTCTGTTCTCCACAAAATCTGGCCTATAAAACTGTGTTTTTGGTAGCCATAACTTCGGCTAGAAGGGTTGGTGAATTACAAGCCTTGTCTATACGAGAACCTTATCTTCTAGTAAGAGATGATTCAATTGTGCTTCGTCTTGATCCTTCCTTTCTTCCAAACGTTATCTCTGACTTTCATCATTCTCAAGAGATTGTTCTACCGACCTTTTGCCATAAACCTGCAAACTTGGAAGAAAGAAAATTTAGCACTCTAAATGTCCGGCGTATTCTTTTACAGTACTTAGATCAGACCCGTGCTCTCAGAATTGATCATAACCTCTTTGTCCATCTCTCAGGACAAAATAAAGGGAAGAAAGTAGCCAAAAGTACCATTGCTACGTGGATCAAGAAAGCTATAACGGAAGCCTACCTTGCTCAAAACAAAAAGCCTTCAGTAGGGATCAAGGCCCACTCAACTAGATCTACATCAGTTTCCTGGGCAGAAAGAGCAGGTGCATCTCCGGAGCAGATCTGCAGGGCAGCAACGTGGTCTTCACTCCATACCTTCTCTAAACATTATAGATTAGATGTATTGTCCAATAAGGACTTAGCCTTCGGCCGTAAAGTTCTCCAGGCCGTTGTCCCTCCCTAGTACCAAATTAGTTGGTATTCCTCCATATGCCGTCGTGGAAGGTGACTAGAGAAAATAGAATTATTCTTACCGTTAATTCGGTTTCTAGGAACCTTCCACGACGGCACTAATTTCCCACCCGATACATATTCCTGGATTAGTTCTGGGATTCTGAAGGTAAACCAGTGCTATGGTCTCAGTTGTAAGTCACTGGCAAGTGGGAGGTGGGAGGTCCTTTTAACCTCTCTGTGTTTCCTGTTCCCCATTAGGGCAAAGAGACAACCTCCATATGCCGTCGTGGAAGGTTCCTAGAAACCGAATTAACGGTAAGAATAATTCTATTTTTGGAATGTTTAAATAAAAATTAAAAAACATTTAACTTTTTTTTTCACAAAAAATTTACTTCAGCTCCAATTTGTTTTATTTTACCAAGGGTAACAGGAGGAAATGGACCCAAAAATTGTTGTGCAATTTGTCCTGAGTACGCTGATACCCCATATGTGGGGGTAAACCACTGTTTCGGCGCATGGCAGAGCTCGGAAGCGAAGGATTGCCATTTGACTTTTCAATGCAAAATTGACTCGAATTAAGATCGGACGCCATGTTGTGTTTGGAGAGCCCCTGATGTGCCTAAACATTGAAACCCCAAACAAGTGACACCATTTTGGAAAGTAGACGCCCTAAGGAACTCATCTAGATGTGTTGTGAGAGCTTTGAACTCCCAAGTGTTTCACTACAGTTTATAACGCAGAGCCGTGAAAATAAAAATTCTTTTTTTTCCCACAAAAATTATTATTTAGCCCACAGTTTTGTATTTTCCCCAAGGGTAACAGGAGAAATTAGACCCCAAAAGTTGTTGTCCAAGGTGTCCTGAGTACACTGATACCCCCATATGTGGGGTAAACCCCTCTTTGGGCGCATGGGAGAGCTCGGAAGGGAAGGAGCACTGTTTTACTTTTTCAATGCAGAATTGGCTGGAATTGAGTTCGGACGCCATGTTGCGTTTGGAGAGCCCCTGACGTGCTTAAACAGTAGAAACCCCCCAATTATAACAGAAGCCCTAATCCAAACACATCCCTAACCCTAATCCCAAACGGTAACCCTAACCTGAACACCCCTAACCCTAACACACCCCTAACCCTAATACCAACCCTATTCCCAATCGTAAATGTAATCCAAACCTTAACCCTAACTTTAGCCCCAACCCCAACTTTAGCCCCAACCCTAACTGTAGCTTTAACCCTAGCCCCAACCCTAACCCTAGCCCTAACCCTAACCCTAACGGGAAAATGGAAATAAATACATTTTTTTAATTTTTCCCTAACTAAGGGGGTGATGAAGGGGGTTTGATTTACTTTTATAGTGGGTTTTTAGCTGATTTTTATGATTGGCAGCCATCACACACTGAAAGACGCTTTTTATTGCAAAAAATATTTTTTGCATTACCACATTTTGAGAGCTATAATTTTTCCATATTTTGGTCCACAGAGTCATGTGAGGTCTTGATTTTTGCGGGACCAGTTGACGTTTTTATTGGTAACATTTTTGGGCGCGTGACGTTTTTTGATCGCTTTTTATTCCGATTTTTGTGAGGCAGAATGACCAAAAACCAGCTATTCATGAATTTCTTTTGGGGAATGCGTTTATACCGTTCCGCGTTTGGTAAAATGGATAAAGCAGTTTGATTCTTCGGGTCAGTGCGATTACAGCGATACCTCATTTATATCATTTTTTTATGTTTTGGCGCTTTTATACGATAAAAACTATTTTATAGAAAAAATAATTATTTTTGCATTGCTTTATTCTGAGGACTAACTTTTTTACTTTTTCGCTGATGATGCTGTATGGCGGCTCGTTTTTTGCGGGACAAGATGACGTTTTCAGCGGTACCATGGTTATTTATATCTGCCTTTTTGATCGCGTGTTATTTCACTTTTTGTTTGGCGGTATGATAATAAAGCGTTTTTTGCCTTTTTTAATTTTTTTTACGGTGTTCACTGAAGGGGTTAACTAGTGGGACAGTTTTATAGGTCGGGTCGTTACGGACGTGGCAATACTAAATATTTGTACTTTTATTGTTTTTTTTTTATTTAGATAAAGAAATGTATTTATAGGAATATATATATATATATATATATATATATATATATATATATATATATATATATATATATATATATATATATATATATATATATATATATATATATATATTTAGGAATTTTATTTCTTTTTTTATACACATGTGAATATTTATTTTTTACACTATAACATTGCCCCAGGGGGGGGGCATCATGTTATAGTGTAAGATCGCTGATCTGACACTTTGCTGTGCACTGTGTCAGATCAGCGATCTGACGTGCACTCCTGCAGGCTTACCAGCCCTTGCTCTGAGCAGGCGCTGTGAAGCCACCTCCCTGCAGGACCCGGAAGGCCCCCCGAAGCCATCTTGGATCCGGGCCTGCTGCAGGGAGGAGGTAAGAGACCCTCGGAGCAACGCGATCACATCGCGTTGCTGCGGGGTTCTCAGGGATGCTTCCCTATACCGCCAGAACACTGCAATCATGTTTGATCGCAGTGTGCCGGGGGTTAATGTGCCGGGGCAGTCTGTGACCGCTCCTGGCATATAGAGCCGGATGTCAGCTGCGATAGTCAGTTGACATCCGGCCGCGATCGGATGCGCGGCCGATCGCATAATAATAATAATAATAATATTTATTGTTATAGCGCCATTTATTCCATGGCGCTTTACATGTGAGGAGGGGTATACATAATAAAAACAAGTACAATAATCTTAAACAATACAAGTCATAACTGGTACAGGAGGAGTGAGGACCCTGCCCGAGAAGGCTCACAATCTACAAGCATATGACGTACTATCCAGTCGGTGGTCATACGGGTCCACCCCACCTCGACGGGATAGTACGTCTAATGTCAGAAAGGGGTTAACAAAATATGTATTTACTCCTTATGAACCTCCGTGTAGAGGGGAAACGCGTTGAGCTTTATTCTATATACACATGTCCTTTTGCAATATGTTCGGCTCATAAGCTTTGGTTGGTTTTTTTGGCACTAAGTATCATTATGAGGAGAACATGTCCCAAGTGGTTATCTTTAGGAAATAGGGGCCCCTGTTATTTCTTATCCTCATTGTTATCATCATTATAGAAGACATCTTGACATTCATTAATGGGATTACATTTATGAAAATTGTCACATAATCATTATTAAATTTAATAGATAATCATTAATGTGCTTTTCCAGCAACTGTAAGCCCATCAATATTTTTTTGCTACATTATTTTTTGCACATTAGCACCTTAAGATCTCTCTATCAGGGTCAGCATTGGGACAGCCGTCGAGGAGTGGGGGTGCCACATGTTGCAAAGAAATCTAGGATGCCAACCCCCGCTGTGAGGCAGGATCAGAATGGGGCAATTCAGTACATTTTTTGGCCTCCAAAAGTCATATCATTAGGCCCATAGCCTTATATGCAGACTTAGGGAATTTTACTGTCTTTCTACCTCTTCCCTATAGGGATCGTTAGAATTGAAGGGACAGCCGACGGTGAGCGGGGGCGCCATTGCGCAGGAAATAGGGTGCCAACCTCCGCTGCCAGGTAGGGTGCAGTATAGGGATAGGCCCATAGGGTTAGGCACCCCCCTAGGGCTTTTCTTTAATAGACGTTTTTTCTTTGGTGATGGTTTTGTCTGCACCAGTTTTTAAACATAAATAAGAATAAAAGGGATTTTTTAATAATTGGGATTTTTTCTGTGAATCCACTCAAACAAGTATTGACCTTGCTGCACATGTGCTGGGTATAGCCGGTCTAAAGGCTCTGGTGCAGGACTCCCATGATCTTTTAAGTAATGTATCTGCTTTGCGGTCTAGAGGGTCAGATAGGACCCCAGAATCTTCTACAGACAGGACAGAATGCCTAGAAGTCGAGGCCACTGCGGAGTCCACCTTGAGAATTTGGACCAAGCTGTCAGGTTATCATCCTCAAAGGGACAAAGGGATACCTCCTCCTGGAAAATGAAGAGAGGAACCCTCGCGCTGCCCTTGCTTGCTCCATTCCTTCCAGACCAAATCCTTCTACAGTAACGGGGAAAGCACGTCTCTTTTTCTACAAAAGAACTGCAAACATAATTTCCTGCGTAGATCTAGCCTCTGTCGCCTCTGAAAGCCCCATGGTATTTCTAACTGATTTCACCAGGTTATCCATACTCTCTATGGGAAAACAAGATAGCCCTTCTTCACCAGATGACGATGATGAATCAGAAGCATCAGAGGATTCAGCCTGGTCACTACCGGAAGCAGAACTGGAGACAGGGGTTAACACTCCTTGCTTTGGACTTATGTTTCCTAAGGACTGAAGTTCCTCTCTTATCATTAATCGTATATCAGCGGATCTACCCGAGGACTCCTCCTCTAAAGTCTGGCTGATACAACTCTGACACAGTCTTTTAAGATAGAGATCAGGAAGGGGTTGTGAGCACAAGGCACATTCTTTGTGCTTGGATTTTTTTAGATTTCTTAGCCTGAAGGGGAGGTACACAAAGAAGCCGAATCAGCTTAGTAGGCAGAGTCATGTAACACTCACCCAGTGAAGCTGTGATGTGGTACCGGTTCTGGAAGCGGAGGCACAGCACGAGTTCTAGAAGGTTCAGCTCCATTACTCCGTACCCTCTTGTCAGTGGAGTCGCCCTCGCGGGAGCGCCCACTGCTGCTCTTGGGATTGCTGTGCGGCTGCACTTCCACCACCTGTGGGTGCACCTTAGATTCTCCTGGAGAGGACATCTTTGGGACACATCGGCAGCAGGAGGCCGCCGGATCTTATACTTTCAGCCCGTCCATCTCCGGAACACGCCTACCCGGATTCCCGGAAGTGAACTCAAGCAATTTCGGTTCAGGAATGCTGAATAGGCACTGCTCATGCGTGGGCCGAAACCTGGAAGCACAGCCTGATGGAGGAGCAGGTCGGCCGATGCACGCATCCCGCTCCACAAGATGAGTGCCGGTCTGGTCCTACTGCACCGCGTGAGCCAGGACAGCCTCTTCCGGATCCTGGCCTCACATCATCCACCATCAGACGAGGGGGGAGTCGGACAGGCAGGGCTCCCGACGCTGCTTCTGGTGCCGCAGCCCCTGCCGTTCCCCCAACACCGTACAGGCAGCAGGTACAGGTCCATGTAACCTTTCCCCTGCAGGTTCCCACAGGAACAGGAAACCAATATAGGAGGTGAGGAACACCCCTTTTTATCTGTAGGTTTCCTGATCCTGGGGGCGGATCCCCCCTCTCAGTGGGTGCTGTTGTGGCGATAATAAAAAAAACCCCATATAATACTGGTGGATAAAACAAGACTGAGCACAAAACCTTCACAGTTGTCTACACATCATAGGGGAGATCTCATGACACCTTCTCTCCATCTACCTGATGATCCTGAGGAACATTGGGATCTTCTTGTTTACAGTCCTGTGGAAGAAGAGGACGGGGACATCTCTCTGGTGTTGTCATCTTACTGGATAGATCTGGAGGAAACACATACAGGGACTGAATTCATTCTTTACATACAGATAATTATAGGCCGTGTGTATTTAGTCCTGTCTATTACCTGGTGATGTGAGGGGCTGGGGAACCTCCATCATGACGTCCTTGTACAGATCTCTGTGTCCTCCTAAATACTCCCACTCCTCCATGGAGAAATAGACGGCGACATCCTGACACCTTATAGGAACCTGACACATACAATGATACCGTCATCCCCCGATCCCTTCATAGCGTTACTGTATAATGTCCCAGCATTCCCAGCAGTGTCACCTCTCCAGTCAGCAGCTCAATCATCTTGTAGGTGAGTTCTAGGATCTTCTGGTCATTGATGTCCTCATGTATCAGTGGGTGAGGTGGAGGCCTTGTGATTGGGCTCAGGGGTCTTCCCCATCCCTCAGACACAGGGTCCTGACAGCGCTCACTAGAGGTCTTCTTCACTACTGTGTAATCCTGGTTATGGAGAGAAACATTAATAAATCTCACTACAGACATTTCCAGAGTCCTCACCTCTCCAGTTCTGTCCATCTGTTATTCCCATAGATAAGAATGATGTAATGTGACGTCATCAGAATCTCTCACCTCTCCAGTAAGCCGAAAGAGGATCTCTAGGGTGAGGTGTAATATCCTCTCCGCCATCTTGTCTCTGTCCATATCCATCCTTGATGGGTAAATCAGGAAATTCTCTTATATAGAAGATCTTCACTGAGAGAATCCGATATTGTAGAGACCTGAATGAGAAGAAGATGAGCCGATGTAACATCATAAGAATCCTGTGTAATAATACAATTACTGGAGATAATAAGGGAAACATATGAGGAGATTTATTATTTTACAGTATTTAGTTTCCTTCTTTCCATCTACTAATAAAACCTATATATTTAGGCCACAGACAACAAGCAGTTTCTCCCTCGGAGTCGGCAGCTGAATACGTTCCTCATAGACTCATCTTCCATAACGCTAATTCTCGTCTCATTTACCGACCCTGGAATCGGCATTAGTAATACTGCAGGAGATATTCATTACACGTGACAGGAGAAATAACGACTTCATGATGAGGACGACATCTTCATCTCCTACTGCGGCTCTAGGAACAGATCTGTCCAGAGTCGGTCACTGACTCCATCCCCACCGGCCTCTATATGGAGGTTTCCCGTCTTCCCCGCACTGGAATCTTCTATCACGTTAGATCTCAGCTCTGAGTCACACACAGAAGTTTGAGGCTTTTATAGGAGATTGTTGGTAAGAACAAGACAGGAGATATCTGAGGCCAATGTCTCCACGTACAGTTTTTTTTCTTCGGATATGATGTTTTGGGGGGCATTTTCCCATAGGCTTCCATATGTTACATGAAAAAACATTATACTGTGTGGGCCCCGTACTATGAGAGTAATACTTGTTTCCCGTCTTTCATATTTTGGTCGCTTGTATCTATCAGCGGAAAAGGAACAAAACCATTGTGATTCTTATAAGGAGACAACACAAAACCCCTAAATATAACATTTGATAACAACCCCACAATTTATACATGAAGAGAAGAAAGCGACGCAAAAAAGGTGCACTCAAAATCCATATAATATATATTTAGAAATAATGCTTTATTGAAACATTAGTGCACAAACATCATAAGAACATTTAAAAACATGTATAAAAAACACCCATACATGCATGATCAATATCCTCTAGTGTGAGGACATAGACAGAAGTAGGCTCAGAGATAAGGGGTACGATAATCCCATGAGCAATTCCAGTGAGTTGCGATAATTAGCTTATAATGTCTATATTATATTTGTACCACTGTTTGCATGACTGAGGTGTGGCTCTCTCCTAGAATACAACTATACTGCGAAAACAAATAAATGATTGCTGCTGAGATCCACTACGGAGAGTGCGCCCTATTCAGGTCATGCAGACCAATGCTTATTTACACATATAACATGTCAAATCAAGTCAATGGTGATACTCACTGGAAGTAACTGAGCCCACTGGCTCCCAACGCGTATCGCTACTCCTGGTAGCTTCGTCAGGGGAAGTGACACTTATGTGTGTAAATAAGGGGCACTTTTCAGTGTTTGTCAGAACTGTCCGAGGATTATTAGAGGGGATAGTTTCCCCCCAATTACAAGGGACACCTGTGGATATTGGGGTCTTTACCTGCTACAGTCCTGGTGTGGACCCTCCACCTGCAGAGCCACACTCCACATATATGGCTGCTCTGTGTGCACAGGACCTGTGATGAGGTCACAGGGGGGGAGGAGTCAGGGGTCACATGATCAGGGGCCTCAGTGTATGCAGGACTCTGCTGTGCTGGTTGTCATGGTGCTGGATGAGGGGAAGTTTATGTGTGGGGTCAGGAGGGGTTTACAGTGTGGATGTAGGGGAGCCGTGTGTGTACGAGGTGTACGGAGCGGAGCCGTGTGTGTACGAGGTGTACGGTGCGGAGCCGTGTGTGTACGAGGTGTACGGAGCAGAGCCGTGTGTGTACGGAGCGGAGCCGTGTGTGTACGAGGTGTACGGAGCAGAGCCGTGTGTGTACGAGATGTACGGAACGGAGCCGTGTGTGTACAAGGTGTACGGAGCGGAGCCATGTGTGTACGAGGTGTACGGAGCGGAGCCGTGTGTGTACGAGGTGTACGGAGCGGAGCCATGTGTGTACGAGGTGTACGGAGCGGAGCTGTGTGTGTATGAGGTGTACGGAGCGGAGCCGTGTGTACGAGGTGTACGGAGCGGAGCTGTGTGTGTATGAGGTGTACGGAGCGGAGCCGTGTGTGTACGAGGTGTACGGAGCAGAACCATGTATGTATTACATGTACAAAGCGGAGCTGTATGTATGTGTGGAGTGGCTACGGTATTACTGTGTATAGCAGGCAATCCCCACATGTTAATGTCGGTCTAACAGCTGTGAAACATGCGGGGTGAGGACTCAATTGAAGGGGGAGACTGGGTGAAGAAGATGCCTTGGTAACGGGGGGCTGTGACGATGCTGTTGAGTTTTATATACATGTGTGATAAAGTGATGCTACATTTTATCCCTATGGCCGGTGTTGTATGTTCGGTTCTCCTACAGGCTATGCCTATGGCCGTCCCTGGGAATGTGGGAGGTCCGTCCACTAGGGGAACCATACACCATACCGTAGATAGGGACACAGTTTGCACTACACTGGGTATAATATAGTTAATACTTTTGGGATTAGCCCACAGTTTGGGAGGGGTTAGATGAGGTTTTATAGAGAATGTTTTCCAGCTGACAGTCAGTCAGAGTCTAGCAAGTTATCCAGGAGATGTATGGTGATTTTGAGGATGACCTTCAGGTCCTGGATAAATAGTTGGACGCTCCGCCGGAGCTCCTCCATCTGCTTGTCCTCACATGCCGTCAGGGCTGCCACTAGGAATTTTGGGGACCCATACTTGTGAAATTTTCAGGGCCCCCCTGAGACTCCGCCCAGGCTCCACCCCTCGAACTGTCCACAGCCCCACCGCTCTCTCTTGGAAAAACTCCACTTCTCAATCATCACACATTAAGGCCGGGGTCACACTTGCAAGTTCAATGCGGGAAACTCGCGCGAGTCTCTCTCAAGTCCTGGCACTGCCGCTGGCACTCGGGACTGGAGCGTGCTGCTGCATAGAAATACATGCAGCCACAAACTCCGGTCCAGAGTGCCGGCGGCCGTGCCAGGACTTGCAAGTGAGACCCCGGCCTAACAGTTCCCATCACCAGATCACACACATATAGCCAGCAGCTTTTGTTTTGGCCAAAAGATTTTTTAAGCCTCCACCACAACAAGGTAGACTCTTTTGGTCGAGCTCTACTCTACTCTAACCTATTAATCATTTGATATAATATACAATACAATTTTGGTATATTTTTATTTATTTTTCAATTTTTAAAATGACCAATAATATCACATACAAGGGGCAAATACCACCGCACCATGACCAGACGCCATGTTACCACCACAGTGATCGAATATCACATACAGGGAACAAATACCACCGCACCATGTCCAGATCACATATTACCACCACATAGTGAACTATAATACCACAAACAAGGAACAACTAACGCCACACCATGTCCAGATCACATATTACCACCACAGTGACCGAATAATATCGCATACAAGGAACAAATACCGACATACCATGTGCAGACCATCTGTCCCATGATCCTGCCCCATCTGTCCCATGATCCTGCCCCATCATGTCCATCCTGTCCCATGATTCTGTACCATCTGTCTCCATCCTGCCCCATGATCCTGCCCCATTGTATCCATCCTGTCCCATGATCCTGCCCCATTGTATCCATCCTGTCCCATGATCCTGCCCCATCTGTCTCCATTCTTGCCTCCTGTGTCTCCATTCTTGCCCCCTTTGTCTCCATTCTTGCTCTCTGTGTCTCCATACTTCCCCCTGTGTCTCCATTTTTGCCCGCATCGCCATTCTTTCCCCCTGTGTCTCCATTCTTGCCACGTGTCTCCATTCTTGCCCCTGTGTCTCCATTCTTGCCTCCTGTGTCTCCATACTTCCCCGTGTCTCCATTCTTGCCCCGTGTCTCCATTCTTCCCTCTGTGTCTCCATTCTTGCCCCCTGTATCTTCATTCTTCCCCCATGTCTCCATTCTTCCTGTGTCTCCATTCTTGCCCCGTGTCTCCATTCTTGCTCTCTGTGTCTCCATACTTCCCCCTGTGTCTCCATTTTTGCCCCGTGTCTCCATTCTTGCTCTCTGTGTCTCCATACTTCCCCGTGTCTCCATTTTTGCCCGTATCTCCATTCTTGCCCCATGTGTCCATTCTTGCCCCGTGTCTCCATTCTTACCCGTGTCTCCTTCTTACCCGTGTCTCCATTCTTACCCGTGTCTCCATTCTTGCCCCTGTGTCTGCATTCTTGCCCCTGTGTCTCCATTCTCTTGCCCCTGTGTCTCCATTCTTGCCTCCTGTGTCTCCATTCTTGCCCGTGTCTCCATTCTTGCCCCCTGTGTCTCCATTCTTGCCCCCTGTGTCTCCATTCTTGCCCCCTGTGTCTCCATTCTTGCCCCGTATCTCCATTCTTGCCCCTGTGTCTCCATTCTTGCCCCTGTGTCTCCATTCTTGCCTCTGTGTCTCCATTCTTGCCCCGTGTCTACATTCTTGCCCCCGTGTCTCAATTCTTGCTCTCTGTGTCTCCATACTTCCCCCTGTGTCTCCATTTTTGCCCGCATCGCCATTCTTTCCCCCCGTGTCTCCATTCTTGCCCCATGTCTCCATTCTTGCCCCTGTGTCTCCATTCTTGCCTCCTGTGTCTCCATACTTCCCCGTGTCTCCATTCTTGCCCCGTGTCTCCATTCTTCCCTCCGTGTCTCCATTCTTGCCCCCCGTGTCTTCATTCTTCCCCCATGTCTCCATTCTTCCCGTGTCTCCATTCTTCCCGTGTCTCCATTCTTGCCCCCTGTGTCTGCAGCGCCCCAGAGTCCTGGTCGTTGCAGTACTGTGGCTCCGCCACTAAGGGGAGCTATGGTACGTCTGATGGCACTGAAGGAGTTCATCTGATCAGGTATCACAGACACCAATACATTTCACAGTCGGGCCTCCGGGGGGAGCTAAGGGTTCTATTCACTAGGCCACTCCCCACCATAGTGGGTAAACTGGGGGTCAGGCAGGAAGTTAGATCAGAAAGCTGACTGGGTTGGAACCAGGCAACACCTTGTGGCAGAGGGTGTTGTGGGGGAACATACAGTAGGGTCTCTGTCAGGGGTGGGATCCTGACAGAGGCTTGGCAACTAGAGCGAACGTAACGGGACCGTGCCTGCTCAGGATAGCGGCGGTGCCCAAGGAAGGATCAGAAGCGAGATAGATTGTGCTGAGTGAGAAACGAGATCAAGCGATAAGGAGAATACCAGTAGGAGTCGTGCTGTAAGACCGAGGCAACATCCTACTGAGGCGCAAAACCGGTGGCCGGAACGCCGAGGGAGTATTATAATATTCAGCTTCAAGCAATACTCTAAACAGCGGCAGGACAGTCAGTCTAAGGCGGGCTGTCTCACTTAAATCACCTATGCAGTCTTGGGGGGCAACTTGTGGAGAGGGGCGACTCTAGGGTCCCGGAAGAGCTCCGAGCCTACCCGTCAAACGGGTGCCGTCCTAACCGTAACATCAGGGAGGGACGGAGGATTAGCAGAACATCATCTAATCGAGTTGTGAGGGAACTTAAGAAACAGACACAACAGTTGTGGGGACTTTCCGGAAGCACAGCAGGGAAGGACCGCAACACATAGCGCTAGAGGGAAGGCACAGATTTCCACCTGTGAAGAGAACTCTGGAGGTGCCATTGGACCGGCCGGACTTGCGGAGCCTGGTGAACCGTATTCCGGACTGAGGACCCAGAGATCTTCAGTAAAGAGGTAAAGAGACTGCAACCTGGTGTCCTCGTTATTTACTGCACCGCACCACTACAGCCTCACCAACACCATCATCCGTCATACCTATCACTGTATGCCCCTCGGCAGGGTCACGGACCGGGCCTAGCCACCGTGACAACCCCAGAGCAGAGACTCAGAGGCCCGGTACCGGGTACCCCTCGGCCCTGCGACTGTGGGGGCGTTGCAATTTTGGCGTCACGAACAGGATCTACTTAAGCTTGAAAAATCAGGTCATGTGTGCCTTGGAACTGTGATTTATTGTGCTTGGACTGTACTTTAATGTAAAGACTGTGCTGCGCCATTCCCCGCCAAAATCCGCCGCCATTACAGCGCTGAGGAGAGCGCAGGAAGAGAAGAGGGGCGTGGAATAGGCGTAGACAAACTAAAGAGCGCGAAGGACAATGGCCGCCCAGTCTAAATATTGCTGCATCCTAAGGGCGGGCCCGTCGACAGGAGAGATCCGCCTCTTGATCTTCTATGGCGGGCGGAGATCGAAGAAACGAAACTATGATTCAGATGAGGTGGGACTGGAGACCAGGACAGGCCTGCAGAAAAGAATGGCCCCGCATCGACCCCCGTCACCAGCGGATTATTCTGATATGCCCCCGCTGGAGGATTTGGATCCTTGGGAGCTGCCGATGGGGCATCCCGTGCCTGAATGGTCTCCGGTTCGTACGCCTTCCGCAGGAGAGGAGAGCGGCACCGGAGGAGCTACCGTGAGTGAAGGTGCCCAATGCCGCAACGCCCGGGGAGGCCACCTCACTTCTACACACGACCCGGCCACCGCTGCGACCAGTGGCGCCCCGATGTCCCCGCCGTCTGGCACCAATGCACCGGGGGGGCATGACCTCGGGCCCTTCCCCTGGGGGGAATATCGAAACCACCTGATCGCGGAGTTCCAGCGAGAAGTGGAACGGGAGGCGCGAGGAGAACTGCTGGAGGGCTCCCTGCCGAAGTGGGGCGTTGTGGTTGTGTACCTGCCCCAGACGGGAAAGGGCTTCGTGCAGGAGATCGGGACAGCCCTGAGAGTCCGCATCACCCGGGAAGAAGTGGAGCCCTGCCTGTGTGGAGACGGCGCCAAGTCCTTCCTGAAGCCGGGGGATGTGGTCACATACCGCCGGCACCTAAAGGGGAGCGGCTGGTGGGCCCGGGATATGCAGCGCTGCACTGCCGTTCTGGCGGTATCCCGCACCGAGGGGGAGGAGCTCGCCGCTGAAGCCGCTGCTGCCGCCGCTGCTGCTGCCAGCATTATCCATCGGCCCACACAGACACTCATCGCAGCGCACGATCTGGTCGTGCAGGAGACCTGAACCCACGGGGTGCACCTGGCCGCAGGAGTGAGATTGGAGTCCTACCTGCCTGGCTTGCAGAGGGCCACCTGCCAGGTGAAGCCCCGGTGGGGGCTACCGAAAGATGAGTAAGCAGGAATGCTTTAAAATATGTATATAGTTTCTTAACTGTTTGTTCGTTTCCTGTTTTGCTGCTAAACCCGTTCAGGGTTAACTTTTAAAGGGATCCCTTTGTTGACCCGGGATCCCTATTGTTTTTGTTTATTTTTCTGAGTTTTTGCACAAGTTTCCAGAACTGCCGCAATCATGAACAGTGCATGATACAAACTTTTTGTAAATAGTTTGCACCTTATTAAAGGTGCTCCCTACTGGTTTTACTTCAAAAAGGACTCTTTGTGAAGATACCACACTGGAACCTTTCCTGAGTACGGACTGGTAACTTGAGAAGATATGCTACCTCATAGAGACTTGGTCCCCTCTTAAAGGGGACGTTCATGTGTTGCACATAGAGAATAGTATTGCTTTAAGACTGAGAGATAGCAATAATGTTTTGATAAAGAGAAAGTGATGATAATGTTTGCGTGAGAAAGTTATATGTATCCAACTAGTTAATTGTAGAGAAATGCTGATGATGTTCCCTGAAAGAAAGTGAAAGCTAGAGGAGGGATGCAGTGGGCCCGTAGGGGTAGACGTGGTGTCCAGCATGCATGTTAGTGAGGAAAATAATGAGAAGGTTTAATGTTCTATAGAAAATGTTTGATAATGTTGATAGACAGCGAGGACAGAAGGTAAACCCTGAGTCCTCATAGGAGTCATGTAGAGATGGCTTGGTGCTCTTAAACTGAAAGTAATGTTATGTTCTATACTGTGTATAGTAGTTGAAAGACAGAAGGCTCGGGCTGAAAGGAGCGGTCCTGTAAGAAAGGAGAGGCAGTAGGTCTGGTGCCGTTAGGACAGGCGGTCCTGCAGATTTAAAGAAGGAGAATGTAAAAGTTAAATTGCTTTATAATGTGATTATAAGAAGGTCTTTAGCGGATTCAGAGTGTACATCCTTAAAGGCAATGTTAAGTTATTGTTCAAAAGTTGGTACTAGTAGAATACCCGGTTGGGTAAGAAAAGTTATTTATAGCATGTTGCTATGATATTTAACCATGTTTGTAACGTTCAAGTGTCCTCACCTCCCATAAAGGGAAGCTCTGTTTAAATAAACTTATTGTTATTGCACTCAACAAAACTGTATGTCTTTTTGCTAACTTGTATTGTTGTTTTCTTCTCAGTCCCGGAGTACTGTGTTTAACCAGGGGGGAGTGCAGCGCCCCAGAGTCCTGGTCGTTGCAGTACTGTGGCTCCGCCACTAAGGGGAGCTATGGTACGTCTGATGGCACTGAAGGAGTTCATCTGATCAGGTATCACAGACACCAATACATTTCACAGTCGGGCCTCCGGGGGGAGCTAAGGGTTCTATTCACTAGGCCACTCCCCACCATAGTGGGTAAACTGGGGGTCAGGCAGGAAGTTAGATCAGAAAGCTGACTGGGTTGGAACCAGGCAACACCTTGTGGCAGAGGGTGTTGTGGGGGAACATACAGTAGGGTCTCTGTCAGGGGTGGGATCCTGACAGAGGCTTGGCAACTAGAGCGAACGTAACGGGACCGTGCCTGCTCAGGATAGCGGCGGTGCCCAAGGAAGGATCAGAAGCGAGATAGATTGTGCTGAGTGAGAAACGAGATCAAGCGATAAGGAGAATACCAGTAGGAGTCGTGCTGTAAGACCGAGGCAACATCCTACTGAGGCGCAAAACCGGTGGCCGGAACGCCGAGGGAGTATTATAATATTCAGCTTCAAGCCATACTCTAAACAGCGGCAGGACAGTCAGTCTAAGGCGGGCTGTCTCACTTAAATCACCTATGCAGTCTTGGGGGGCAACTTGTGGAGAGGGGCGACTCTAGGGTCCCGGAAGAGCTCCGAGCCTACCCGTCAAACGGGTGCCGTCCTAACCGTAACATCAGGGAGGGACGGAGGATTAGCAGAACATCATCTAATCGAGTTGTGAGGGAACTTAAGAAGCAGACACAACAGTTGTGGGGACTTTCCGTAAGCACAGCAGGGAAGGACCGCAACACATAGCGCTAGAGGGAAGGCACAGATTTCCACCTGTGAAGAGAACTCTGGAGGTGCCATTGGACCGGCCGGACTTGATATCGGAAAGTATCGGTATCGGAAAGTATCGGCCAATACCGTCAAAGTATCGGATCTAATCCGATACCCGATCCCAATGCAAGTCAATGGGACGAAAATATCGGAATTAAAATAAACCCTTTCTTAACTTGTAGGTTCATTCTACATGAAGGAAAACAACTAAGAATAATGTAGGATGTATTGGGGGACGTGGCGGAGACATTAAAGGCACAGAGGTTTAGCCCAATCTAATAGAATAGCAGGATTTTGTTTTGTTTTTTATGACGTTCGGCGTTAGAAAGATTTTGACTATGTTAATTTTTTTTTATTTTGTCAGATATTGATGTTTCACTACTTCCACGCCCTTCACCTTCTTTTTTACTTCTCCCACACTTTCTTCTTCATTATCCTCATCATCAGCTTCTTTGACATCAACTTCTTCACCTTATTCATCTTCTTCTTCAGCTTCTACCTATTATTTTTTTTGTTACATTGTTCATATTCTTTTTATTTTACTATTATCTTCTTCATATTCAACTTCTTCATCATATTCTTATTTGTGACAGGCATTCCCGTAGTTGTTATCTATAAAAGTTTGAAGATTACACCTTCCGTTCTGCCTGTCACAAAACAGTTACATTTGTCCGCGTTCAGTTTGGCCTGCAGCATCAGGCTTTATCCAGGGGCACCACGAGGAGGAACGGACTCACCCCCATACACTGCTTAGTCTTCTTCTGCTTATAATTTAGATAATATATTTTGCTCTGATATTTAGTCTTATGCTTAATGTTCTTCTGCTCTTTGTTCTGCAGCCTCTTGTTCTTCTGCTTCTCGGTCTTCCAGGTCATCGTCGTCTCCAGGGTCGTCGTCTCCGGGGTCGTCGTCATCGGGGTGGTCTTCAGGGTCATCGTCTCCAGGGTCGTCGTCATCTCAGTGGTTGTCGTCTCTGGTGTCGTCGTCATCTTAGGGGTGGTCTTCCGGGTCGTCGTCTTTAGGGTCTTGAACTTGGAAATGTAGCAGAAGGTACAAGTAGGCTGAGAAAATGGCGAGAAACAGCTGATGGAACTGGAACTCGGATGGCTACCCGAAGGTCCAAGAGCCAATGGAACTACCGAGGACCAGCTGACGTTACTGGAACCCGGTTACTAAGCAGGAGGTACCCGTGCCTGAAAGCACTACCAAGGACCACCTGACGTTGGTGGAACTCGGATACCCAGAGGGAGGCACCTAAGCCAAAGGCTCTGCCCGGAACCAGCTGACGGTACTGGAACCAGGATGGGGAGCAGAAGGTACAAGAGCAAAAGACACTGCCGAGAACCAGCTGACGGTACTGGAACCCGGATGGGTAGCCGAAGGTCCAAGAGCCAATGGAACTACCGAGGACCAGCTGACGTTACTGGAACCCGGTTACTAAGCAGGAGGTACCCGTGCTGAAAGCACTACCAAGGACCACCTGACGTTGGTGGAACTCAGATACCCAGAGGGAGGCACCTAAGCCAAAGGCTCTGCCCGGAACCAGCTGATGGTACTGGAACCAGGATGGGGAGCAGAAGGTACAAGATCAAAAGACACTGCCGAGAACCAGCTGACGGTCCTGGAACCCGGATGGGTAGCCGAAGGTCCAAGAGCCAATGGAACTACCGAGGACCAGCTGACGTTTCTGGAACCCAGTTACTAAGCAGGAGGTACCCGTGCTGAAAGCACTACCAAGGACCACCTGACGTTGGTGGAACTCGGATACCCAGAGGGAGGCACCTAAGCCAAAGGCTCTGCCCGGAACCAGCTGACGGTCCTGGAACCAGGATGGGGACCTATTCAAGCTTGTCTTCCTAGAGCCCCAACTAGCGGTGTTGGAGCAAAGGGTCAGCAGGGGGAGCAGAGTGTAGGCCGAAGCCTGCACTGGAGGCATTTGTAGGTCTGTTGTGTCTGCGTGGCTGTTGCAGGACACGATGCCGGCTACACAGCAGGGGAACCGCTGGCGGTGCTGAACCCCATTGACACATTGGCTGGTGTTTTTCTCTGTGCAGCTAGCAGTACCGGGCCCCAACTGGCGGTGTTAGAGCCCAGGGTCAGCAGGAGGAGAGGGAGCAGAGTGTAGGCCGAAGCCTGCACTGGCGGCAGCTTTGTGTCTGCGTGGCTGTTGCAGGACACGATGCCGGCTACACAGCAGGTGAACAGCTGGCGGTGCTGAACCCCACTGACAGAGTGGCGTGTGTTTTGCTCTGTGCAGCCAGCACTTCCGGACAGCAACTAGCGGTGTTGGAGCCCGGGCTCTGCAGGTGGAGCAGAGGGTAGGCCGAAGCCTAATTGAACCGATTTTAAAGGTAACCTTTAACCCCCCCTCAGGGGTTACAAACTACAAGAGCCATAGCTTGGGCAGCAGTAATGCTGCACAAGTCAAAGGTTGCTCTTTTAATTTTGTTCCTTGCACAAGCTGAATGAAACACGTACAACATTTTGGCCCTTATAGAGTCAATCTGTCTTGGAGGCGGGAGTTCCCTTCGTAATGAGACGCAGCACAGCTGGCAAAAATACCACCTTGGTGCTTGGCGCGGCCTCCTGAGCATCGCATTTTGCTGTACAGGAGTCTGCGTTGTTGCGTTATCCCTTGGCCATGCGCTGCCCGTCTTCTGACATCATTTCATGTCGGCCGGTGCGGTTCGCGATGCCCATGAATCCCAGCCCCGCAGTGTCTTTACAGTGTTTCACACTGCGGGGGCTGGGATTCATGGCCTGGCGCAGTACAAATGTTCGCCTCTCGCTCGTGTCCTTACACCTGCTACAGACTGTGCGGTGTCAGCTGATCCCTTATCGCATGCCACGGCCATGAAGCCGCACAGTCTGAAGAAGGCGGAAGGAGCTGAGTGACAGCCTGGCGAAGATATGCACTGCTCATGCCCGTCAATCACACCCTCGCAGTCAAAATAAATAAGACACCGAGGGGCGTTGTCGGGCAGGGCGGCCGCAGAGGCGCAGCCAGCCAAACAATGATGTCAGAAGAAGGGCTGTGCTACCAAGGGGGTTGTTGCGTGTCATTACAAAGGAAAGTCACACCTCAGGGACGTTTTAATGGTCTCAGGGGACACATTGTAGACGTGTTCCGTTCCACGTGTGCAAGGAGAATAAGTTTATGAGCCACCTTGCACACATGCAGCATTACTGCTGTACAAGGTGGCTGTAAAACATACAAACACCTGGGGGAGGGGGGACAGGTTCCCTTCAATTTCAGTTCTTGTGTCTGCGTGGCTTTTGCAGGACACGATGCCGGCTACACAGCAGGGGAACAGCTGGCGGTGCTGAACCCCACTGACACATTGGCGGGTGTTTTTCTCTGTGCAGCTAGCAGTACCGGGCACCAACTGGCGGTGTTAGAGCCCAGGGTCAGCAGGAGGAGAGGGAGCAGAGTGTAGGCCGAAGCCTGCACTGGCGGCAGCTTTGTGTCTGCGTGGCTGTTGCAGGACACGATGCCGGCTACACAGCAGGGGAACCGCTGGCGGTGCTGAACCCCACTGACAGAGTGGCGTGTGTTTTGCTCTGTGCAGCCAGCACTTCCGGACAGCAACTAGCGGTGTTGGAGCCCGGGCTCTGCAGGTGGAGCAGAGTGTAGGCTGAAGCCTAATTGAACCGATTTTAAAGGTAACCTTTAACCCCCCCTCAGGGGTTACAAACTACAAGAGCCACAGCTTGGGCAGCAGTAATGCTGCACAAGTCAAAGGTTGCTCTTTTAATTTTGTTCCTTGCACAAGCTGAATGAAACACGTACAACATTTTGGCCCTTATAGAGTCAATCTGTCTTGGAGGCGTGAATTCACTTTGTAATGAGACGCAGCCCAGCTGTCAAAAATCCCACCTTGGTGCTTGGCGCGGCCTCCTGAGCATCACATTTTGCTGTACAGGAGTCTGCGCTGTCGTGTTATCCCTTGGCCTTGCGCTGTTAGCGCTGCCCATCTTCTGACATCATTTAATGTTGGCCGGTGCGGTTCGCGATGACCATGAATCCCAGCCCCGCAGTGTCTTTACATTGTTAAAACACTGCAGGGCTGGGATTCATGGCCTGGCGCAGTACATATGTTCGCCTCTCACACTCGGGTCCTTACACCTGTGTTGTGAATTTGGTTTCTGGGCTCCCCCGGTGGTCACTGGTGGTACTGAACTTGTGTGCTTCATCTCCTCTGTTCACCTGTTTCCATCAGGATGTGGGAGTTTTCTATTTAGCCTTGCTCCTCAGTCATTTCTATGCCGGCCATCAATGTAACCAGAAGCCTTTCTGTTGCATGTTCCTGCTCCTAGACTACTATCAGCTAAGTTGGACTTGTAGTCCTAAGTTTGTTTTGCATTTTTGTTCCAGTTCTCTGTGATTGAATATTTCTGAGGCTGGAAGCTCTTGTGAGCTGAAATTGCCACTCTGGTGTCATGAGTTGATATTAGAGTCTTAAAGTAATTTCAGGATGGTATTTTGAAAGGGTTTTCAGCTGACCGTGAAGTTCCCTTTTCTGTCTTCCTACTATCTAGTAAGCGGACCTCAATTTGCTACACCTATCTTCATACTTCGTATGTCAATTTCCTCTGAAATCACCGACAATATATGTGGGGGCTACTGTCTGCCTTTTGGGGAAAATTTCTCTAGAGGTAAGCCAGGTCTGTATTTTCCTCTGCTAGGGTCAGTCAGTCCTCCGGCTGGCGCTGGGCGTCTAGGGATAAAAACGTAGGCACGCTACCCGGCCACTGTTAGTTGTGCGGTAGGTTTAGCTCACGGTCAGCTCGAGTTCCCATCTTCCAAGAGCTAGTCCTTTTGTATGCTCTACTACATTCTCTTGCCATTTGAGAACCATGACACACCTGCTTCAGACTGTGCGGCATCAGCTGATCCCTTGTCGCATGCCATGGCCATGAAGCCGCACAGTCTGAAGAAGGCCGAAGGAGATGAGGGACAGGCGAACATATGCACTGCTCATGCCCATCAATCACACCCTCGCAGTCAAAATAAATAAGACACCGAGGGGCATTTTGTGGGCCAGGGCGGCCGCAGAGGCGCAGCCAGCCAAACAATGGTGCCAGAAGAGGGGCAGCGCTACCAAGGGGGTTGCAGCGTGTCATTACAAAGAAAAGTCACACCTCAGGGACGGTTTAATGGTCACAGAGGACACATTTTAGACGTGTTCAGTTCCACGTGTGCAAGGGGAATAAGTTTCTGAGCCACCTTGCACACATGCAGCATTACTGCTGTACAAGGTGGCTGTGAAACATACAAACGCCTGGGGGAGGGGGGACAAGTTCCCTTCAATTTCAGTTCTTGTGTCTGCGTGGCTGTTGCAGGACACGATGCCGGCTACACAGCAGGGGAACAGCTGGCATTGCTGAACCCCACTGACACATTAGCGAGGTGTTTGGCTCTGTGCAGCCAGCACTTCTGGGCCCCAACTGGCGGTGTTAGAGCCCAGGGTCAGCAGGAGGAGTAGAGGGAGCGGAGTGTAGGCCGAAGCCTGCACTGGCGGCAGCTTTAGGTCTGTTGTGTCTGCGTGGCTGTTGCAGGACACGTTGCCGGCTACACAGCAGGGGTACAGCTGGTGTTGCTGAACCCCACTGACACATTGGCTGGTGTTTTTCTCTGTGCAGCTAGCACATCTGGGCGCCAACTGGCGGTGTTAGAGCCCAGGGTCAGCAGGAGGAGCATAGTGTAGGCCGAAACCTGCACTGGAGCAAGTTGAAAGGGAACCCTTAAACCCCCCCCCCCCCCCAGGGGTTTGTAGCTGAAAGAGCCATATTGTACAGCACTAATGCTGGAAAAGGTAAACTTAGCTCTTTTAATTATGGTCCTTGCAAACGCTGAACTTGACACTTATGAAATGTGTCCCCTCACACCGTTAAACCGTCCGGTCGGAGGGACTTTCCTTTGTCATGTGACGCAGCACAGCTGTCATTCTTACCCCCTTGGCGCCGTGCGCCGCCTCCTCAGCGTTGTTTGAATCTGTCCCGGAGCCTGCGCTGTTATGTTAGCCCTTGTCCATGCACACATTTTGCGCTGCCCATCTTCTGACATCATTTGGTGTCAGGCTGGCTGCGCCTGTGCGGCTGCGCTGGCCAAGATCCCGCCTCGCTGTGTCATCTAATGTAATCACTCTGCGGACCTGTGATCCATGGGCGTTTGCAGCGCCCCCACTGCCGCAGGGCCGAGGGATACCCGGTACCGGGCCTCTGAGTCTCTGCTCTGGGGTTGTCACGGTGGCTAGACCCGGTCCGTGACCCTGCTGAGGGGCGCCCAAATAATAGGGTGTAGAAGATGGTGGTGGTGGTGCGGTGCAGTAAATAACGAGGACACCAGGTTGCAGTCTCTTTACCTCTTTACTGAAGGCTTCAGGGTCCTCAATCCGGAATATGGTTAACCGGGCTGCGCAAGTCCGGCCGGTCCGATGGCACCTCCAGAGTTCCCTTTGCAGGTGGAAATCTGTGCCTTCCTGCTAGCGCTATGTGTTGTGGTCCTCCCCTGCTGTGCTTACGGGATAGTCCCCACAACTGTTGTGTCTGTTTCTCGTGTTCCCTCACAACTCGATTAGATGATCTTCTGCTAATCTTCCGTCCCTCCCAGGTGTTATGGTTGGGACGCACCCGTATGACGGGTAGGCTCGGAGCTCTTCCGGGACCCTAGAGTCGCCCCTCTCCAAAGGTTGCCCCCTATGTCTGCGTAGGTGATTTAGGTGAGACAGCCCGCCTGTGACTGACTGTCCTGCCGTTGGTTTGAAGTATGGCTTAGAGCTCTGTACCTCCTCGGCGTTCCGGCCGCCGGTTGTTTACGCCTCAGTAGGATGTTGCCTCGATCTTACAGCACGACTCCTACTGGTATTCTCCTTCTTGCTTTGATCTCGTTTCTCACTCAGCACAATAAATCTCGCTTCTTGTCCTTTCTTAGGGCACCGCCGCTATGAAGTGCAGGCGCGGTCCCGTAGCTTTCTCTCTGATTGCCAGGCCTCTGTCAGGATCCCACCCCTGACAGGGACCCTACCGAATCTTCCCCTACAACACCCTCTGCCACAAGGTGTTGCCTGGCTCCAACCCAGTCAGCGTTCTCTCTAACTTCCTGCCTAACCCCCAGTTTTACCAGACTGTGAGGAGTGGCCTAATGAATAGTACCCTTAGCTCCCCCTGGAGGCCAGACTGTGAAATGTATTGGTGTATGTGATACCTGGTCAGATGAACTCCTTCAGTGCCATCAGACGTACCATAGCCCCCCTTAGCGGCGGAGCCACAGTACTGCAACGACCAGGACTCTGGGGCGCAGCACATGCGCAGTGCATATCCTTGCCTCTCACTCCCCTCCTTCCAGCTTCTTCAGACTGTGCGGCGTCATGGCCGTGGCATGCTATTAGGGATCAGCTGACGGCGCACAGTCTGAAGAAGGCTGAGGGAGATGAGAGAGAGGCGGAGGTTAAGATATACACTGCGCATGTCCATGGATCACAGGCCCGCAGTGGGATTAAATCAGAAGACACTACGAGGCGGGATCTCGTCCAGCGCGGCCGCACAGGCGCAGCCAGCCTGACACCAAATGATGTCAGAAGATGGGCAGCGCAAAATGTGTGCATGGACAAGGGCTAACATAACAGCGCAGGCTCCGGGACAGATTCAAACAACGCTGAGGAGGCGGTGCATGGCGCCAAGGGGGTAAGAATGACAGCTGTGCTGCGTCACATGACAAAGGAAAGTCTCTCCGACCGGACGGTTTAACGGTGTGAGGGGACACATTTCATAAGTGTCAAGTTCAGCGTGTGCAAGGTGCACCACAAAAAGAGCCAATTTTTCCTTTTGCATCATTATTACTGCTGCACAAGGTGGCTCTTTCAGTAACAAACGCCTTGGGGGGGGGGGGACAGATTCCCTTAAATTTAAGTTGTTGTGCCTGCGTGGCGGTCGCATGACACGTTGCCGTATACACAGCAGGGGAGCAGCAGGCATTACTGAACCCCACTAACACATTGGCGAGGTGTTTGGCTCTGTGCGGACAGCACTTCTGGACAACAACTAGCGGTGTTGTAGCCCAGGGACAGCAGGAGGAGGAGGTGGAGGAGATAGGAGGTATTGCCACACACACAGCTGGGGAACAGCTGACGTTACTGAACCCCAATAACAGAGGAGCGACTGTTGACTGTGCGTACAGCACTACCAGGCAACAACTAGCGGTGTTGTAGCCCAGGGACAGCAGGAGGAGGAGGTGGAGGAGATAGGAGGGATTGCCACACACACAGCTGGGGAACAGCTGACGTTACTGAACCCCAATAACAGAGGAGCGACTGTTGACTGTGCGTACAGCACTGCCAGGCAACAACTAGCGGTGTTGTAGCCCAGGGACAGCAGGAGGAGGAGGTGGAGGAGATAGGAGGGATTGCCACACACACAGCTGGGGAACAGCTGATGTTACTGAACCCCAATAACAGAGGAGCGACTGTTGACTGTGCGTACAGCACTACCAGGCAACAACTAGCGGTGTTGTAGCCCAGGGACAGCAGGAGGAGGAGGTGGAGGAGATAGGAGGGATTGCCACACACACAGCTGGGGAACAGCTGACGTTACAGAACCCCAATAACAGAGGAGCGACTGTTGACTGTGCGTACAGCACTACCAGGCAACAACTAGCGGTGTTGTAGCCCAGGGACAGCAGGAGGAGGAGGTGGAGGAGATAGGAGGGATTGCCACACACACAGCTGGGGAACAGCTGACGTTACTGAACCCCAATAACAGAGGAGCGACTGTTGACTGTGCGTACAGCACTACCAGGCAACAACTAGCGGTGTTGTAGCCCAGGGACAGCAGGAGGAGGAGGTGGAGGAGATAGGAGGGATTGCCACACACACAGCTGGGGAACAGCTGACGTTACTGAACCCCAATAACAGAGGAGCGACTGTTGACTGTGCGTACAGCACTACCAAGCAACAACTAGCGGTGTTGGAGCCCAGGGACAGCAGGAGGAGGAGGTGGAGGAGATAGGAGGGATTGCCACACACACAGCTGGGGAACAGCTGACGTTACTGAACCCCAATAACAGAGGAGCGACTGTTGACTGTGCATACAGCACTACCAGGCAACAACTAGCGGTGTTGGAGCCCAGGGACAGCAGGAGGAGGAGGTGGAGGAGATAGGAGGGATTGCCACACACACAGCTGGGGAACAGCTGACGTTAATGAACCCCAATAACAGAGGAGCGACTGTTGACTGTGCGTACAGCAATACCAGGCAACAACTAGCGGTGTTGTAGCCCAGGGACAGCAGGAGGAGGAGGTGGAGGAGATAGGAGGGATTGCCACACACACAGCTGGGGAACAGCTGACGTTACTGAACCCCAATAACAGAGGAGCGACTGTTGACTGTGCGTACAGCACTACCAGGCAACAACTAGCGGTGTTGTAGCCCAGGGACAGCAGGAGGAGGAGGTGGAGGAGATAGGAGGGATTGCCACACACACAGCTGGGGAACAGCTGACGTTACTGAACCCCAATAACAGAGGAGCGACTGTTGACTGTGCGTACAGCACTACCAGACAACAACTAGCGGTGTTGTAGCCCAGGGACAGCAGGAGGAGGAGGTGGAGGAGATAGGAGGGATTGCCACACACACAGCTGGGGAACAGCTGACGTTACTGAACCCCAATAACAGAGGAGCGACTGTTGACTGTGCGTACAGCACTACCAGGCAACAACTAGCGGTGTTGTAGCCCAGGGACAGCAGGAGGAGGAGGTGGAGGAGATAGGAGGGATTGCCACACACACAGCTGGGGAACAGCTGACGTTACTGAACCCCAATAACAGAGGAGCGACTGTTGACTGTGCGTACAGCACTACCAGGCAACAACTAGCGGTGTTGGAGCCCAGGGACAGCAGGAGTAGCAGAGGAACACAGTGTAGGCCGAAGCCTGATTGGAGAAAGTCGAAAGGGAACCTTTAACCCCCCCCCAAGGCGTTTGTAGCTGAAAGAGCCAGCTTGTGCAGCACAAAGGATGCAAAAGGAAAAGGTGGCTCTTTTCATTATGCTCCTTGCAAACACAGAACTAAACACTTATAAAGTGCGTCCCCTGATACCGTCCCGGAGGTGGGACTTTCCTTCGTAATATGACGCAGCACAGCTGTCATTCCTACCCCCTTGGCTCCGTGCCCCGGCTCCTCAGCGTTGTTTGATTCCGTCCCAGAGCCTGCGCTGTTATGTTATCCCTTGGCCAGGCACACTTAGCGCTGCCCATCTTCTGACATCTTTTGGTGTCAGGCTGGCTGCGCCTGTGCGGCCGCGCTGGCCGAGAGCCCGCCTCGCAGTGTCGTCTAATCAGGGGCTGGCTGGCAATTTTCAGCCTGGGGGGCAATCACAAGGCAGTGGCCCTCGAGTTGCGGTGGCCCTCCTTTTCCCTGCTTATATCTGGCCACTGCATTAAAGTAGCAGAGATAACAGGCTTTAAAAACAGGCTGGTACACAGATATGGGAACTGAACGGAGCTTGCTGCATAGATATGGGAGCAGAATCGAGCTTACTCCAGAGATATGAGAACAGAACGGAGCTTACTACAGAGATGTGTGAGCAGAACAGAGCTTACTACAGAAATATGGGAGCAGAACAGAGCTTATTATAGAGATATGGGAGCAGAACCGAACTTACTAGATTCAGAGATATGGGAGCCGAACCGAGCTTACTGCAAAGATATGGGAGCAGAACCGAGCTTACTACAGAGATATGGGAGCAGAACCGAGCTAACAGCAAGGATATGGGAGCAGAACCAAGCTCACTGCAGAGATATGGGAGCGGAATGGGGCTTACTACAGAGATATGTCAGCAGAAACGAGCTTACTACAGAGATAAGGGAGCAGAACCAAGCTTACTACAGAGATATGGGGAACAGAACCGAGCTTACTACAGAGATATGGGAGCAGAAACGAGCTTACTACAGAGATAAGGAAGCAGAAACGAGCTTACTACAGAGATATGGGAACAGAACCGAGCTTACTACAGAGATATGGACGCAGAACCGAGCTTACTGCAAAGATATGGGAGCAGAACCAAGCTTACTACAGAGATATGGGAGCAAAACCGAGCTTAGTGCAGAGAAATGGGAGCAGAACCAAGCTTACTGCAGAGATATGGGAACAGAATCGACCTTACTACAGAGATATGGGAGCAGAACCAAACTTACTACAGAGATATGGGAGCAGAACCGAGCTTACTACAGAGATAAGGGAGCAGAAGAGAGCTTACTTGAGAGATAAGGGAGCAGAACCGAGCTTACTACAGAGATAAGGGAGCAGAACCGAGCTTAATAAGTCTACTACATGGAACCAAGTCTGCTACATAGAAACTGGAGCAGAACTGAGATTACGACATACATACAGTACCATAATCTAGATTACTACATTGATAGAGTACCAGAACTAAGCTTACTGCTTAGATATGGTGCCATAACGGAGCTTACTTAGAAACATACACACAACAATACAGCTATACAGTGCCTAGTAATATCTCCACTACACAGAGAATACATAATATTATAATATCACCATTACCTCTACATGAAACTACATTCTATACAAAGACCAATGATGCCACCATACACTCCCTGACAGTAGTTATGTTGCTTATTCATGTTATGTAAATAAAAGCTTATAACCTGATGTTAAATTCATCCATTGGTTGTATAAAGTGATTCTTTTGAAAGCTGGAACCCTCCAAAATGTGATTTAGGTTAAGAAAATAAATTATCAAAGCAGAAATATTGATCAGTTAATGGACACAGAATGGTCAGATTTTGGCAAGAGAAATTTTGTGTTGCCCACAGACAAATAATTAACTTAAAATACAAATATATGTTGCATAACATTGGTGAATGAAGTTGTGGTGCTCATCTAGATTCTCTGGTTTTGTCTTCCAAGCTTCCTCGTTCATCCTTCCCCAAACATGCTCAATGATGTTCATGTCTGGTGACTGGGCTGGCCAGTCCTTGAGCACCTTGATCTTTTTGCCTGGAGGAACTTTGTTGTAGAGGTGGATGTATGGAGATGGAGCACCATCCTGCTGCAGAATTTGACCTCTTTTATGATTTGGAATATAAGCGGCAGCTAATACTTCTTGATATTTTAGGCTATTGATATTGCCTTCCATCTTGCAAATGTTTTGCACACCCCCATACTGAATGTAACCCCAGACCATGATCTTTCAACCACCAAATTTAACTGTATTCTGGGTGTATTTTGGATCCATACTGGCTCCAGTAAGTCTCCTGCAGTGTTTCTGGCAGCTGTGGTGTAATTCTCCAGTCTCTTCAAATCTTTTTTTTAATTCTTTGTTCTTGACGCTGAGACACATTAAAGGTGCCCGCCACCTCTGCAGTGGATCTGGTCTTCAGCCTCTTGATAATCCAGGCTTTGGTTGCAGGGTGGATTTTTGGCATGTTGTCAAGAGCTCAAGTTGCAGTTCAAGTGAAGGTCTGGGGTGCTAGGTTTCTTCTTATACACACACTAAATAACTGATCATTTACTGAACACAGGTAAGGATGTAAACTAGGATTGGGTCATTATATGACCAGGCGACAAAACTTTTGTCTTGCTAAAACCTGACCATTCTGTGTCCATTAACTGATCAATATTTCTGCATTGATGTCAATTTATTTTCTTAACCTAAATCACATTTTCGAAGGTTTCAGCTTTCAAAAGAATAATTTATACAACCAATGGATGAATTTAACATCAGGTTATAAGCTCTTATTTACATAACATGGATAAGCGACATTACTTCTGTCAGGGAGTGTACAACTTTTACTACTAGTATACTACAATGCTGATCAATAATTAAAAAAAAAAGCACAACACTAAGTGCCATTTTTATACAGGAACTCTGTATTTACGGTCAGTGTAAAGATACTACAGTGATCACTGGTGACATTATACACAGGAGATCTGTATAAGGTGTCAGTGTACAGGTAATACAGTGATCACCACTGCCAGTGACATTATACACAGGAGCTTTGTATATAGTATACAGTGTATAGTGCCAGTGTACAGGTAATACACTGACTCACTAGTGATGTCTCTAGCTGAAGTCCTTCATCTTTGCTTTTCATTTTCATCCAGCACAGACTGCCATCACTTCTTCCAGTCAGGACTCGTCTCTGCATAAAATAACACAGTTGCCTAGAGCACGTCTTCCAGACCACATTCCCCACTTTTTCCCTTTCTTCTACACCATGTTCCAAATTATTATGCAAAATATATTTTTCTCGGATTTTCCTAAATGGTCGGTGCAAATGACAGTCAGTCTAATAAAAGTCATCACCCGTTAGAGTATACATCGAATTTTATTGGAGAAACCTCCCAATGATAACAGTATAATCTCCAAAATGAATAAAAACTCAAAATGCACTGTTCCAAATTATTAGGCACAGTAGAATTTCTAAACATTTGATCTGTTTTAAAGAACTGAAAATGCTCATTTGTGGAAATTGCAGCATTAGGAGGTCACATTCACTGAACAAAAAAGCTATTTAACTCCAAACCATCCTAACAGGCCAAGTCACATGTTACCATAGGAACCTGTTGTGAAATTGGATTTTGGGCTCCCCCGGTGGCCACTGGTGGAATTGAACTGGTGTGCATCATCCCCTCTGTTCACCTGTTTCCATCAGGATGTGGGAGTCGCTATTTAGCCTTGCTCCTCTGTCACTTCCATGCCGGTCAACATTGTAATCAGAAGCCTTTCTGTGCATGTTCCTGCTGCTAGACAACTCCCAGCTAAGTTGGACTTTAGTCCTCGTTTGTTTTTGCATTTTGTTCCAGTTCACAGCTGTAGTTTCGTTTCTGTGTCTGGAAAGCTCTTGTGATCTGAAATTGCCACTCTGATGTTATGAGTTAATACTAGAGTCTTAAAGTAATTTCAGGATGGTGTTTTGATAGGGTTTTCAGCTGACCATGAAAGTGCCCTTTCTGTCTTCCTGCTATCTAGTAAGCGGACCTCAATTTTGCTAAACCTATTTTCATACTACGTTTGTAATTTTCATCTAAAATCACCGCCAATATATGTGGGGGCCTCTGTCTGCCTTTCGGGGAAATTTCTCTAGAGGTGAGCCAGGACTATATTTTCCTCTGCCAGGATTAGTTAGTCCTCCGGCCGGCGCTGGGCGTCTAGGGATAAAACGCAGGCAACGCTACCCGGCTACTGTTAGTTGTGCGGCAGGTTTAGTTCATGGTCAGTTTAGTTTCCATCCTTCCAAGAGCTAGTTCTTATGTTCGCTGGGCTATGTTCTCTTGCCATTGAGAACCATAACAGTTTGACCGGCCTTAAAAGGGTTAAATTAATTGACTGAGAAAGGAGAGAAAAGAGAAGTCTGCTGAATATTTTTTTTTTTTTTTTTTCCCTTCAGTTCTGAGTGTGCTTGTAATTGAATCTCTTGCAAGTCTGCCTATATTGCAGCCTTTCTCTCTCTCTCTCCTTCTAATCCTGGAATGGCTCTGTGTTCACCTGTTTAAAATGGATATTCAGAGTTTAGCTGCAGGTTTGAATAATCTCACCACGAAAGTTCAAAATTTACAAGATTTTGTTGTTCATGTTCCTATATCTGAACCTAGAATTCCTTTGCCTGAATTTTTCTCGGGGAATAGATCTTGCTTTCAAAATTTCAAAAATAATTGCAAGTTGTTTTTGTCCCTGAAATCTCGCTCTGCTGGAGATCCTGCTCAGCAGGTCAGGATTGTGATTTCCTTGCTCCGGGGCGACCCTCAGGATTGGGCTTTTGCATTGGCTCCAGGGGATCCTGCGTTGCTCAATGTGGATGCGTTTTTTCTGGCCTTGGGGTTGCTTTATGAGGAACCTCAGTTAGAGCTTCAGGCGGAAAAGGCCTTGATGTCCCTATCTCAGGGGTAAGACGAAGCTGAAATAGACTGCCAGAAATTCCGTAAATGGGCTGTGCTTACTCAGTGGAATGAGTGCGCCCTGGCGGCGAATTTCAGAGAGGGTCTCTCTGATGCCATTAAGGATGTTATGGTGGGGTTCCCTGTGCCTGCGGGTCTGAATGAGTCCATGACAATGGCTATCCAGATCGATAGGCGTCTGCGGGAGCGCAAACCTGTGCACCATTTGGCGGTGTCTACTGAGAAGACGCCAGAGAATATGCAATGTGATAGAATTCTGTCCAGAAGTGAACGGCAGAATTTTAGACGAAAAAATGGGTTGTGCTTCTATTGCGGTGATTCAACTCATGTTATATCAGCATGCTCTAAGCGTACTAAGAAGCTTGATAAGTCTGTTTCAATTGGCACTTTACAGTCTAAGTTTATTCTATCTGTGACCCTGATTTGTTCTTTATCATCTATTACCGCGGATGCCTATGTCGACTCTGGCGCCGCTTTGAGTCTTATGGATTGGTCCTTTGCCAAACGCTGTGGGTATGATTTGGAGCCTCTTGAAACTCCTATACCCCTGAAGGGGATTGACTCCACCCCATTGGCTAGCAATAAACCACAATACTGGACACAAGTAACTATGCGGATTAATCCGGATCACCAGGAGATTATTCGCTTTCTTGTGCTGTATAACCTACATGATGTGTTGGTGCTTGGATTGCCATGGCTGCAATCTCATAACCCAGTCCTTGACTGGAAAGCTATGTCTGTGTTAAGCTGGGGATGTAAGGGGACGCATGGGGACGTACCTGTGGTTTCCATTTCATCATCTATTCCCTCTGAGATTCCTGAATTCTTGACTGAATATCGTGACGTTTTTGAAGAACCTAAGCTTGGTTCATTACCTCCGCACCGGGAGTGCGATTGTGCCATAGATTTGATTCCGGGTAGTAAATACCCTAAGGGTCGTTTATTTAATCTGTCTGTGCCTGAACATGCTGCTATGCGAGAATATATAAAGGAGTCCTTGGAAAAGGGACATATTCGTCCTTCGTCATCTCCCTTAGGAGCCGGTTTTTTCTTTGTGGCTAAGAAAGATGGCTCTTTGAGGCTGTGTATTGATTATCGGCTTTTGAATAAAATCACGGTTAAATATCAATATCCGTTGCCACTGCTGACTGATTTGTTTGCTCGCATAAAGGGGGCCAAGTGGTTCTCTAAGATAGATCTCCGTGGGGCGTATAATTTGGTGCGAATTAAGCAGGGGGATGAGTGGAAAACCGCATTTAATACGCCCGAGGGCCACTTTGAGTATTTGGTGATGCCTTTTGGTCTTTCAAATGCCCCTTCAGTCTTTCAGTCCTTTATGCATGACATTTTCCGTGATTATTTGGATAAATTTATGATTGTGTATCTGGATGATATTTTGATTTTTTTCGGATGACTGGGACTCTCATGTCCAGCAGGTCAGGAGGGTTTTTCAGGTTTTGCGGTCTAATTCCTTGTGTGTGAAGGGTTCTAAGTGCGTTTTTGGGGTTCAAAAGATTTCCTTTTTGGGATATATTTTTTCCCCCTCTTCCATCGAGATGGATCCTGTCAAGGTTCAGGCTATTTGTGATTGGACGCAACCCTCTTCCCTTAAGAGTCTTCAGAAATTTTTGGGCTTTGCTAACTTTTATCGTCGATTTATTGCTGGTTTTTCTGATGTTGTTAAACCATTGACTGATTTGACTAAGAAGGGTGCTGATGTTGCTGATTGGTCCCCTGCTGCTGTGGAGGCCTTTCGGGAGCTTAAGCGCCGCTTTTCTTCCGCCCCTGTGTTGCGTCAGCCTGATGTTGCTCTTCCTTTTCAGGTTGAGGTCGACGCTTCTGAAATCGGAGCTGGGGCGGTTTTGTCGCAGAGAAGTTCCGATTGCTCCGTGATGAGACCTTGTGCCTTTTTCTCGCGTAAATTTTCGCCCGCCGAGCGGAATTATGATGTTGGGAATCGGGAGCTTTTGGCCATGAAGTGGGCTTTTGAGGAGTGGCGTCATTGGCTTGAGGGGGCTAGACATCAGGTGGTGGTATTGACTGACCACAAAAATCTAATTTATCTTGAGTCCGCCAGACGCCTGAATCCTAGACAGGCGCGCTGGTCGTTGTTTTTCTCTCGGTTTAATTTTGTGGTGTCCTACCTGCCGGGTTCTAAGAATGTTAAGGCGGATGCCCTTTCTAGGAGTTTTGAGCCTGACTCCCCTGGTAATTCTGAACCTACAGGTATCCTTAAGGATGGAGTGATATTGTCTGCCGTTTCTCCAGACCTGCGGCGGGCCTTGCAGGAGTTTCAGGCGGATAGACCTGATCGTTGCCCACCTGGTAGACTGTTTGTTCCTGATGATTGGACCAGTAAAGTCATTTCTGAGGTTCATTCTTCTGCGTTGGCAGGTCATCCTGGAATCTTTGGTACCAGGGATTTGGTGGCAAGGTCCTTCTGGTGGCCTTCCCTGTCTCGAGATGTGCGAGGCTTCGTGCAGTCTTGTGACGTTTGTGCTCGGGCCAAGCCTTGTTGTTCTCGGGCTAGTGGATTGTTGTTGCCCTTGCCTATCCCGAAGAGGCCCTGGACGCACATCTCGATGGATTTTATTTCGGATCTTCCTGTTTCTCAGAAGATGTCTGTCATCTGGGTGGTGTGTGACCGTTTCTCTAAGATGGTCCATTTGGTTCCCCTGCCTAAGTTGCCTTCTTCTTCCGAGTTGGTTCCTCTGTTTTTTCAAAATGTGGTCCGTTTGCATGGTATTCCAGAGAATATCGTTTCTGACAGAGGAACCCAATTCGTGTCTAGATTTTGGCGAGCATTCTGTGTGAGGATGGGCATAGATTTGTCTTTCTCGTCTGCTTTCCATCCTCAGACTAATGGCCAGACCGAGCGGACTAATCAGACCTTGGAGACATATTTGAGGTGTTTTGTGTCTGCAGATCAGGATGATTGGGTTGCTTTTTTGCCTTTAGCGGAGTTTGCCCTCAATAATCGGGCCAGCTCTGCCACCTTGGTGTCTCCTTTTTTCTGTAATTCGGGGTTTCATCCTCGATTTTCTTCTGGTCAGGTGGAATCTTCGGATTGTCCTGGAGTGGATGCTGTGGTGGAGAGGTTGCATCAGATTTGGGGGCAGGTAGTGGACAATTTGAAGTTGTCCCAGGAGAAGACTCAGCTTTTTGCCAACCGCCGGCGTCGGGTTGGTCCTCGGCTTTGTGTTGGGGACTTGGTGTGGTTGTCTTCTCGTTTTGTCCCTATGAGGGTTTCTTCTCCTAAGTTTAAGCCTCGGTTCATCGGCCCGTACAAGATATTGGAGATTCTTAACCCTGTGTCCTTCCGTTTGGACCTCCCTGCATCTTTTTCTATTCATAATGTTTTTCATCGGTCATTATTGCGCAGGTATGAGGTACCGGTTGTGCCTTCCGTTGAGCCTCCTGCTCCGGTGTTGGTTGAGGGCGAGTTGGAGTATGTTGTGGAAAAAATCTTGGACTCCCGTGTTTCCAGACGGAAACTCCAGTATCTGGTCAAATGGAAGGGATACGGTCAGGAGGATAATTCTTGGGTGACTGCCTCTGATGTTCATGCCTCCGATCTGGTCCGTGCCTTTCATAGGGCTCATCCTGATCGCCCTGGTGGTTCTGGTGAGGGTTCGGTGCCCCCTCCTTGAGGGGGGGGTACTGTTGTGAAATTGGATTTTGGGCTCCCCCGGTGGCCACTGGTGGAATTGAACTGGTGTGCATCATCCCCTCTGTTCACCTGTTTCCATCAGGATGTGGGAGTCGCTATTTAGCCTTGCTCCTCTGTCACTTCCATGCCGGTCAACATTGTAATCAGAAGCCTTTCTGTGCATGTTCCTGCTGCTAGACAACTCCCAGCTAAGTTGGACTTTAGTCCTCGTTTGTTTTTGCATTTTGTTCCAGTTCACAGCTGTAGTTTCGTTTCTGTGTCTGGAAAGCTCTTGTGATCTGAAATTGCCACTCTGATGTTATGAGTTAATACTAGAGTCTTAAAGTAATTTCAGGATGGTGTTTTGATAGGGTTTTCAGCTGACCATGAAAGTGCCCTTTCTGTCTTCCTGCTATCTAGTAAGCGGACCTCAATTTTGCTAAACCTATTTTCATACTACGTTTGTCATTTTCATCTAAAATCACCGCCAATATATGTGGGGGCCTCTGTCTGCCTTTCGGGGAAATTTCTCTAGAGGTGAGCCAGGACTATATTTTCCTCTGCCAGGATTAGTTAGTCCTCCGGCCGGCGCTGGGCGTCTAGGGATAAAACGCAGGCAACGCTACCCGGCTACTGTTAGTTGTGCGGCAGGTTTAGTTCATGGTCAGTTTAGTTTCCATCCTTCCAAGAGCTAGTTCTTATGTTCGCTGGGCTATGTTCTCTTGCCATTGAGAACCATAACAGGAACCCTTCTTTGTTATCACCTTCACAATTCTCGCCTCCATTGAACTTGTGAGTTTTTGGAGAGTTTCTGCTTGTATTTCTTTGCCTCCCAGAGCTGCTGTTTTGATGTGAACTGCCTCCCACCCTCATAGATCTTTTGCTTGATGATACTCCAAAGGTTCTCTATAGGGTTGAGGTCAGGGGAAGATGGTGGCAATACCATGAGTTTATCTCCTTTTATGCCCATAGCAGCCAATGACTCAGAGATATTCTTTGCAGCATGAGATGGTGCATTGACATGCATGAAGATGATTTTGCTCCTGAAGGTACAATTCTGATTTTTATACCATGGAAGAAAGTTGTCAGTCAGAAACTCTATATACTTTGCCGAGGTCATTTTCACACCTTAAAGTACCTTAAAGGGCCCTTCCAGCTGTTTCCCCATGATTCCAGCCCAAAACATTACTCCTCCATCTCCTTGCTGACGTTGCAGCCTTGTTGGGACATGGTGGCCATCCACCAACAACCATCCACTACTCCATGCATCTGGACCACCCAGGGTTGTTCGACACACATCAGTAAACAAGACTGTTTGGAAATCAGTCTTCATGCATGTCTGGGCCCACTGCAACCGTTTCTGCTTGTGAACACTGTTTAGGGGTGGCCGAATAGTAGGTTTATGCATCACAGCAAGCCTTTGAAGGATCCTACACCTTGAGGTTCGAGGGACTCCAGAGGCACCAGCAGCTTCAAATAACTGTTTGCTGCTTTGTAATGGTATTTTGGCAGCTGCTCTCTTTATCTCATGAATTTGTCTGGCAGAAATCTTCCTCATTATGCCTTTATCTGCATGAACTCTGTGCTCTGTTTCAGTCGCAAATCTCTTCACAGTATGATGATCACTCTTAAGTTTTCGTGAAATATCTAATGTTTTCATGCTTTTGACCAAGGCATTGCACTATTTAATGCTTTTCAGCAGCAGAGAGATCCTTTTTATTTCCCATATTGCTTGAAACCTGTGGTCTGCTTTATAATGTGGAACATCATTTTTAAGTAGTTTTTCTTTAATTAGAATCACCTGGAAAACTAACGATCACATGTGTTTAAGATTGATTTCAGTGATCCATTGAGCCCTGAGACACAATACCATCCACGAGTTTATTTCATAAACAAAACAATTAAATCTTTATGACACTTAAATCCAATTTGCATAATAATTTAGAACATGGTGTACACTAGACATCTGAATACAGAGGTGCACCCACAAACAATATATAATTGGTTATTATGCAACCTCATAGATTGTATTGCGAGCAGGGCCCTCATTCCTTTTGGTATCTGTTGATCTATGTGTTTATTGTTATGCTTAATGTCCATTGTCTGTACAAGTCCCCTCTAAAATGTAAAGTGTTGACTAGTGTTGAGCATTCCGATACCGCAAGTATCGGGTATCGGCCGATACTTGCGGGTATCGGAATTCCGATACCGAGATCCGATACTTTTGTGGTATCGGGTATCGGTATCGAAACAACATTAATGTAAAAATGTGTAAAAGAGAGAATTAAAATAAAAAAATATTGCTATACTCACCTCTCCGACGCAGCCTGGACCTCAGCGAGGGAACCAGCAGCGTTGTTTGCTTAAAATTCGCGCTTTTCCTTCCTTACGTGAAGTCCCGGCTTGTGATTGGTCGCGTGCCGCCCATGTGGCCGCGACGCGATCAATCACAGCAAGCCGTGACGTAATTTTAGGTCCTTCAGGATTTTAAAATTACGTTCTGGCTTGTGATTGGTCGCGTCGCGGTCACATGGGCGACGCGACCAATCACAAGCCGTGACGTCACGGGAGGCTGGACACGCGCGCATTTTAAAATGCGTGCGTGTCCTGCCTCCCGTGACGTCCTGGCTTGTGAGTGGTCGCGTCGCCCATGTGGCCGCGACGCGACCAATCACAGCAAGCCGTGACGTAATTTTAGGTCCTTCAGGATTTTAAAATTACGTTCTGGCTTGTGATTGGTCGCGTCGCGGTCACATGGGCGACGCGACCAATCACAAGCCAGAACGTAATTTTAAAATCCTGAAGGACCTAAAATTACGTCACGGCTTGCTGTGATTGGTCGCGTCGCGGCCACATGGGCGGCACGCGACCAATCACAAGCCGGGACTTCACGTAAGGAAGGAAAAGCGCGAATTTTAAGCAAACAACGCTGCCGGTTCCCTCGCTGAGGTCCAGGCTGCGTCGGAGAGATGAGTATAGCAATATTTTTTTATTTTAATTCTCTCTTTTACACATTTTTACATTAATGTTGTTTCGATACCGATACCCGATACCACAAAAGTATCGGATCTCGGTATCGGAATTCCGATACCCGCAAGTATCGGCCGATACCCGATACTTGCGGTATCGGAATGCTCAACACTAGTCAACACTTTACATTTTAGAGGGGACTTGTACAGACAATGGACATTAAGCATAACAATAAACACATAGATCAACAGATACCAAAAGGAATGAGGGCCCTGCTCGCAATACAATCTATGAGGTTGCATAATAACCAATTATATATTGTTTGTGGGTGCACCTCTGTATTCAGATGTCTAGTGTACACCATGTTCTAAATTATTATGCAAATTGGATTTAAGTGTCATAAAGATTTAATTGTTTTGTTTATGAAATAAACTCGTGGATGGTATTGTGTCTCAGGGCTCAATGGATCACTGAAATCAATCTTAAACACATGTGATCGTTAGTTTTCCAGGTGATTCTAATTAAAGAAAAACTACTTAAAAATGATGTTCCACATTATAAAGCAGACCACAGGTTTCAAGCAATATGGGAAATAAAAAGGATCTCTCTGCTGCTGAAAAGCATTAAATAGTGCAATGCCTTGGTCAAAAGCATGAAAACATTAGATATTTCACGAAAACTTAAGAGTGATCATCATACTGTGAAGAGATTTGCGACTGAAACAGAGCACAGAGTTCATGCAGATAAAGGCATAATGAGGAAGATTTCTGCCAGACAAATTCATTAGATAAAGAGAGCAGCTGCCAAAATACCATTACAAAGCAGCAAACAGTTATTTGAAGCTGCTGGTGCCTCTGGAGTCCCTCGAACCTCAAGGTGTAGGATCCTTCAAAGGCTTGCTGTGATGCATAAACCTACTATTCGGCCACCCCTAAACAGTGTTCACAAGCAGAAACGGTTGCAGTGGGCCCAGACATGCATGAAGACTGATTTCCAAACAGTCTTGTTTACTGATGTGTGTCGAACAACCCTGGGTGGTCCAGATGCATGGAGTAGTGGATGGTTGTTGGTGGATGGCCACCATGTCCCAACAAGGCTGCAACGTCAGCAAGGAGATGGAGGAGTAATGTTTTGGGCTGGAATCATGGGGAAACAGCTGGAAGGGCCCTTTAAGGTACTTTAAGGTGTGAAAATGACCTCGGCAAAGTATATAGAGTTTCTGACTGACAACTTTCTTCCATGGTATAAAAATCAGAATTGTACCTTCAGGAGCAAAATCATCTTCATGCATGTCAATGCACCATCTCATGCTGCAAAGAATATCTCTGAGTCATTGGCTGCTATGGGCATAAAAGGAGATAAACTCATGGTATTGCCACCATCTTCCCCTGACCTCAACCCTATAGAGAACCTTTGGAGTATCATCAAGCAAAAGATCTATGAGGGTGGGAGGCAGTTCACATCAAAACAGCAGCTCTGGGAGGCAAAGAAATACAAGCAGAAACTCTCCAAAAACTCACAAGTTCAATGGAGGCGAGAATTGTGAAGGTGATAACAAAGAAGGGTTCCTATGGTAACATGTGACTTGGCCTGTTAGGATGGTTTGGAGTTAAATAGCTTTTTTGTTCAGTGAATGTGACCTCCTAATGCTGCAATTTCCACAAATGAGCATTTTCAGTTCTTTAAAACAGATCAAATGTTTAGAAATTCTACTGTGCCTAATAATTTGGAACAGTGCATTTTGAGTTTTTATTCATTTTGGAGATTATACTGTTATCATTGGGAGGTTTCTCCAATAAAATTCGATGTATACTCTAACGGTTGATGACTTTTATTAGACTGACTGTCATTTGCACCGACCATTTAGGAAAATCCGAGAAAAATATATTTTGCATAATAATTTGGAACATGGTGTAGAAGAAAGGGAAAAAGTGGGGAATGTGGTCTGGAAGACGTGCTCTAGGCAACTGTGTTATTTTATGCAGAGACGAGTCCTGACTGGAAGAAGTGATGGCAGTCTGTGCTGGATGAAAATGAAAAGCAAAGATGAAGGACTTCAGCTAGAGACATCACTAGTGAGTCAGTGTATTACCTGTACACTGGCACTATACACTGTATACTATATACAAAGCTCCTGTGTATAATGTCACTTGCAGTGGTGATCACTGTATTACCTGTACACTGACACCTTATACAGATCTCCTGTGTATAATGTCACCAGTGATCACTGTAGTATCTTTACACTGACCGTAAATACAGAGTTCCTGTATAAAAATGGCACTTAGTGTTGTGCTTTTTTTTAAAAATTATTGATCAGCATTGTAGTATACTAGTAGTAAAAGTTGTACATCACTGACAGAAGTAATGTCGCTTATCCATGTTATGTAAATAAGAGCTTATAACCTGATGTTAAATTCATCCATTGGTTGTATAAATTATTCTTTTGAAAGCTGAAACCTTCGAAAATGTGATTTAGGTTAAGAAAATAAATTGACATCAATGCAGAAATATTGATCAGTTAATGGACACAGAATGGTCAGGTTTTAGCAAGACAAAAGTTTTGTCGCCTGGTCATATAATGACCCAATCCTAGTTTACATCCTTACCTGTGTTCAGTAAATGATCAGTTATTTAGTGTGTGTATAAGAAGAAACCTAGCACCCAAGACCTTCACTTGAACTGCAACTTGAGCTCTTGACAACATGCCAAAAATCCACCCTGCAACCAAAGCCTGGATTATCAAGAGGCTGAAGACCAGATCCACTGCAGAGGTGGCGGGCACCTTTAATGTGTCTCAGCGTCAAGAACAAAGAATTAAAAAAAAGATTTGAAGAGACTGGAGAATTACACCACAGCTGCCAGAAACACTGCAGGAGACTTACTGGAGCCAGTATGGATCCAAAATACACCCAGAATACAGTTAAATTTGGTGGTTGAAAGATCATGGTCTGGGGTTACATTCAGTATGGGGGTGTGCGAAACATTTGCAAGATGGAAGGCAATATCAATAGCCTAAAATATCAAGAAGTATTAGCTACCGCTTATATTCCAAATCATAAAAGAGGTCAAATTCTGCAGCAGGATGGTGCTCCATCTCCATACATCCACCTCTACAACAAAGTTCCTCCAGGCAAAAAGATCAAGGTGCTCAAGGACTGGCCAGCCCAGTCACCAGACATGAACATCATTGAGCATGTTTGGGGAAGGATGAACGAGGAAGCTTGGAAGACAAAACCAGAGAATCTAGATGAGCACCACAACTTCATTCACCAATGTTATGCAACATATATTTGTATTTTAAGTTAATTATTTGTCTGTGGGCAACACAAAATTTCTCTTGCCAAAATCTGACCATTCTGTGTCCATTAACTGATCAATATTTCTGCTTTGATAATTTATTTTCTTAACCTAAATCACATTTTGGAGGGTTCCAGCTTTCAAAAGAATAACTTTATACAACCAATGGATGAATTTAACATCAGGTTATAAGCTTTTATTTACATAACATGAATAAGCAACATAACTACTGTCAGGGAGTGTATGGTGGCATCATTGGTCTTTGTATAGAATGTAGTTTCATGTAGAGGTAATGGTGATATTATAATATTATGTATTCTCTGTGTAGTGGAGATATTACTAGGCACTGTATAGCTGTATTGTTGTGTGTATGTTTCTAAGTAAGCTCCGTTATGGCACCATATCTAAGCAGTAAGCTTAGTTCTGGTACTCTATCAATGTAGTAATCTAGATTATGGTACTGTATGTATGTCGTAATCTCAGTTCTGCTCCAGTTTCTATGTAGCAGACTTGGTTCCATGTAGTAGACTTATTAAGCTCGGTTCTGCTCCCTTATCTCTGTAGTAAGCTCGGTTCTGCTCCCTTATCTCTCAAGTAAGCTCGGTTCTGCTCCCTTATCTCTGTAGTAAGCTCGGTTCTGCTCCCATATCTCTGTAGTAAGTTTGGTTCTGCTCCCATATCTCTGTAGTAAGGTCGATTCTGTTCCCATATCTCTGCAGTAAGCTTGGTTCTGTGTTGTGAATTTGGTTTTGGGCTCCCCCGGTGGTCACTGGTGGTACTGGACTTGTCTTCACTTTCTCTGTTCACCTGTTTCCTCCAGGATATGGGAGTTTCCTATTTAGCCTTGCTGCTCAGTCATTGCCTTGCCGGTCATCAATGTAACCAGAGCTTTCTGTTGCATGTTCCTGCTCCTAGTCTTCTGATCAGCTAAGTTGGACTTTTGTCCTGAGTATTATTTTGCATTTTTGTTCCAGTTCACAGTTATGGTATATTTCTGTAGCTGGAAGCTCTTGTGAGCTGAAATTACCACTCCAGTCTCATGAGTTGAGACTTGAGTTTAAAGTAATTTCAGGATGGTTTTGTAAATAGGGTTTTCAGCTGACCGTGAAGTTCCCTTTCTTATTTTCCTACTATCTAGTAAGTGGACCTCGCTTTGCTGAACCTGCCTTCATACTACGTATGTCTTTTTCCTCTGAACTCACCGTCAATACATGTGGGGGGCTTCTGTCACCTTTTTGGGGAATTTCCACTAGAGGTAAGCCAGGCCTGTTTTTCCTCTGCCAGGGTTAGTTAGTCCTCCGGCTGGCGCTGGGCGTCTAGGGATATACGTAGGCACGCTACCCGGCCACTGTTAGTTGTGCGGTAGGTTTAGCTCACGGTCAGCTCTAGTTTCCATCTTCCAAGAGCTAGTCCTGATTTATGCTTTTCTGAAGTTCTCTTGCCATTGAGAACCATGACAGTTCTGCTCCCATTTCTCTGCACTAAGCTCGGTTTTGCTCCCATATCTCTGTAGTAAGCTTGGTTCTGCTCCCATATCTTTGCAGTAAGCTCGGTTCTGCGTCCCTATCTCTGTAGTAAGCTCGGTTCTGTTCCCATATCTCTGTAGTAAGCTCATTTCTGCTTCCTTATCTCTGTAGTAAGCTCGTTTCTGCTCCCATATCTCTGTAGTAAGCTCGGTTCTGTTCCCCATATCTCTGTAGTAAGCTTGGTTCTGCTCCCTTATCTCTGTAGTAAGCTTGTTTCTGCTGACATATCTCTGTAGTAAGCCCCATTCCGCTCCCATATCTCTGCAGTAAGCTTGGTTCTGCTCCCATATCCTTGCTGTTAGCTCGGTTCTGCTCCCATATCTTTGCAGTAAGCTCGGTTCGGCTCCCATATCTCTGAATCTAGTAAGTTCGGTTCTGCTCCCATATCTCTATAATAAGCTCTGTTCTGCTCCCATATTTCTGTAGTAAGCTCTGTTCTGCTCACACATCTCTGTAGTAAGCTCCGTTCTGTTCTCATATCTCTGGAGTAAGCTCGATTCTGCTCCCATATCTATGCAGCAAGCTCCGTTCAGTTCCCATATCTGTGTACCAGCCTGTTTTTAAAGCCTGTTATCTCTGCTACTTTAATGCAGTGGCCAGATATAAGCAGGGAAAAGGAGGGCCACCGCAACTCGAGGGCCACTGCCTTGTGATTGCCCCCCAGGCTGAAAATTGCCAGCCAGCCCCTGCTTCCCCCTGTGTCTCCATTCTTGCCCGTGTCTCCATTCTTGCCCCCTGTGTCTCTATTCTTGCCCCGTATCTCCATTCTTGCCCCTGTGTCTCCATTCTTGCCCCTGTGTCTCCATTCTTGCCTCCTGTGTCTCCATACTTCCCCCTGTGTCTCCATTCTTGCCCGTGTCTCCATTCTTGCCCCTTGTGTCTCTATTCTTACCCCGTATCTCCATTCTTGCCCCTGTGTCTCCATTCTTGCCTCTGTGTCTCCATTCTTGCCCGGTGTCTCCATTCTTGCCTCTGTGTCTCCATTCTTGCCCCCGTGTCTCCATTCTTGCCCCGTGTGTCCATTCTTGCCCCGTGTCTCCATTCTTGCCCCTGTGTCTCCATTCTTGCCCCTGTGTCTCCATTCTTGCCTCCTGTGTCTCCATACTTCCCCCTGTGTCTCCATTCTTGCCCGTGTCTCCATTCTTGCCCCCTGTGTCTCTATTCTTGCCCCGTATCTCCATTCTTGCCCCTGTGTCTCCATTCTTGCCTCTGTGTCTCCATTCTTGCCCCGTGTCTCCATTCTTGCCTCTGTGTCTCCATTCTTGCCCCCATGTCTCCATTCTTGCCCCGTGTGTCCATTCTTGCCCCGTGTCTCCATTCTTGCCCCTGTGTCTCCATTCTTGCCCCTGTGTCTCCATTCTTGCCTCCTGTGTCTCCATACTTCCCCCTGTGTCTCCATTCTTGCCCCTGTGTCTCCATTCTTGCCTCCAGTGTCTCCATACTTCCCCCTGTGTCTCCATTCTTGCCCCTGTGTCTCCATTCTTGACTCCTGTGTCTCCATATTTCCCCCTGTCTCCATTCTTAACCTCTGTGTCTCCATTCTTTCCCCCAGTGTCTCTATTCTTCCCCCTTTGTCTCCCATCCAGCCCTCCTGTACCGCTTTCAAAATAAAAAAAAAACTTTCTCCTTATCTTGCCGCGCATGGATTGTCATCTCAGCGTGGGACATAATGCCACATCCGGTTCACATCTGCAGTCTGCCGAGCTTACGCATCTTGATGGATCAGCGCAGTCTCCCTCAACTTCTCCAGCTCCGTTCTGACATACCTAAGCTTTCTTTGCCTCGCGTTCCAGTCTGCAACACAAGAACTTCCGGCAATTAGCGGAAGTAAAAGGTCCTTGCACATGCGCACTGAGCATCTATGTGCTCCAACCTGGAATGCAGGAACTTCTGGTATCCGGCAGACACATCGCATCGGCATAAAACATCATTACATCAAGCATCTACCCAGTGCTCTGGATAGACAAACCTGCGGGAGAGGTCCGAGCTGCCCCATATCGGAAATGCCAGGAGATCACCGGCATGAGGGATCTTTAAAGATGTCATTAGTGTATGGGAGGGGTTATACCATGTAATACAACCTCCTTTACATTTAACCAATCAATGGTCATTGTTTTGGGTGGGTTGTGTATGGGACCTATCAATCCACACAGTAGGTCGTTACCCATTTTGTGTAGCCATATTTAAGAGCACTTTCTGTTTTGCCCTGGTACACCACCATGGGCTTCTGTACATACTATAGTCTTCTTATAAACCACCTAAGGTGAAACGCATCGAGGCAGAGGCATAGAAGCATGATACATCAACATAGATGAACATACCTCAGTGACATATAGAGGACAATTGAACCCCTAGATATGTTTGGGTTGTATCTTTCCTTCTGTAATTATAGTTTACTTTTAATGGATTTAATGCAGAATCTGGGACATTTAGAGGAAGCACTTCTGTTTTGATATTGTTCAGTTTGTATCCTGATTAGTGATGAGCGAATATACTCGTTGCTCGGGTTTTCCCCGAGCACGCCCGGGTGGTCTCCGAGTATTTGTAAGTGCAGCTGAATGATTTACATCTGTTAGCCAGCTTGAATACATGTGGGTATTCCCTAGCAACCAGGCAACCCCCACATGTACGCAGGCTGGCTAGTAGATGTACATCATTCAGCTGCGGCAATAAAACCGAAATCTCCGAGCAGTCATAATACTCGGAGACCACCCGAGCGTGCTCAGGAAAACCCGAGCAACGAGTATATTCGCTAATCACTAATCCTCATCCCAGAAGAGCGTGCAGATTAGGGAGGATAATATGTAATTGTGTTATTGTCAGTAGTATATTGTCTGCAAATAGAGATAGGGTGAACTCCCTGTCTCTCACCACTACATCATGAATGTTTGGGTCATGGCAAATGGCAGCAGCCAGGGGTTCAATACATAAAACAAATAATAGGAGGACAGGGGGCATCCCTGCTGGGTACCATTATGAATTAAGAGAGGCCGAGAGAGCACGTGTGGGAGTTTAACCGATGCCGAGGGTTGTGAATACAGACCCTGCAGGCCTCGAAAGTCCAAATTGGTTCAGAGTTTTAAACATAAATGTCCACACAAGGTGGTTAAGGGCCTTTTTGGCATCTAGTCTGAGTAGTAATGCTAATCCCTTCGTCCTGCTTACAACCTCAATGAAGTTTATTACCTTCCTTGTATTATCCCCCTTCTACCTACACAGTATGAACTCAACTTGGTCCTTAAGGATAAGATGAGGAAGCTAAAAGGATAATCACAATGCCAATATTTTAGTGAAGATTTTTAAATCCGCATTAAGTGAAGCAATAGTCCTGTAATTAGAACAATCTAGTGGGTCCTTCCATGGTGTTGGAATGAGAGTAATATTTGAGTGTAGCATAGTAGATGGTATTGCCAAACCTGCCAGAAATTGTTAAACAGAGTGACTAAATGGGGGGTTAGGAGTGCTTTAAAATATAAATCAGTTAGCCCATCTGGTCCCGGAGATTTGCCGTTAGGAAGTAATTTAAGTACTTCATCTGAGGGGCGTGGCCTAGCAATCGATGTGAGCGGACAGCTCCTGTGACCCCTCCACTGCATTACTTAGTTTATCCTTTTCAAAGTCCCTCCGGAGTGCCGGTAATGAGCTGTGGAAGTGGGGCGCAGAGGCAGACCCCGACACGTGGAGCCGTGGTGACCAGTGATCATGGTGAGGAGACAGCAGCAGGATGCGAGGACAGGAGCTGGGCTGAAGATGACGCCGAGAGCATGGAGGCAGCAGAGAAGGTAGACGCGGCAAATGCCTTATATGCAAGGAGGCTGGAGATAGCGGCCAAATTGGAGAAGTTTGTGAGGCTGGAAGGAGCAGCAAAGGTGATGGCTGAATGGGAGAGGGGGAGACCAGGGAGAAGTAGAAAGAAGAAGACTTAGAGGCTGATTCAGTACAGGAGGGGTTAATGGGTGAGGATGAAAGGTGGGAAAAGTAGAGTGTGGAGCAGGAAGATACAGAGGAGCCTGTTATAGGGGAGCCCACATTGAAGGATGTATATGACTTGGCTAGATTTTGTAAGACTGCACTAACAACCCTTACAAAGAGAGTTGATGGGATTAAAGAAGAAATGTCCAGTATGAAGGCAGCCATAAATAAAGTTGATGCCAGGGTGGGGGCAGTGGAGGAGAGAGTGAGTGTGTTGGAAGACCAACTTTCTAAAATGCAGAAGTCTCACACTCAATGTTTGCAGAGATGTGCTGCCCTGGCTGATAAAAATGATGACTTGGGAAACCGCTCAAGGCAGAATAATGTGAGATTAATGGGCATACCCGAGAAGGTGGAAGGGACCGATCCTACAGCGTTTATTGAGGACTGGCTCTGCACTAAAATTGGGGTCGATAACTTGACCAAACTTTATGCAATGGAGACAGCGCACTACGTCCCCATTGGACCCCTCCTGCCAGGATCCCCTTCCCCCTACTATCCTTGCTAAGATCCTTAATTATAGAGACAGAGACATTATACTAAGGAAAGCAAGAATGGCCAACGATCTGTGATTTAATGGCCAAAAATTTCCATTTTTCCTGATTACAAAAGCAGAGGATGCAATATGGTGCAGTAAAGAAAAGATTGAGAGTCTTGGCTTTGGCTTAGGTCGGCGTCACACTAGCGAGTTTTACGGACGTATGAGAGGCGCAGAAAATACGGATTGCATACGGTACAATGATTCTCTATGGCCCAGCTCCTATCTGCCGTATTTTACGTATCCGTATTATACGGTCTTGTACGGCAGTAGAAAATCGCAGCATGCTGCATTTGTCAGCGTATTGCGCAAAAAATCCGCCAATGAAAGTCTATGGGGGCGAGAAAATTACAGATTACACACGGACCATGAGTGTGACTTGCGAGAAATACGCACCGGTGTTCTATAGAAAAGCCGGCAATTCAGTGCGGTGTACAGTAAAATCACACTGACAGGTTAGAATAGAATAGGTAGAATAAATGTGTACACATAGAATAGGTATATATATATATATATATATATATATATATATGTCAGTGAGACACACATATATATATATATATTTTTTTTTATATATATATAATGTATTTATATTTAATTCAGCGCTAGATAGCAGAAAAGCCGGTAATTCAATTGCCGGCTTTTCCTATCTCCTTCACAAACCCGACATGATATGAGACATGGTTTACATACAGTAAACCATCTCATATCCCTTCTTTTATTACATATTCCTCTTTACTAATGTAAGAAGTGTCTTTGTGTCAAATTTGGGGTCTCTAGCTATTAAATTAAAGGGTTAAATCGCTGTAAAAATTGGCGTGGGAAAGCCAGTGACTGAGGGCAGATATTAATAGCCTAGAGAGGGACCATGGTTATAGGACCCCCCTGGCTAAAAACATCTGCCCCCAGCCACCCCAGAAAAGGCACATCTGTAAAGATGCGTCTATTCTGGCACTTGGCCACTCTCTTCCCACTCCCGTGTAGAGGTGGGCTATGGGGTAATGAAGGGTTAATGTCACCTTGCTATTCTAAGGTGACATTAAGCCAGGTTAATAATGGAGAGTCGTCAATTATGACACCTATCCATTATTAATCCTATAGTACGAAATGGTTAATAAAACACACACACAATATTAAAAAGTATTTTAATGAAATAAAGACACAGGGTGTTTTAATATTTTATTATACTCTCAATCCACCTGAAGACCCTTGTCACCTGAAATAAAGTTAAAAAACACAAACAACAATATTCCATACCTTCCGTCGTTCAGTCTTGTCCATCTGAAGCGGTTAAATCATTTTACACCCAGGAGCTCTGCTAATGCAGCTGCTCCTGGCTGTAAAACTTGGTGAATGAATGGAATGCAGGGGAATGTACTGTAGTTACCTTGACTCGCGGTGATGCGCCCTCTGCTGGATGAACTCATATGAACTCGAGCTGGGGAACTTTTCAGAATATTTTCCCACGCTCGAGGTGACATCAATCCTTCATTACCCCTTATCCCACCACTACACGGGAGTCGGAAGAGAGAGGCTAAGTGCCAGAATAGGCGCATCTTTACAGATGTGCCTTTTCTGGGGTGGCTGGGGGCAGATGTTTTTAGCCGGGGGGGGGCAATAACTATGGTCCCTCTCTAGGCTATTAATATCTGCCCTCAGCCACTGGCTTTCCCACTCTTGCGGAGAAAATTGCGCGGGAGCCCACGCCAATTTTTTCCGGATTTTAACCCTTTAATTTAATAGCTAGAGCCCTGAAATTTGACACAAAGACACTTCTTACATTAGTAAAGAGGAATATGTAATAAAAGAAGGGATCTGAGATGGTTTACTGTATGTAATCCATGTCTCATATCCTGTCGGATTTGTGAAGGAGATAGGAAAAGCCGGCAATTGAATTACCGGCTTTTCTGCTATCTAGCGCTGAATTAAATATAAATACAGCATATATATATATATATATATATATATATACATATATATATATACTGTATATACAGTATGTTTTTACGAACATTTGAGCCCATTGATCCATTGTATGTCGGTTTTGCAAGCCTGCGAGAAAATCTTGCAGTACGGATGCCATACGGATTACATACGGAAGATGACATGCGCAAAATACGCTGCCACACCCTGCCTACGGATGACATACAGATCACTATTTTGGGAACATTTCTGCGTATTACGGCCGTAAAAAAAGGACCGTATTTTCATACGCCTAGTGTGACGCCATCCTTACTCTACCTTATATCCGGCAAAGCTCAGGGTTATGGCCCTGGGAACAGTGCATTTTTTCTAAACACCGGAGGAGGCCACTAAATGGCTTGACTTAAATAACAAGCAGCTCCAGGTAGATGTGGACAGAGGGAAGTGAGCGGAGTGAAATGCCTTGCTGTGTTGTGTCGTTTTTTGACAAGGAGAAACTTAAAGATAGTGCTGTCGTATGGAGGTTCCTGATTCCTGCATATTAATTGATATGGACTATGGAGGGACTTATTGTAATAATATTGTCTATGTGCATATGCGGAGGAGGTGTGGAGGAGTTTTAGATAGATAGTGGTTTAGAGGCAGGGCAGTATTTAGAGTTTCTGCTGCCCTAGGCACTTTTAGCTTGCCTCCCCCTTTGGTGTGTATGACACTATCGGCAGTGACTTTGGCAAGAATCGCTGATGTGAAAGTCGCCTTTTGCAGCAGATCCGGCAGTTTTTCTGCATGTGCCGCGTAACGGATCACTTACGACAACACTGCGTTTGGCCTCATTCATTCCCTATGAGATTTGCGGCACTTGCCATGATCTGGCAAATGCGGTACCATACCTCCCAACTTTTGAAGAAGGGAAGGAGGTATAAAGTTTGTGCCGCGGCAAATTTTAGGCCACGCCTCTGACCACACCCATTTCACAACTAGTCACACCCATATCCACGTCTCAACCACAGCCATTTAGCACTGCTGATCACACTGTTTTATATACTATAATTATAAACGAAAAAATATGGCTACAGTGCTCCATACTGTATAATGGCCACACATGATGTTCCATACTGTATAATGGCCACACATGATGCTCCATACTGTATAACGGCCACACATGATGCTCCATACTGTATAATGGCCATTGGCCACACATGATGCTCCATACTGTATAACGGCCACACATGATGCTCAATACTGTATAACTGCCACACATGATGCTCCATACTGTATAATGGCCATTGGCCACACATGATGCTCCATACTGTATAATGGCCACACATGATGCTCCATACTGTATAACGGCCACACATGATTCTCCATCCTGTATAACGGCCACACATGATGCTCCATCCTGTATAATGGCCACACATGATGCTCCATCCTGTATAACGGCCACACATGATGCTCCATCCTGTATAATGGACACACATGATGCTCCATCCTGTATAACGGCCACACATGATGCTCCATACTGTATAATGGCCACACATGACGCTCCATCCTGTATAACGGCCACACATGATGCTCAATACTGTATTATGGCCACACACAGTTCTCCATACTGTATAATGACCCCCCTCCTGTATGCATGGCTCATATTCACCCATTCACCCCCCTGTATGCATGGCTAATATTCACCCCCATACTTTATGCATGGCTCATATTCCCCCCCCCCCGTATGCATGGCTCATATTCACCCCCCTACTGTATGCATGGCTCATATTCACCCCCCTGTATGCATGGCTCATATTCACCCCCCTACTGTATGCATGGCTCATATTTCCCCCCCCTTTTTGCTTGGCTCATATTTCCCCCCCTGTATGCATGGCTCATATTTCCCCCCCCTGTATGCTTGGCTCATATTCCCCCCCTGTATGTATGGCACATATTTCCCCCCTGTATGCTTGGCTCATATTCCCCCCGTATGAATGGCTCATATTCCCCCCCCTGTATGCATGGCTCATATTCCCCCCCAGTATGCATGGCTCATATTCACCCCCCTACTGTATGCATGGCTCATATTTCCCCCCTACTGTATGCATGGCTCATATTTCCCCCCCCTGTATGCTTGGCTCATATAACCCCCCCTGTATGCTTGGCTCATATTTCCCCTCCCCCCCGTATGCATGGCCCATATTCCACCCCCCCTCCCTGTATGCATGGCTCATATTCCACCCCCCCATCTTGAATGGCGTGGCTTACCGTCCGCCTTCTTCCCCCCTCCCCTGTCCCCCCATCCCTCATACTCACCTGTTCCTCACCACGCGGCCGCGACGTCCCTCTGGCTGTCCCGATTCCCGGCGTGCTGCACCTTCTTCCTGCGTGAGCGGTCAGGTGATACCGCTCTGCTCATTAAGGTCATGAATATGCGCATATTCATGACTTTAATTAGCGGTACCACGTGACCGCTCATTCAGGACAAGCTCCAGACGCCGAGACCAGGCATCGCTGGAGCAGGGTGAGTATCGTCTTCAAGGAGGGCGGGTGGGAGGCGGACGGGCGGCCAGGGGGAGGTGGCCAGGGGGGCATTGGGGTGGGGTCGGTCGGGAGGTGACCCAGCTTTAAAAAAAAACAAACAAACAAAAACCTTGCTCAGGTGCCGCCCCCTGCATTGTCCCCGCCCTAGGCACGTGCCCTCACGTGCCTAGTGGCAAATACGGCCCTGCCTGTATGCATGGCTCATATTCACCCCCTACTGTATGCATGGCTCATATTTCCCCCCCCCTGTATGCTTGGCTCATATAACCCCCCTGTATGCATGGCTCATATTCCCCCCCTGTATGCTTGGTTCATATTTCCCCTCCCCCCATATGCATGGCTCATATTCCACCCCCCCTCCCTGTATGCATGGCTCATATTCCACCCCCCCATCCTGAATGGCTTACTGTCCGCCTTCTTCCCCCTCCCCTGTCCCCCCATCCCTCATACTCACCTGTTCCTCACCGCGCGGCCGCGACGTCCCTCTGGCTGTCCCGACTCCCGGCGCGCTGCACCTTCTTCCTGCGTGAGCGGTCAGGTGATACCGCTCTGCTCATTAAGGTCATGAATATGCGCATATTCATGACCTTAATTAGCGGTACCACGTGACCGCTCATTCAGGACGAGCTCCAGACGCCGAGACCAGGCATCGCCGGAGCAGGGTATCGTCTTCAAGGAGGGCGGGTGGGAGGCGGGCGGGCGGCCAGGGGGGCGGGGGGGCATTGGGGCAGGGTCGGTCGGGAGGTGAAAAAAAAACAAACCTTGCTCAGGTGCCGCCCCCTGCATTGTCCCCGCCCTAGGCACGTGCCCTCGTTTAATTCCGAAACAAAAAAATATATATATTTTCCCAAAAATACATTTCTTTGTGTAAATAAAAACGATAAAAGTACACAAAGTAGTATCGCAGCGTCCATAACAACCAGACCTATAAAACTGTCTCATTAGTTAACCCCTTCAGTGAACACGTAATAAAATTAATAAAAAAATATGCAAAAAACAATGCTTTATCATCATACTGCCGAACATAAAGTGGAATAACACGCAATCAAAAAGACGGATATAAATAATCATGGTACCGATGAAAACGTCATCTTGTCCCGCAAAAAACGAGCAACCACACAGTGTCATCACCAAAAAAATAAAAATTATAGCTCTCAGAATAAAGCGATGGAAAAATAATTTTTTATATAAAATAGTTTTTATTGTATAAAAACGCCAAAACATAAAAAATTATATAAATGAGGTATCGATAAATAAATAAAACTGTTTTATCAATTTTACCAAACACAGAACGGTATAAACGCCCCCCCCACAAAAGAAATTCATGAAGAATTGCTGGTTTTTGTTCATTCTGCCTCCCAAAAATCGTAATAAAAAGCGATCAAAAAATGTCATGTGCCCGAAAATGGTACCAATAAAAACAACAACTCGTCCCACAAAAATCAAGATCTCACATGACTCTATGGGCCAAAATATGGAAAAAAATTATAGCTCTCAAAATGTGGTGACGCAATAAAAAGCGTCTTTAAGTGTGTGACAGCTGCTAAACAAAAACCCACTATAAATAGTAAATCAAACCCCCTTTTATCACCCATTAGTTAGTGAAAAATAGTAAAATAAAAAAAAAATTATTTTCATTTTCCCATTAGGGTTAAGGTTAAAGTTAGGGTTAGGGCTAAAGTAAGGGTTGGGGCTAAAGTTAGGGTTGGTGCTAAAGTTAGGGTTAGGGTTGGGGCTAAAGTTAGGGTTGGGGCTAGAGATAGGGTTAGGGTTTGGATTACGTTTACGGTTGGGATTAGGGGTGTGTCAGGGTTAGGGGTGTGGTTAGGGTAGGGATAAGGGGTGTGTTGTGGCTAGGGTTACGGTTAGGGTTGGGATTAGGGGTGTGTCCAGGTTAGGGTTGGAGTTAGAATTGGGGGGTTTCCACGGTTTAGGCACATCAGGGGCTCTCCAAATGCGACCTGGCATCCGATCTCAATTCCAGCCAATTCAGCCAATTCTGCGTTGAAAAAGTAAAACGGTGCTCCTTCCCTTCCGAGCTCTGCCGTGCGCCCAAACAGTGGTTTACCCCAACATATGGGGTATCAGCGTAATAAGGACAAACAACAACAACTTTTGCGGTCCAAATTCTCCTGTTACCCTTGGGACAATAAAAGTTTTGGGGCTAAAAAATCATTTTTGTGGGAAAAAAAATATTTTTTATGCTCACAGCTCTGCGTTATAAACTTTAGTGAAACACTTGGGGGTTCAAAGTTCTCACAACACATCTAGATAAGTTCCTTGGGGGGTCTACTGTTATGATCCGGTGGTAGGATCTCAAAACTGACCTGACACATATGACCAGAATATAGGACAAGTTCTGGGGATGTGGAAGCTATACTGACCGCAATTCTGATCCTATCCACACACACTAAAGGCAGCCGTGGAGCGTTCCTAAAATCCTAGACGCCTCGTTCACAGCCTGAGAAACTGACTACTCCTAGAGACAAAGCAAAGACCTCACTTGCCTCAGAGAAATAACCCCAAAGTTTTAGTCAGCCCCCCCACAAATAATAACGGTGAGTTAAGGGGAAAAGACAAACGTAGAAATGAAACAGGTTTAGCAAATGAGGCCCGCTAACACTAGATAGACTGAAAATAGATAGGAGTCTGTGCGGTCAGTACAAAAACTATCTAAAATAAACCACGCAGAGAATACAAGAACCCCCACACCGACTCACGATGTGAGGGGCGCACTCTGCACCCCAGAACTAACCAGCAAGCGAAAAATCACATATAAGCAAGCTGGACTGAACTCATCATATACAGAGAAACGTTTTCAAGGAAATTATGAGCAAAATGAACAAACAAACTTAGCTTCTCCAGCAGGAGACTAGTCACAAGGAATATTCAGGAGAGCTCAATATCAGGACTGAATACACCGACAGCAGGCAACAAATGAAGGTCCAGGTGAATTAAATAGGCCCAGCATAGCAGGAAATGAAGCAGCTGAGCCCAGCCAAGACCAGCCATATCGCTAAAGGCCACCAGAGGGAGCCCCAGAACAAACTCACACAGTACCGCTCATGACCACAGGAGGGAGCCCGAGAACAGAATTCACAACAGTACCCCCCCCTTGAGAAGGGGTCACCGAACCCTCACCAGAGCTCCCAGGCCGATCAGGACGAGCCGAATGAAAGGCACGAACCAAATCGGCCGCATGGACATCGGAGGCGACGACCCAGGAATTATCCTCCTGACCATAGCCCTTCAATTTAACTGAGTACTGAAGCTTCCGTCTCGAAATACGAGAATCCAAGATCTTCTCCACCACATACTCCAACTCCCCCTCGACCAAGACCGGAGCAGGAGGATCAACAGAAGGGACCACAGGCAACACGTATCTCCGCAACAATGACCTATGGAACACATTAAGAATGGCAAACGATGTTGGGAGGTCCAAACGAAATGACACAGGGTTGAGGATTTCCAAAATCCTATAAGGACCGATGAAACGAGGCTTGAACTTAGGAGAGGAAACCTTCATCGGGACATAACGAGAAGACAACCATACCAAATCCCCCACATGAAGTCGGGGACCCACACAGCGACGGCGGTTAGCAAAGCGCTGAGCCTTCTCCTGGGACAACGTCAAATTGTCCACCACATGGTTCCAAATCTGCTGCAACCTATCCACCACAGAATCCACCCCAGGACAGTCAGAGGGCTCAACCTGACCCGAGGAAAAATGAGGATGAAAACCAGAATTGCAAAAGAACGGTGAAACCAAAGTAGCAGAACTAGCCCGATTATTGAGGGCGAACTCAGCCAATGGCAGAAAAGTCACCCAATCATCCTGATCAGCAGAAACAAAACATCTCAAATAAGTTTCCAAGGTCTGATTAGTTCGTTCGGTTTGGCCATTCGTCTGAGGATGGAAGGCCGACGAAAAAGACAATTCAATGCCCATCTTAGCACAAAAGGACAGCCAAAATCTGGACACAAACTGGGATCCTCTGTCAGACACAATGTTCTCTGGAATACCATGTAAACAAACCACATTCTGAAAAAACAGTGGCACCAAATCGGAGGAGGAAGGCAGCTTAGGCAAGGGTACCAAATGAACCATTTTAGAAAAACGATCACAAACCACCCAGATGACAGACATCCTCTGAGAGACAGGAAGATCCGAAATAAAATCCATGGAAATATGCGTCCAAGGCCTCTTCGGGACAGGCAAAGGCAAAAGCAATCCACTGGCACGAGAACAGCAAGGCTTGGCCCGAGCACAAATCCCACAGGACTGCACAAAGGAACGCACATCCCGCGACAAGGAAGGCCACCAAAAGGACCTCGCCACCAAATCCCTGGTACCAAAAATCCCAGGATGACCCGCCAACACTGAAGAATGAACCTCGGAAATAACTCTACTGGTCCATCTGTTCGGGACCAACAGTCTCTCCGGTGGACAACGGTCAGGTCTATTGGCCTCAGACTCCTGCAACACTCGTCGCAGATCAGGAGAGATGGCAGACAAAATCACCCCCTCTTTGAGGACACTAGTCGGTTCAGAAACTTCCGGGGAGTCAGGTACAAAACTCCTAGAAAGGGTATCAGCCTTCACGTTTTTCGAACCTGGAAGATATGAAACCACGAAATTGAAACGAGAGAAAAACAGCGACCATCGAGCCTGTCTCGGATTCAACCGTTTGGCAGACTTGAGATAAGTCAAATTCTTGTGATCAGTCAAGACCACCACACGATGCTTGGCTCCCTCAAGCCAATGTCGCCACTCCTCAAATGCCCACTTCATTGCTAACAACTCACGATTACCAACATCGTAATTCCACTCGGCAGGCAAAAACTTTCTTGAAAAGAAAGCACATGGTCTCATCACAGAGCCATCAGAGCTTCTCTGCGACAAGACAGCCCCTGCTCCAATCTCCGAAGCATCAACCTCGACCTGAAAGGGAAGAGAGACATCGGGCTGGCGCAAGACAGGAGCCGAAGAAAACCGACGTTTCAGCTCCTGAAAGGCCTCCACGGCCGCAGGAGACCAATTCGTCACATCAGAACCCTTCTTGGTCAAATCCGTCAAAGGCTTAACCACGCCAGAAAAATTAGTGATGAAGCGACGGTAAAAATTAGCAAAACCCAAGAACTTCTGAAGACTCTTCACAGATGTAGGTTGAGTCCAGTCATGAATAGCCTGGATCTTGACTGGATCCATCTCAATAGTAGAAGGAGAAAAAATAAAGCCCAAAAAGGAAATTTTCTGGACTCCGAAGAGACATTTAGAGCCCTTCACAAACAAGGCATTGGCACGCAGGACCTGAAATACCATCCTGACCTGCTTCACATGAGACTCCCAATCATCAGAAAAGACCAAAATATCATCCAGGTACACAATCATAAATCTATCCAGATACTCTCGGAAGATGTCGTGCATGAAGGACTGAAACACAGAGGGGGCATTAGAAAGCCCAAAAGGCATCACCAAGTACTCAAAATGGCCTTCGGGCGTATTAAATGCTGTTTTCCATTCATCGCCCTGCTTTATGCGCACAAGATTATAAGCTCCTCGAAGATCTATCTTGGTGAACCAACTGGCCCCCCTAATCCGGGCAAACAGATCGGACAACAGTGGCAAGGGGTACTGAAATTTGACCGTGATGTTATTTAGAAGGCGATAATCTATACAGGGTCTCAGAGAACCATCCTTCTTGGCCACAAAAAAGAACCCCGCACCCAAAGGGGACGAGGACGGGTGAATATGCCCCTTCTCCAAGGACTCCTTTATATAACTCCGCATAGCGGCATGTTCTGGTACAGATAAATTAAAAAGTCGTCCCTTAGGGAACTTACTACCAGGAATCAGATTTATAGCACAATCACAATCCCTATGAGGAGGTAGGGCACTGGATTTGGGCTCATCAAATACATCCTGGTAGTCCGACAAAAATTCAGGGACTTCAGAAGGAGTAGAAGAAGCAATTGACACCAAAGGGGCATCGCCATGAATTCCCTGGCAACCCCAACTTGACACAGACATTTCTTTCCAATCCAGGACTGGATTATGAGCTTGCAGCCATGGCAGACCCAACACGACAACATCATGCAAATTATGTAGCACAAGAAAGCGAATCACCTCCTGATGTGCAGGAGCCATGCACATGGTCACTTGAGTCCAGTACTGAGGTTTATTCTTGGCCAATGGCGTAGCATCAATTCCCTTTAGTGGAATAGGGAATTGTAAAGGCTCCAAGATAAAACCACAGCGCCAGGCAAATGACAAATCCAGCAAATTCAGGGCGGCACCTGAATCCACAAAAGCCATAACTGAGTAGGATGACAGAGAGCAAATCAAAGTAACAGACAAAATTAATTTAGGTTGTACAGTACCAATGGTGACAGACTTGGCGAACCTTTTTGTGCGCTTAGAACACTCTGAGATAACATGAGCAGAATCACCACAGTAAAAGCACAACCCATTCTGACGTCTGTGGTTTTGCCGTTCAACTCTGGTCAGAGTCCTGTCGCATTGCATAGGCTCAGGTTTCTGCTCAGAAAATACCGCCAGATGGTGCACAGGTTTGCGTTCCCGCAAACGCCGATCAATCTGAATGGCCAAAGACATTGACTCATTCAGACCCGCAGGCGTGGGGAACCCCACCATAACATCTTTAAGGGCTTCAGAAAGACCCTTTCTGAAAATCGCCGCCAGGGCGCACTCATTCCATTGAGTGAGCACAGACCACTTCCTAAACTTCTGACAGTAAACCTCTGCTTCATCTTGACCCTGAGAGCCAGCAAAACCTTCTCTGGTTGGTCTACCAGATTTGGTTCCTCATAAATCACTCCAAGCACCAGAAAAAACGCATCCACATTTAGCAATGCAGGATCTCCTGGCGCCAGAGAGAATGCCCAATCTTGAGGGTCACCACGTAACAAAGAAATAATAATTTTAACTTGCTGAACAGAGTCACCAGAGGAGCGAGGTCTCAGAGAGAGGAATAACTTACAATTATTCTTAAAGTTCAAAAACCTAGATCTATCTCCGGAGAACAGTTCAGGAATAGGTATTTTAGGCTCTGACATAGGACTGCTGACTACATAATCCTGAATGCCCTGCACCCTTGCAGTGAGATGATCCACACTAGAAGACAGACTCTGAATGTCCATATCTGCAACTGAATTCAGAACCACCCAAAGATTAAGGGGAGAGGAGAGGCTAAACACAGTGCAGAGGAAAAAAAAAATGACTTCAGGATTTCTCTTCTCCCTCTTCTGCTGCATTAACACTTTATGGCCTGCTGTACTGTTATGGTCCGGTGGTAGGATCTCAAAACTGACCTGACACATATGACCAGAATATAGGACAAGTTCTGGGGATGTGGAAGCTATACTGACCGCAATTCTGATCCTATCCACACACACTAAAGGCAGCCGTGGAGCGTTCCTAAAATCCTAGACACCTCGTTCACAGCCTGAGAAACTGACTACCCCTAGAGAGAAAGCAAAGACCTCACTTGCCTCAGAGAAATAACCCCAAAGTTTTAGTCAGCCCCCCACAAATAATAACGGTGAATTAAATAGGCCCAGCATAGCAGAAAATGAAGCAGCTGAGCCCAGCCAAGACCAGGCATATCGCTAAAGGCCACCAGAGGGAGCCCCAGAACAAACTCACACAGTACCGCTCATGACCACAGGAGGGAGCCCGAGAACGGAATTCACAACAGTCTAGTTTAAAAGGGTCACTTGTGGGGGGTTTCTACTGTTTAGGTACATCAGGGGCTCTGCAAACGCAATGTGGTGCCCGCAGACCATTCTATCTAAGTCTGCATTCCAAACAGCGCTCCTTCCCTTCCAAGCTCTGCCATGCTCCTAAACAATGGTTTACCCCCACATATGGGGTATTGGCGTATTTGGGACAAATTGCACAACAACTGTTGGGGTCCAATTTCTCCTGTTACCCTTGGGAAAATAAACAATTGGGGGTGAAAAGATAATTTTTGTGAAAAAATATGATTTTTTTATTTTTATGGCTCTACATTATAAACTTCTGTGAAGCACGTGGGGTTGAAAGTACTCACCACACATCTAGATAAGTTCCTTAGGGGGTCTACTTTCAAAAAAGGTGTCATTTATGGGGGGTTTCCCCATCTTAGGCACATCAGGGGCTCTCTAAATGCGACATGGTGTTTTATCTCAATTCCAGCCAATTTTGCATTGAAAAGTCAAACGGCACTCCTTCCCTTCCGAGCTCTGCCATGCGCCCAAACAGTGGTTTACCCCCACATATGGGGTATCAGCGTACTCAGGACAAATTGCACAACAATTTTGGGGGTCCAATTTCTCCTGTTAACCTTGGTAAAATAAAACAAATTGGATCTGAAGTAAATTTTTTGTGAAAAAAAGTTAAATGTTAATTTTTTGTTAAACATTCCAAAAATTCCTGTGATGCATCTGAAGGGTTAATAAACTTCTTGAATGTGGTTTTGAGCAACTTGAGGGGTGCAGTTTTTACAATGGTGTACTTTTGGGTATTTTCTGTCATGTAGACCCCTCAAAGTGACTTCAAATGTAATGTGGTCCCTAAAAAATAATGGTGTTGTAAAAATGAGAAATTGCTGGTCAACTTTTAACCCTTATAACTCCCTAACAAAAAAGATGTTGGTTCCAAAATTGTGCTGATGTAAAGTAGACATGTGGGAAATGTTACTTATTAGGTATTTTTTGTGACATATCTATGTGATTTAAGGGCATGAAAATTCAAAGTAGGAAAATTGCTAAATTTTCAAAATTTTCACCAAATTTCTGTTTTTTTCACAAATAAATACAAGTCATATCAAAGAAATGTTTCCACTGTCATGAAGTACAATATGTCACGAGAAATCACTGGGATTTATTCAAGTGTTCCAGAGTTATTACTTCATAAAGGGACAGTGGTCAGAATTGTAAAAATTGGCCCGGTCATTAACATGCAAACCACCCTTGGGGGTTAAGGAGTTAAAGAAAGTGATAGTTGATAGTTGACGTTGAGTACGTCATGCGATTCCGGGACAAAATGACGGCCTTGTCGCAGCTGGTGCAGTTCAATAGGGCCCAGGCTCCGGCTGACCAGACCTCTGGTACGTCCAGAAAGCTTGTGAAAGGACCTACCAGGTGGGTCAGAAAGTGTAGGTACTGGTCCCCGTACCACAGGACAACCTTCAGGCAGCCTGGGAGGGCCCATACCTCGTGCACCAGTGGCTCAATAACGTCACATACCTGGTCACCCTAGACCATGCCCATGGAAGTAGGAAGGCCTTCCATGTGAAAATGATGAAGGCCCATCGTGAGGGGGAGGCCTGCGCCATCCCTGTGTGCAACTTTCCCGAGGAAGGAGAAACCGAAACCCTCCTGGATCTGCTCACCCAAGCCAAGGCGGGTGGATCCATTGAGGATGTAGAGGTTGGCCACCAGCTCTCCGAGGACCAATGGTCCCAGCTGGGGGATACTCTATGCCCCTTCCATGAGTTGTTCATCAACATTCCCTGAAGGATCGAGTTGGCTGTCCATCACATGGACACGGGGGATCACCCCCCTATCCGGCGGTCAGCATATTGGGTCTCTCTCAAGGTGCAGCAGCAGATGCACCAGTAGATTGACGAGATTCTGAAGCTGGGGGTGATCTAGGAATCCAACAGCGTGTGGGCATCGCCCGTAGTCCTTGTCACCAAAAAGGACCGAACAACCCGGTTCTGCGTGGACTATCCGGCGGTCAGCATATTGGGTCTCTCTCAAGGTGCAGCAGCAGATGCACCAGGAGATTGACAAGGTGCTGAAGCTGGGGGTGATCTAGGCATCCAACAGCGTGTGGGCATCGCCCGTAGTCCTTGTCACCAAAAAGGACCGAACAACCCGGTCCTGCGTGGACTAACGGGAGCTCAGCGCTGTCACGGTCACCGATGCGTTCTCTATGCCACGCATCGATAACCTGCTCGATCAATTGGCCGGGGCTAAGTACCTGACCATCATTGATCTGAGCCGGGGATATTGGCAGATCCCTCTGACCCATGAGACCTGGGAGCGTTCTGCCTTTATCACCCTATTTGGACTGTACAAGTCCACCGTGGTGCCATTTGGCACAAAGAATGCCCCTACCACTTTTCAGCGGATGGTCAACACGCTGCTCCAGTGACTTGAAGGGTACGCGGCTGCGTACCTGGATGATATTGCCATCTTCAGTTCCACATGGGAGGATCACATAGTGAATCTGACGCAGGTGCTTAGGCAGATCCACCGGGCAGGTTTGACCATCAAGCCGAGGAAAAGCTGCCACCCGGGGTAGACTGGTCAGTAGCCTGCGAGACCACTATTTCAGATGCTCAAGACAACTCTCTCCAGCTCCCCAGTACCACAAGCTGCTGACTTTGTGCGGCCGTTTTTAGTACAGACCAACGCCATTGACTTTGGTCTCGGTGCCGTGCTCAGCCAGGTCAACGCCACTGGCCAGGAGCATCCCGTCCTCTACCTGAGCAGGAAGCTATTGCCGAGAGAGGTGGCCTACTCTATGATGGAAAAGGAGTGCCTGGCAATTGTGTGGGCCCTGCAGTGTCTGCAGTCATACGGTATGTTGGACGGTCGATTGGCATCTGACACAGGGATGTTTCTATTTCATTGTTCTGCAGCTTAATGATGGTGTCCATAAAGTTAATTTCAGTGCTGGTGCAGTTGAGTGTTAAGTTGATGGTGGGATGAAGTGGATTAAACTGTTCATAGAATGTCTTTAGCTGTGGCTCAGACTCCGTCCAGATGATTAAAATATCATCAATGTAGCGGTAGTAGGTCAGTAGGTATCAACCACTGAGGAATCTCAATTCTAAATATTTTTCTATCTACTGGCTATCATGGTACCAAGATATATATCTTTCCTGTTTATTTTTGATTAACCCAAGTTCTGCTCTTGACACAATGGATTGAAATCTTCTGCAGCTGCAAGCCAGCTGGCTCCTTTGTGTGACTAAGCACATGGCACAACAAGTCGCAGCAAGCTCTGAGGTATTGAATCTGGAAAATGACTTATAATAGCAGAATGAAATTTCTCTGAGACTAGCCAAGCACATAATCCGAATCATCGTCCCTTTCTCCACACACCCATATTATTTAGCCACCTGTAGCACTCTGGATTATGGAGTTATAAAGCATAGCTACAAGGAATTACATACGGTAGGCAGATTTGGTCTCTATTCACAGATAAAATCCAGCGGAATCCAGTGGTGGTTCAACCAACCCAATCAGAGCTTCGGGCGAAAAGTTATGGGACAGCCGTAGTTCTGGACAGAAAATCATGTTCTCAGAGATGGGAGGAGAGAGGCTGCACCACCCAGAGGTGGAGCAGATGTGTGAGGTAGCAGCCTAGGTGTCAGGACCCTGAACATTTTTTACCTTTTGTGCATTACTGCCTTCTTCCAAGATGGCGTCTTTGGTCTCATGTGCAGTGTGTCTTCCTGCTATAAAACTCCACCCCAGCCTTCAGTCTGTGCTAGAGTATTCTGCCTTGCATCCAGCTCCTGACCTCTGATTACTCCCTGGCTATACACCTGCTCCTGTGAACCTGTGTGGTGATCTTGCTACTCTGCTCTGAGTTCCTGCTGCATACACAAGTAATCCTCCTTCATTTGCTGCTCGTGTTTACTTCATCTGCATTTGCTGGACATGTAAGCTGCTGCTGCTTTGCAATAACCTGAGACTATTAACCAGGCCTCCCTGGTCGAGCTAAGATATGATTCGAACTGCCTATAAGCATATCTATCTGTGTCTGGACTAAGACAAGGATTTATTCGTGTCAAGTATCCTCAAGAATAACTGTGCTTCATAAACTTTCTGCTTGTTTGCATTTTTCTCTGAAGACTGCTAAGCTGCGTTTATTATTTGCACCAAGTGTTGTGGACTTGAGTTTCTCTCTGCACCTGTTTGAATCACCATGTGATAATATAGACTTTACCACTTATAAAACTGTGTCCTGTAGTTGTCTTGTTCCACGCAAAGAGTCTCCTGAGTTATCCCCTATAATTATTACACTAGGAGAAATAAAGCCCCTCATTTTGGACTTAGTTTTTCTGATGGCCAGAGGATACATTAGCTGATGTAGCCCGGAAAGCCTGTTACTAAGATTTGGATCTGTGATCCATCAGCAACCTTCCTGTGGTCACATGCTACATAACACGGTAATTGCAACCTATCTATACCCAATCTTTGTACTACACTCCTGACTGTATATATTAGCTCTTGTATATATAACTGTAGTTTCTAGTGCTCCTCCTCAGCGATTAAATATAAAATTAATCTTGAACTGCTCTTTTATCTCTATCCACGAATCCCCACGTCCTCACGCTCAGTTGGTTATATTATAGGCTACCCCATGGTTGGTTTCTGACCCGATAAAAGCCTGCTGTCGGAAGGGGCTGATTTCAAATGAGGAACTGGTGGCAGAATACCATACTGTTTTAGTGAGGAACTCTGGCAGCGACGTCCGGGAGGTTTAGATATATATCCCCAGCCTGGACTGGTGATATACATCCCCCTCACTGAGAGCGCCTCACTAACTCGTATCTATAATGAAAGCCTTTCCAGGGACTATGTAGAGAGACAGAACACGGCACTGCTACCTCTTGTATCCCTGAAAGGCCACTGCTATGTGCCGCTGCTGAGCCTATAGATGCCGAGAGGTGCACCAAAAATCAGTCAAGTATACAAATCCATGGGAAGAAAAAATAAAAGTGCACTCAGCAGTCCTTCTGAATTTATCATCCTTTATTCAGAACATATACAGGTGACTTACGGGAGAACGTAGAAGAACGGACAACGGCCGTTTCGTGCGGCTGCTCATTGTCGTTACACTTTGTGGTGGGTGGTTTTTTCACGTTCATTAATTTGCTACAGGAGAGGGGGGAGTTCCCTGTCGTTTGTGACGGATAAAGGGTGCCTCCCCAGTTCCTGTTGGCATTCGGACCCGTAGAAGTGCAGCCACACGAAACGGCCATCGTCCATTCTTCCACGTTCTCCCGTAAGTCACCTGTATATGTTCTGAATAAAGGATGATAAATTCAGAAGGACTGGTGAGTGCACTTTTATTTTTTCTTTCCAGGGACTGTTTGCCCTCGGTGCAGTTCCCTGACTGACCTGAGGCAGGTGGCGGCGCCAGAGAGCCGATCCCTGCTGGGTCATTCTCTCCCCTCCCCCGAGGTGAGCGAAGTCGACCCACCCCCTTCCCCTGTGAGATCCCTCACAAAGACACTTAGAGGATGACGTTGGGATAATTTTTTTGACAATTTTATAAAGATTGTGATGAAGCCCTCTCCCATGACTACCTCCTTGGGCCACGTTACATTTTGCTGCATTAATCTTTATAATAATAATCTTTATTTTTATATAGCGCTAACATATTACGCAGCGCTTTACAGTTTTGCACACATTATCATCGCTGTCCCCGATGGGGCTCACAATCTAATTTCCCTATCAGTATGTCTTTGGAATGTGGGAGGAAACCGGAGTGCCCGGAGGAAACCCACGCAAACACGGAGAGAACATACAAACTCTTTGCAGATGTTGTCCAAGGTGGGATTAGAACCCAGGACTCCAGCGCTGCAAGGCTGCTGTGCTAACCACTGCGCCACCGTGCTGTCTACAGATGACCACAAACAGCCTACATTTGTCCAAGGATTCATGGAAACCAGCTGTCATGACTGTGGAAGAGATTTATGTGACCAGAAGGAATACTCATTTCCATTAGATGATACTGACATGAGACAATGAGAAATAGAACAAGATGGGAAAAAGCAAGAACGTAACTTGAATGAAAGAAAGAATTTTCAAAACAGTGGGACTCCTAGACTGCTAAAGCCTATGAACTATGTACAAGGGCTGCCAAAAAATAGAGGGAGGGACTGCAATATACCCTGGAAAAGATGTAGGGGAGGGCCTTAGAATAATTTTTTGACAGTTTTAAAAAGTGCTGTCCTGCAGCAAGCACAGTTTATCCTGGCCTGCAGGCACGGCCTACAGCCATCTTCCCTTTTCTCATGCCTTGCACATTTTAAAGTCGTTAGATAATAAATACCTGCAAACTTTACAGTATTATTTGGTAAAATAAAATATGTAGCCTTGAAAAGTACTTTTGTTTTAAGCTTGCCTCAGCAGTAGACCTGTGAAAGGAGTGGAAGCCCATAAACCCTACCTATATGCCGCTAATACTATACTATCCCTCCTAGAGCAACCCTCCCTATAATCAGTGCAGGTAACAGCAGTATTATCATGGAAAAGAATAGATGTAGCCAGAAAAAAGGACTTTTGGTTTTAACTTGCAGCAGCAAAGACTGTAAGGCAATAAACCCTGCCTATATGCCTCTAATGCTAAACTATCCCTTATCCAGCAGCTAGCCCTACAATAATATAGCCTCCCCATAAAGCCTAAACACTAAGTGCAAGAGCTGCCAAAAATTAGAAGGACTAGTAAAATAACTTGTAGGAACAAGGAGCGCAGATAGTGTTTTATCTCACAAATTATAGAAGATTTACCTGTAAAATTAACTGCTCACCTGATGTAGAATATTCACAAGCATAAATTGTTGGCTGCCGCAGATCCACTGGTCGGCATGCGACCGTAGCTAAATCGCAGAATGGGAGGATTTGTGGGTTATGATCCGCGCTGCCAGCTAATCCAAAACCAGACCAATTGTGTAGTTGAAATGTGGTTTATTCTACGCGTTTCAGAGTATTTGTGGTATTTCCTGAAGAAGGAGTCATGTGTACTCCAAAACGCGTAGAATAAACCACTTTTCAACTATACAATTGGTCTGGTTTAGGATTAGCTGGCAGCGCGGAACATAACCCACAAATCCTCCTATTCAGCAAAAATTAGAAGGAGGGACTGCAACACACCCTGGAAGACATGCAGAGGAGGGTCTGAGAAAACATTTTACCCCGTTAATAATACACTGAATGCAAAAGGTGAAAAAAGGGGATATATATAGGACCTTTATAAACCATTAGAAAGGCTTTGCAGATGTTTTTTGTTAATTATTCTAATTTACTGAGATAATGACTTTTGGGTTTTCATTGGCTGTAAGCCATAATTATCAACATTAACAGAAATAAACACTTGAAATAGACCACTGTTTGTAATGACTCTATATAATATGAGTTTCAATTTTTGTATTGAAGAACTGAAATAAATTAACTTTTTGATGATATTCTAATTTAGTGATGATAATTATATATATACAGTATACACAATACAGACCAAAAGCTTGGACACACCTCATTTAAAGATTTTTCTGTATTTTCATGACTATGAAAATTGTACATTCACACTGAAGGCATCAAAACTGTGAATAAACACATGTGGAATTATATACTTAACAAAAAAGAGTGAAACAACTGAAATTAGGTCTTATATTCTAGGTTCTTCAAAGTAGCCACCTTTTGCTGTGATGACTGCTTTGCACACTCTTGCAAGTGACACCGGCTTAAAAACAACAGTGTCACTGTGCTTGATTGACCAGCAAACGCGCCTGACCTTAACCCTTTAGAGAATCTATGGGGTATTGTTAAGAGGAAGATGGGAGAAACCAGACCCAACAATGCAGATGAGCTGAAGGCTGCTATCAAAGCAACCTGGGCTCCCATAACACCTCAGCAGTGCCACAGGATGATCGCCTCCATGCCACGCCACATTGATGCAGTAAGGCTAAGTAAACATTTGCGTTCGACAGCCCTGCGCAGGGCTGCATACTTTTTCCCTTCATATCCGCACAGCTGCGCATGCGTCCTGCCTACCTATCTTTAACATTGGGTACTCAGGAACATGCGTTTGTCTGCAGATACGTCAGCATGCATCATTTTGACGTGCCTGCCGACTGCACGGGAACGTAACATGTCGCGTTCGGCGGCACATCAAAACGACGCATGCGGAAACATCTGCAGACAAACGCATGTCCCTGCATACCCAATGTTAAAGATAGGTAAGCAGGACGCATGCGCAGCTGTGCAAATGTGAAGGGAAAAAGTATGCAGCCCTACGCAGGACTGCCGAATGCAAATGTGTACTTAGCCTAATTGATGGAAAAGGAGCCCTGACCAAGTATTGAGTGCATTTACTGATCATACATTTCAGTAGGCCAACATTTTGGATTTTAAAATCATTTTTCTAGCTACTGTTATAAAGTATTCTAATTTACTGAGATAATGACTTTTGGGTTTTCATTGGCTGTAAGACATAATCATCAAAAATTAACAAATTAGCACTCGAAATAGATTGCTCTGTTTATAATGACTATAGAATATAGGAGTTTCACTTTTTGTATTGAAGAACTGAAATAAATTAACTTTTGATGATATTCTAATTTGGTCAGATGCACTTGTGTGTGTATGTGTATGTGTGTGTGTGTGTACGTGTGAGTGCAGCGCCCCAGAGTCCTGGTCGTTGCAGTATCATGGCTCAGCCACTAAGGGGGGCCATGGTGCGTTCGATGGCACTGAAGGAGTTCTCTGAGCAGGTATCACAGTCACCAATATATTTCACAGCTGGGCCTCCGGGGGGAGCTAAGGGTGCTATTCATTAGGCCACTCCCCACCATAGTGGGTAAACCGGGGGTCAGGCAGGAAGTTAGACAGAACGCTGATGGGATTGAACGGAGCAACACCTTGTGGCAGAGGGTGTTGTGAAGGGAGAGACTGTAGGGTCTCTGCCAGGGGTGGGATCCTGGCAGAGGCTTGGCATTGAAAGAACGTAACGGGACCGTGCCTGCTCAGAATAGCGGCGGTGCCCAAGGAAGGACTAAGAAGCGAGATAGATTGTGCTGAGTGAGAAACGAAGTCAAGCGAAAGGAGATACCAGTGAGGGCTTTGCTGAAAGACGCAGCACCTTACTGAGGCGCACTACCGGTGGCCGGAACGCCGAGGAGGTAAAGAGTTTCAAGCCATACCTCAGACCTACGGCAGGGCAGTTAGCTTCAGGCGGACTGTCTCACGCATCACCCAGGAGACAAAGGGGGGTCCCCAACAGGAGAGGGGCACAGATAGAGTCCCGGAAGATCTCCGAGCCTCCCCGTCATACGGGTGCGTTCCTACCATAGTATCTGGAGGGACGAGAAGATCATTGCGAATTAAGTTGTTGTGAGGGAACACGAGAAACAGACACAACAGTTGTGGGGTACTTTCCGTAAGCACAGCAGGGAAGGACTACAACACATAGCGCTAGAAGGAAGGCACCGATTTCCACCTGCAAGGAGAGCTCTGGAAGTGCCATTGGACCGACCGGACTTGCGCAGCCTGGTGAACCGTATTCTGGACTGCGGACCCTGAGAGCTTCAGTAAAGAGGTAAAGAGACTGCAACCTGGTGTCCTCGTTATTTACCGCGACCTGCACCCCACAACTGCACCACTACACCACCGATTGTATAGGACGTCCCACCACTGACTGACAGGGCCACGGACCGGGTCCAGCCACCGTGACAACCCCGAAGACTGAGACCTTAGAGGCCCGGCTCCGGGTACCCCTCGGCCCTGCGACAGGTGTGGGGGCGCTCCAACTTGGCGTCACGAACAGGATCTACTTAAGCCTGAAGAATCAGGTCATGTGTGCCTAGAGACTGTGATTTGTTGTGCTTGGACTATACTTTATTACAAAGACTGTGCTGCGCCAGTTGCCGCCAAAATCCGCCGCCATTGCAGCGCTGAGGAGAGCGCAGGAAGAGAAGAGGGGCGTGGAGTGGGCGTAGACGAGCTGGAGAGCGCGAAGAATAATGGCCGCCCAGTCTAGATATTTCTGTGCAGTGAGGACGTGTCCGTCAGCAGCAGAGATCCGCCTCCTAATCCTTAACGGGGGGCGGAGGCAGAGAAAACGAAACTGCTCACGCAGGAGAGAGCGGGAAAAAGACCAGGAAGCGACCCACGTGGAGGACGCTATGGCCAGCAGCTCCGAACCCGACAGCGGGGTTGAAGTGGAAGTCTCCCCTGGCTACCCGGATGAGCCCAGCAGCCTGTCCTCCGTGGATAACACCAAATTCCTGAGAGCCGAGATGGAGGATTTATATAACCAGCTCCTCCAACTGCATGTGAGAGTCCAGGCCCCGCATCAGGTGGTACCGGCAGCGGATTCCCGGACATCGGAAGAACCAGCGGGACCTGTTGCGGAAAGTGGAATCGTACCAGTGGGTGAGTCCGCCGATCCTGCCCCACCAGCAGAGGGTGTGTTAGTGGGTCCCGTAGCAGCACCACCTCTCCCGGGGACCCATAGACTTCAGCGCCTGTTACCATGGGAGGAAGCCACGGGCATGGAACACCGTATGCGAGCCCCTATCACCCCTACTCCCTTACCGTGCGAGGTCAGCGCGGAGCGCACGGTGTGCCGCTGGGTGAACCCTGGATCCAATCTTATGGGGTTCCCTGGGGTGGAGACCCAGAAGGGGGAAATGGTACAGGCCCTAAGCTGGGAAGAATACCAGATCCAGCTAGAACAGCGGTGGCGAGAGGAAGAGAAAGCACATCAGGCTAAACGGGAGGCCTACCATCAAAAAGATTTGGCGGTCAAGGACCGGGCCCGTAAGGACCCCACCATTCACCAGGCCCCGCGCAGGCAGGGCATCGTCACCGTCTTCAAACTCCAAGGAGGCTGGGGCTTCATTAAGGAACCGGGGCTATACGCGGAGGTCTTTGTTAATCGACGGGATGTTGAGTCACACCTTAGAGAAGGTCACCCCGATCGAGACCTCTATCCGGGAGACAGTGTTACCTACACCCGGCATCTTGGGGAAAAGGGGTGGTTTGCTCTGAACGTCTACAAGAAAGAGAAACCAGCCCCTGTAGCCAAAGTGCCGCCATGTGACCGATCTGTAACCACCCTGGTCGGCCCCACCTGCCTGACTACAGAACTTGCGATCTGCCGCCCGATCGCCGCCACCACCGTCGTGCCTAAGGAGGTGCCCCTTCGAGTGACCGAGGTTCCTGATGTGCCAGCACAGAGAGAAGTGGGGACACAGACCTTGATCGCCGCGCACGACCTGGTTGTGCAACAGACCCGAACCCATGGGGTGTATCTGGCAGCGGGAGTGGACCTGACACCTGAATTGCAGGGGTCCGCCCGCCAGGTGGCGCCTCATGGAAACTTCTGAAAGAAGAGTAAGATTTCACCGCTTTGTGAAACTGTAAATAGTTAACTGTTCATCCCGTGTTGTTTTGCTGCTAAACCCGTCTAGGGTTAAAGGTGATCCCTTTGTTGACCCGGGATCACTATTGTTGTTCTCTTAAAGTTACACAAACTGCAGTAATCATGGACTGTGCATGATTCGAACTTTGCTTTGTAAATAGTTTGCACCTTCTTAAAGGTGCTCCCTACTGGTTTTAGCCAAGGACATTTTGCGAAGATATTTGCCCTACTGGTTTAAGCCAAAGACACTTTGCGAAGATCCCTTCTCTATTGGTTTTAGTTAAAAGACACTTTGCGAAGAAACCTTTCCTATCCATCCTAGTTATAGACACTTTGTGAAGATCCCGGACTGGAACTTTGCATAAGACTGGTAGGCTGAGAAGACGAGCTACCTCAGAGAGACCTGGTCCCTTCTTAAAGGGGATGTGAAAACTTGTACTTGAAAGTGATACTGTTGCAGAACAGTAATGTGATAATGATGCCTTGAAAAGAAAATGTAACTGTTTTACATGCCAAGTTATATGTGTTGAATTTGTTGAAATGTGAAATTTGAATAATGTTGTGTAAGAAGAAAGGATGCAGAGAGCCCGTAGGGGTAGATGTAGAAGTCTGCATAGTTGAAAGTGAAAGAAGTAATAATGAAGGTGAGGATAGAAGGTAAACCCCGCGTCCCCATTGAAAAGTTACTTTGTTACTAAGGACAGAGAGAGAACCCGAAGGGGTTAGAGAGTGAGTCCTTAAAGGAGCCGAGTAGAGCGGGCTCAGAGTTCTTTAAATGAAAGGAATGTTATGTCTATACTGTGTATAGTAGCGAAAGGCAGTAGGCCCTGGCTGAACAGGGCGGTCCTGTAGAAGAAAGGAGAGGCAGTAGGTCTGGTGCCGTAGGGACAGGCGGTCCTGCAGGTTCACAAGAAGGAGAATGTGAAGTTACCTTGCCCTGTAATGTGATTATAGGAAGGCCTTTGATAGACTAAGAGTGTGAGTTTCTTAAAGGCAATGTTAAGTTATTGTTTCAAAAATTGCACTAAGTAGAATACCCGGTTTGGGTAACAGAAGTTATTTATGCTCTGTAATTTATAATGTTGATTATGTTTGTAACGTTAAAAGTGTCCTCACCTCCCATAAAGGGAAGCCTACTTAAGTATACTTACTGTTATTTGCACTCAACAAAATTGTATGTCTTTTTGCTAACCTGTATTGTTGTTTTTCTTCCCAGTCCCGGAGTACTGTGTTTAACCAGGGGGGAGTGCAGCGCCCCAGAGTCCTGGTCGTTGCAGTATCATGGCTCAGCCACTAAGGGGGGCCATGGTGCGTTCGATGGCACTGAAGGAGTTCTCTGAGCAGGTATCACAGTCACCAATATATTTCACAGCTGGGCCTCCGGGGGGAGCTAAGGGTGCTATTCATTAGGCCACTCCCCACCATAGTGGGTAAACCGGGGGTCAGGCAGGAAGTTAGACAGAACGCTGATGGGATTGAACGGAGCAACACCTTGTGGCAGAGGGTGTTGTGAAGGGAGAGACTGTAGGGTCTCTGCCAGGGGTGGGATCCTGGCAGAGGCTTGGCATTGAAAGAACGTAACGGGACCGTGCCTGCTCAGAATAGCGGCGGTGCCCAAGGAAGGACTAAGAAGCGAGATAGATTGTGCTGAGTGAGAAACGAAGTCAAGCGAAAGGAGATACCAGTGAGGGCTTTGCTGAAAGACGCAGCACCTTACTGAGGCGCACTACCGGTGGCCGGAACGCCGAGGAGGTAAAGAGTTTCAAGCCATACCTCAGACCTACGGCAGGGCAGTTAGCTTCAGGCGGACTGTCTCACGCATCACCCAGGAGACAAAGGGGGGTCCCCAACAGGAGAGGGGCGCAGATAGAGTCCCGGAAGATCTCCGAGCCTCCCCGTCATACGGGTGCGTTCCTACCATAGTATCTGGAGGGACGAGAAGATCATTGCGAATTAAGTTGTTGTGAGGGAACACGAGAAACAGACACAACAGTTGTGGGGTACTTTCCGTAAGCACAGCAGGGAAGGACTACAACACATAGCGCTAGAAGGAAGGCACCGATTTCCACCTGCAAGGAGAGCTCTGGAAGTGCCATTGGACCGACCGGACTTGCGCAGCCTGGTGAACCGTATTCTGGACTGCGGACCCTGAGAGCTTCAGTAAAGAGGTAAAGAGACTGCAACCTGGTGTCCTCGTTATTTACCGCGACCTGCACCCCACAACTGCACCACTACACCACCGATTGTATAGGACGTCCCACCACTGACTGACAGGGCCACGGACCGGGTCCAGCCACCGTGACAACCCCGAAGACTGAGACCTTAGAGGCCCGGCTCCGGGTACCCCTCGGCCCTGCGACAGGTGTGGGGGCGCTCCATGTATACAAACCTGGGCAAAAATTATGGAATCACCAGCCTTAGAGGATGTTCATTCAGTTGCTTAATTTAGTAGAAAAAAAAGCAGATCACAGACATGGCACAAAACTAAAGTAATTTCAAATGGCAACTTTCTGGCTTTGAGAAACACTAAGGGTATGTGCACACCATGCAGATTTAGTGCAGTTCTGCAGCGTTTTATTCTGCAGCAGAAACGCTGCAGAACTGCACTGTGATTTACAGAACAATGTAAATCAATGTGAAAAAAAAAGCTGCACACATGGTGCAGAAAAATCCGTGCAGAAACGCTGCAGATTTCAAAGAAGTGCATGTCACTTCTTTTGTGCAGAACTGCAGCGTTCCTGCACCCATTGACTCCCATTCTGTGGGTCAAATCCGCATAAAAACTGCAGATGTAAATACCATCTGCAGATTTTATGCGGATTTGGGTGTCAAAACCGCAGCAGACGGAAGTGACGTCAGAGGAGGAAGTGAGTGGGCGGAGTGTAGTGAAAATGGAGTCGTACAGTCGGATGGGGATCGATGTGAGGCATATGGTAGAAATGGTATGTATAGTGTCTGTGTGTCTGTGTGTCTGTCTGTCAGTCAGTCTGTCAGTAGTGACTCATTGTAGTCATTCGTCGGGTGGGAATACTGCTCCCATCGAAATGTGATGATGGGAGAGTTGTCCCATCGTCAGGGGACTGACTACAATGGGTTAAAAACACAAACACACATATAACATGTAGTACATACTCACCACATACGTCCCCGAAGGCCACCTTCCTCGATCATTCTTCTCCCCCCCAAAAAAAAACTTTTCCGTCGTAATCCATTAATAGGTTGTCCCACGACATCCTCTGGTGATACACTGCAGGAGTTAATCGCTCCTGCAGTGTATCGGAGCTGCCCGTTCTTTTCCTGGAGCTAAATGAACTCCGGGAGCTCACTTTACGGCAATTGAACTGCTGTAAAATTTTTCAGCAGTGTCGTAAAGCGAGAGTCCCGGAGTTCATTGAACGCCGGTAAACTCGCGCGCATGCGCAGGCACACTGCAGGAGCTTTAGCTCCTGTCAGTGTGATTTGGCAGCCATGGAGAGCAGTCACATCTTACAATGTCAAGGTGACGTTAACCCCTTCATTACCCCATATCCCACCGCTACACGGGAGTGGGAAGAGAGAGGCTAAGCTCCAGATTTGGCGCATCTTAGAGATGCGCCATTTCTGGGGCGGCTGCGGGCTGGTAGTTGTAGCCGGGGGGGGGGGGCCAATATCCATGGCCCCTCTCTAGGCTATGAATATCATCCCGCAGCTGTCTGCGTAGCCTTTCTGGCTATAAAATATAGGGGGACCCTATGTCATTTTTTTTCTGGGGTCCTCCTATTTTAATAGCCAGTAAGGCCACGCAGACAGCTGTGGGCTGATATTCATAGCCTGGGAAGATTAACCCCTTCCCTGGCTACAAATTAGCAGCCTGCAGTCACTGGCTTTCCCTTTCTGGACATGAAAATTGGGCGGGAGCCTACGCCAATTTTTTTTAGGGGTTAATAATGGATAGGCGTCTTATAGACGCCTCTCCATTATTAACTGGGGTTAACGTCACCTTACAATGTCACGGTGACGTTAACCCCTTATTACCTCATATCCCACCGCTACACGGGAGTGGGAAGAGAGAGGCTAAGCGCCAGATTTGGCGCATCTTAGAGATGCGCCATTTCTGGGGCGGCTGCGGGCTGGTAGTTGTAGCTGGGGGGGCAATATCCATGGCCCCTCTCTAGGCTATGAATATCAACCCTAATCCCAAACGTGACTGAAATACGTGGCACTGAATTACGTGGCACCGAAATATCGTGGCGCTTATATACGTGGCACTTAAATACGTGGCACTTAAATACGTGGCACCGAAATATCGTGGCACTTAAATACGTGGCACTTGAATGCGTGGCACTTAAATACGTGGCACTTAAATACGTGGCACTTAAATACGTGGCACCGAAATATTGTGGCACTTAAATACGTAGCACTTAAATACGTGGCACCGAAATATCGTGGCATTTAAATACGCGGCACTTAAATACGTGGCACTTAAATACGTGGCACTTAAATACGTGGCACTTAAATACGTGGCACTTATAGACGTGGCACCGAAATATCGTGGCACTTAAATACGTGGCACTTAAATACGTGGCACTTAAATACGTGGCACCGAAATACGTGGCACTTAAATATCTGAATATACTGAAATATTGTGGCACTGAAATATCGTGGCACTTAAATACGTGGCACTGAAATATCTGAATATACTGAAATATTGTGGCACTGAAATATCGTGGCACTTAAATACGTGGCACTGAAATATCGTGGCACTGAAATATCTGAATATACTGAAATATCGTGGCACTGAAATATCGTGGCACAAATACGTGGCACTGAAATATCGTGGCACTTAAATACGTGGCACTGAAATATCGTGGCACTTAAATACGTGGCACTTAAATACGTGGCACTTAAATACGTGGCACTTAAATATCGTGGCACTATGACTCAGAAAATATTCATTAAACGTGACTGAAATACGTGGCACTATGTCAGAAAATGTTCATTAAACGGTTAGGGGTGAGGTTAGGGGTAGGGTTAGGGTTTGGATCCTTTTATCACCTTGATGGTGGTGGGTGGCTTTTCAGTTTGTTTTCTGTTTTTTTTTTCTATAAAAACGCATGCGTTTTTAACGCAAACAAACACATGTGCTTAAAAACGCATGCGTTTACATAGACAGCAATCCATTTTTTTTTCCCGCAAATAAACACATGCGTTTTTTTGCAGCAAAAAAACGCCGCTAGAAATTACTACAGGTTGCATTTCTGCAAATGAACGCACGCGTCCTAAAACGCATGCGTTGCCGAAAACGCGTCAAAACGCATGCGGAAAAAAAGCCAAAAAAGACGCAAGCGTCACAAAACGCAACGCAACACATGTCCATGCGCCCCCATGTTAAATATAGGGGCGCATGACGCATGCATCACCACTGCAGCGCCCGACGCTGCGCCGCACAACGCTAATGTGAACCTAGCCTTACCTGCAATCTTTGCTGGTTCAGATACTCCAGTAAAACCCCAATCATCTGGAGGCGTTGTGGCCTGCGTATCCGCACAGAAGTAACATGCTGTTCAGTATGCGGTGGGCTACTTTCTTCCCTGTGTTCTTCATTACCAGCACTCATGGTAAGGCCTGTCAGAAAGTGGTTATGGCTTTCCAAAATGGAGATTGAGAAGAGCTTGGACTAGGAAATGACATCACGTAATTTTTTTTTTTTTTAATCTCTTTATTTAGCTTTAAAAAGCTGACAAATCAGCATAAAAAAACGCACAAAAAATGCACAAAAAACGCACTAAAAAACTGCACCAAAACTGCACTGCAAAAAACGCACTAAAAACGCATAAAAAACGCATAAAAAACGCATAAAAACGCATAAAAAACGCAGGTGCGTTTTCTGCCAGAAGATGCAGATTTTGTGCAGAAAATTCTGCACCAAATCTGCATCGTGTGCACATAGCCTAAAAGAAATCAAGAACAAAAAATGTGGTAGTCAGTAATGGTTACTTTTTTTTAACCAAGCATAAGGGAAAAATTATGGAATCACTCAATTCTGAGGAAAAAATTATGGAATCACCCTGTAAATTTTCCTACCCAAAAATAACACCTGCATCAAATTAGATCTGATCGTTAGTCTGCATCTAAAAAGGAGTGATCACACTTTGGAGAGCTGTTACACCAAGTGGACTGACATGAATCATGGCTCCAACACGAGAGATGTCAATTGAAACAAAGGAGAGGATTATCAAACTCTTAAAAGAGGGTAAATCATCAGTCAGCTGTGTCTAAAATCTGGACCAAATACAAACAACATGGGAAGGTTGTTAAAGGCAAACATACTGGTAGACTAAGGAAGACATCATAGCGTCAAGACCGGAAACTTAAAGCAATATGTCTCCAAAACAGGAAATGCACAACAAAACATGTGAGGAACGAACGGGTGGAAACTGGAGTCAACGTCTGTGACCAAACTTAAGAAAAAACCTAAAGGAAATGGGATTTACATACAGAAAAGCTAAATGAAAGCCATCATTAACACCTAAACAAAAAAAAACAAGGTTATAACGGGCTAAGGAAAAGAAATCGTGGACTGTGGATGACTGGATGAAAGTCATTTTCAGTGATGAATCGCAAATCTGCATTGGGCAAGGTGATGATGCTGGAACTTTTGTTTGGTGCCGTTACAAAGAGATTTATGAAGATGACTACCTGAAGAGAACATGCAAATTTCCACAGTCATTGATGATATGGGGCTGCATGTCAGGTAAAGACACTGGGGAGGTGGCTGTCATTACATCTTCAATAAATGCACAAGTTTATGTTGAATATGCAAATTGTCTCTTCTGAGAAAAAGAGGACTTAACTCTATAGCGCCACCTGTTGGAAGTAGCGATCCTACAAGTCACCATCAACCCTCTAACGAGTCGTGCAATATGACTTAGGATAAAAGCCAAATCAGTATCTCAATTCGCAGACACGGTGTTACGGGCTGTTGGCCCTCGTCAGTGCGAAGCATGAGAACTGATTTGGCTAGGTGAGAGGCTCTGGACTGGGGTCTAAGGGGTATCGTTTTTCCTTATGGAGAGTGACATACCATCTCTGGCTTGTCAAGGTAAGGAGGCTTATTTGCCGTACAATGCTCCTCTGGGAAATTAAATAAACAAGTTTATGTTGATATTTTTGACACTTTTCTTATCCCATCAATTGAAAGAATGTTTGATTAAATCATTTTCCAAGATGATAATGCATCCTGCCATAGAGCAAAAACTGTGAAAACATTCCTTGAAAAAAAGACACAAGGTCAATGTCATGGCCTGCAAATAGTCCGAATCTCAAACCAATTGAAAATCTTTGGTGGAAGTTGAAGAAAATGGTCCATGACAAGGCTCAAACCTGCAAAGTTGATCTGGCAACAGCAATTAGAGAAAGTTGGAGCCAGATTGATGACGAGTAATGTTTGACACTCATTAAGTCCATACCTCAGAGACTGCAAGCTGTTATAAAAGTCAGAGGTGGTGCAACAAAATACTAGTGATGTTTTGGAGTGTTTGTTTGTTTTTCATGATTCCATAATTTTTTCCTCAGAATTGAGTGATTCTATAATTTTTTCCCTATGCTTGGTTAAAAAAAGTAACCATTACTGACTATCACATTTTTTGTTCTTGATTTGTTTAAGTGTTTCTTAAAGCCAGAAAGTTGCCATTTGAAATGATTTGGGAAATCTTGAAAAACGAGATTCTCAAAGCACAATCGTTAACAATTCCAAAAAGAGGGAAGAATAGGAAGCATTTAAGGAAACCAGGATGGATGAACACAGACCTTAAAAACATGCTAAAAAGGAAGAAAGAAATGTTTGTCAAATGGAAAGAGGGAGGCATATCTAAAAAAGAATATAATGCTAAAATAAATAATCGTATATCTGCGCTACAAATAATCCCTTTATGCTAAAAAAAAAAATCCCTCTTTTGTTACCACTAATAGTCAAGGGCACCTCTACTAATCTATTGAATATTTCACGTCCTATATTAAAATTTACCTTATGATACACAGTAAAATCTTCCAATTCTTCTAGCGACCACTAACAACATCTAACTATGCTCAAAAAAAACATCTCCAAATTAATTGAGGAAATAAAACCATTAGAAAATCACCCCGAAATGATCAAGCTGTCCAAAAGCATTAGGTTGAGAATCTTGGCAAAAAAGAAGGAAATTCTGGAAAAAAAAAACGGAATAAATTCGGCAGGGATTTAGTCCCGGACGGAATAAATACAGCTACATTGAGAATAGAGACACAAGAAGTTCCAGAAAATGAGGCCAAAGAATCAGGAGTGGATTTACAAACACCTAGGAAAATAAGTCAACTGGAAATATTAGATGAAACCATAGGCAGCTCCACATCGGATGACAGATTTTCGATATATCCAACTGAAGAAATAGAGACTAGAGAAAAATCAGGAGAGTACCCACCATATGGAAACCAGTATTAACTCACAAGATTCATGGCCCTCTACCCATGAAATATCAATATATACACCTATAGCATCACAGGCTTTTCAAAATAGATTCCATATCTTAGACAACGAAGATGTGTCCCCATCCACAAGTAGGGGGAACACCGGAAATCAGAACAATGCTACGAATCCCCTCACCAAAAAATTAAAAGTGTCAAAAAAATCCGTAAAAAAAAACCTAAACAGACGCCACATAGTCGAGCAGGTGAACAAAAACGAAACAGAGAAATCATCCTTTTTTTTTTCAATTAGGTAAAAAAAAACACAAAAAAGGGGCTGTAGGGCTGGGAAACTTGCCCAAAAAAAGAGGAAACAAAATAATAAGAAAAAACTAGCTATTAAAGATGATCAACAACAAAAAATTTTTAATTTGAGTAAACACAAACTGGAAAAAAATGAAATCTCTCTTCTTAATAGAGGATTGAAATATGCCCCAAATACAAAATTCAACAAATTCCAGGCTTTCATTGGAATTAAATTATTTATGAGGCAATTAGCGATTAAAAAATACTTCCTAAAAAACAAAGCTATCACTCCAAACACTCCCCCTCAATTAGCAGACCCTTATGTACATACCTCTCTAAAGACAAAATCTAACTTTAATCCGATCCAAGAATATTCAGAATCGTTTGAGGCGTTCCAAAAGAATGTAATACGCGATATCAGAAAGATCTCAAATAAGAGATGTATGAAATTCAAGAACAATTTAACAAATGAGGAACGCAAAGCCATAAGGCAGATGCAGGATAACAAAAAAATAGTAATTAGATCAGCGGACAAAGGGGGAGGCATAGTCATTCTAAATTCAGAGGACTATGCAAAAGAAGCTTTACGACTACTGGGAGATCGACGTACGTACAGTATCTTACCCAGTGATCCATCAGATAAATATATTGAGGAGCTAAAAGTCCTGCTAAAAAGGGGAAGAGACCAAGGAATACTTACGAAACAAGAATTTGAATTTATGAGTGCAGAACATCCAAGAATACCGTACTTTTACTATCTTCCAAAGATCCATACGTGCTCAATAAACCCGCCGGGGAGACCCATTATATCTGGGATAGGCTGCCTCACAGCCAATATGTCAAAGTATGTAGACTACCACCTTCAGAAATTGGTCCCTAAGCTTCAATCACATCTTAAAGATAGTACCCACATACTCAGAATCCTAGAGAAAGTGGAATGGAAAGAACATTACATCATGGGTACACTGTTTATCACCTCACTGTATACAATTATACAGCACAACAAAGGTTGCGAGGCCGCAAAATTCTTCCTGGTCGGTAGTGCACTTTAATTGTACGTTACATAGGGCTGACAGGACACATAGGGGCTATACTGGATTTGTATTAAACTATGGGGACAAGATACCCACCAGTATATCTCCTATGTCCTATATATATTTAGAACAAGCCTTTTTTGATGGGTCAGCTGGCAGCCTATTGTATTGTATATATTTTTTGATTAACATGAGAGTTTGCGTATTTGGAGATTTGTATTTAATCTATTTATATATCCTGTATGAGCACTGCCATCATTGCATCATTGGGTCCGTTTGGGGTGATTATGTTTGTGCTATTTAGCCTTTTGTGGTTTTTAACCCCTTCCCGACATGCGCCGTACTAGTACTGCGCTGCCGGCACTGCATTACTGACAGCCGCAGTACTAGTACGGCGGCTCGATCACCGCGGTCTCGCGCTGAGCGCCGCGGTGATCGGGTGCGGGTGTCAGCTGTATATGACAGCTGACACCCCGCAGCAATGCCCACGATCGGCGCTATCACCGATCGCGGGCATTTAACCCCTCTGATGCCGCTGTCAATAGTGACAGCGGCATAGAGGGGGATCGCGCAGGGACGGGGGCTCCCTGCGCTCTCCCACCGGAGCAACGCGATGAGATCGCGCTGCTCCGGTGACCTGGAAGGAGTCCCCGGATCCAAGATGGCCGCGGGACTCCTTCCGGGTCATGAGATGACCCTGCTTGCCGGCGTCTGCTGAGAATCCTCATAGCAGGCGCCGGCAAGCCTGTGGAACGTGCCTGTCACATCGGTGATCAGACAGAGTGCTGTGCACACTGTCTGATCACCGATCTGTGATGTCCCCTCCTGGGACAAAGTAAAAAAGTAAAAAAAAAAATTTTCCACATGTGTAAAAAAAAAATATAAAAAAATTCCTAAATAAAGAAAAAAAAAAAAAAAAATTCCCATAAATACATTTCTTTATCTAAATAAAAAAAAAATCACACAATAAAAGTACACATATTTGGTATCGCCGCGTCCGTAACGACCCCACCTATAAAACTATATCACTAGTTAACCCCTTCAGTGAACACCGTAAAAAAAAAAAAAAAAAAACGAGGCAAAAAACAACACTTTATTCTCATACCGCCAAACAAAAAGTGGAATAACACGCGATCAAAAAGACGGATATAAATAAGCATGGTACCGCTGAAAACGTCATCTTGTCCCACAAAAAAAAAGCCGCCATACAGCATCATCAGCAGAAAAATATAAAAGTTATAGCTCTCAGAATAAAGCGATGCAAAAACAATTATTTTTTTATATAAAATAGTTTTTATTGTGTAAAAGCGCCAAAACATAAAAAAATTACAGAAATGAGGTATCGCTGTAATCGTCCTGACCCGAAGAATAAAACTGCTTTATACTTTTTACCAAACGCGGAACGGTATAAACGCCCCCCCTAAAAGAATTTCAGGAATTGCTGATTTTTGTTCATTCCACCTCCCAAAAATCGGAATAAAAAGCGATCAAAAAATGTCATGTACCCGAAAATGGTACCAATAAAAACGTCAACTCGTTCCGCAAAAAACAAGATCTCACATGACTCTGTGGACCAAAATCTGGAAAAATTATAGCTCTCAAAATGTGGTGATGCAAAAACTATTTTTTGCAATAAAAAGCGTCTTTTAGTGTGTGACGGCTGTCAATCATAAAAATCCGCTAATAAACCCGCTATAAAAGTAAATCAAATCCCCCTTCATCACCCCCTTAGTTAGGGAAAAATAATACAATTTAAAAAAATATATTTATTTCCATTTTCCCGTTAGGCTACTTTCACACTAGCGTCAGTACGGGGCCGTCGCGCTGCGTCGGCCCGACATACCGACGCATACTGTGCAAGCGCCGCACAACGGGGGCAGCGGATGCTGTTTTTCCACCCATCCTCTGCCCCATTGTGAGGTGCGGGGAGGTGGGGGCGGAGTTCCAGCCGCGCATGCGCGGTCGGAAATGGTGGACCGTCGGCACAAAAAAAGTTACATGTAACGTTTGTTGCTGCCGGCGGTCCGCCACAACACGACGCAACCGTCGCACGACGCTTGCGACGTGTGTCAATATGTCGCTAATGTTAGTCTATGGGGAAAAAAGGCATCCTGTAGATGACTTTGCAGGATGCGTTTTTTCGCCAAAACGATGCATTGCGACGTATGCAAAAAAACGCTAGTGTGAAAGTAGCGCTAGGGTTAGGACTAGGGTTAGGGCTAGGGTTAGGGTTGGGGTTAGGGCTAGGGCTGGGGTTAGGGTTGGGGTTTCAGTTAGAATTGGGGAGTTTTCACTGTTTAGGCACATCAGGGGCTCTCCAAACGCGACATGGCGTCCGATCTCAACGCGTTTGTTTGCATTAAAAACGCATGCGTTTTTATAGAAAAAAAACAGAACACACACTGAAAAGTCACCCACCACCATCAAGGTGATAAAGGGATCCAAACCCTAACCCTACCCCTAAACTCACCCCTAACCGTTTAATGAACATTTTCTGACAGTCATAGTGCCACGTATTTCAGTGCCACGATATTTCAGTGCCACGATATTTCAGTGCCACGATATTTCAGTGCCACGTCTTTCAGTGCCATGATATTTCAGTGCCACGTATTTCAGTGCCACGATATTTCAGTGCCACGATATTTCAGTGCCACGATATTTCAGTGCCACGTATTTAAGTGCCACGATATTTCAGTGAAATACGTGGCACTGAAATATCGTGGCATTTACGTGAAATACGTGGCACTTATATACGTGGCACTTATATACGTGGCACTTATATACGTGGCACTTATATACGTGGCACTTATATACGTGGCACTTATATACGTGGCCACTGAAATATCGTGGCACTTATATAAGTATATAAACGTATTTCAGTGCCACGTATTTCAGTGCCACGTATTTCAGGTTAGGGTTAGGGGTATGGTTAGGGTTTTTTGTTTTTTTCTCGTTTTCTTGTGTTTTTCTATAAAAACGCATGCGTCTAAAAAACACATGCGTTTTACCGCGTTTACATGCGTTTTTTCACACATGCGTTTTTAAAAAAAATGCATTTAGTTAAAAACGCAAGTGTGAAACCAGCCTTACCCTTGGGAAAATAAAAACGTGGGGGCTAAAATATAATTTTCGTGGAAAAAAATATATTTTTTATTTTCGCGGCTTTGCGTTATAAACTGTAGTGAAACACTTGGGGGTTCAAAGTTCTCACAACACATCTAGATAAGTTCCGTGGGGGGTCTAGTTTCCAATATGGGGTCACTTGTGGGGGGTTTCTACTGTTTAGGTACATCACGGGCTCTGCAAATGCAACAAGACACCTGCAGACCAATCCATCTAAGTCTGCATTTCAAACGGCGCTCCTTCCCTTCCGAGCTCTGCCGTGCGCACAAACAGTGGTTCCCCCCCACATATGGGGTATCAGCGTACTCAGGACAAATTGGACAACAACTTTTGTTGTCCAATTTCTCCTGTTACCCTTGGGAAAATAAAAACGTGGGGGCTAAAATATAATTTTCGTGGAAAAAAAATATTTTTTATTTTCACGGCTCTGCGTGATAAACTGTAGTGAAACACTTGTTGGTTCAAAGTTCTCACAACACATCTAGATAAGTTCCGTGGGGGGTCTAGTTTCCAATATGGGGTCACTTGTGGGGGGTTTCTACTGCTTAGGTACATCAGGGGCTCTGCAAATGCAACATGACACCTGCAGACCAATCCATCTAAGTCTGCATTTCAAACGGCGCTCCTTCCCTTCCGAGCTCTGCCGTGCGCCCAAACAGTGGTTCCCCCCAATGTATGGGGTATCAGCGTACTCAGGACAAATTGGACAATAACTTTTGTGGTCCAATTTCTCCTGTTACCCTTGGGGAAAAAAAATTGCGGGCTAAAACATCATTTAGTGGAAAGAAAAAATTATTTTTTAATTTTCATAGCGCTACATTCTAAACTTTAGTGAAACAATTGGGGGTTAAAAGTGCTCACCACACATCTAGATAAGTTCCTTAGGGGGTCTTCTTTCCAAAATGGTGTCACTTGTGGGGGTTTCCACTGTTTAGGCACGTCAGGGGCTCTCCAAACACGACATGGGTTCCGATCTCAATTCCAGCCAATTTTGCATTGAAAAGTCAAATGGCGCTCCTTCCCTTCCGAGCTCTGCCATGCGCCCAAACAGTGGTTTATCCCCATATATGAAGTATCAGCGTACTCAGGACAAATTGCACAACAACTTTTGGGGTCCAATTTATCCTGCTACCCTTGGGAAAATAAAAAATTGGGGGCAAAAAGATCATTTTTGTGAAAATTAATATTAATTTTTTTTTACGGCTCTACATTATAAACTTCTGTGAAGCACTTGGAGGTTCAAAGTGCTCACCACACATCTAGATAAGTTCCTTAGGGGGTCTTCTTTCCAAAATGGTGTCACTTGTGGGGGTTTCCACTGTTTAGGCACATCAGGGGCTCTCCAAACACGACATGGGTTCCGATCTCAATTCCAGACAATTTTGCATTGAAAAGTCAAATGGCGCTCCTTCTTTTCCGAGCTCTGTCATGTGCCCAATCAATGGTTTACCCCAACATGTGGGGTATCGGCGTACTCAGGACAAATTGTACAACGACTTTTTTGGTCCAATTTCTCCTGTTACCCTTGGTAAAATAAAACAAATTGGATCTGAAGTAAAAATTTTGTGAAAAAAAAGTTAAATGTTTAATTTTTTTTAAACATTCCAAAAATTCCTGTGAAGCACCTGAAGTGTTAATAAACTTTTTTAATGTGGTTTTGAGTACCTTGAGGGGTGCAGTTTTTAGAATGGTGTCACTTTTGGGCATTTTCTGTCATATAGACCCCTCAAAGTCACTTCAAGTGTGAGGTGGTCCGTAAAAAAAATGGTTTTGCAAATTTTGTTGCAAAAATGAGAAATCGCTTTTCAACTTTTAACCCTTATAACTCCCTAACAAAAAAAAATTATGTTTCCAAAATTGTGCTGATGTAAAGCAGACATGTGGGAAATGTTGTTTATTAACTATATTATGTGATATAACACTCTAATTTAAGGGCATAAAAACGAAAAATTTGAAAATTGCGAAATTTTCATAATTTTCTACAAATTTCTGTTTTTTTTCACAAATAAATGCAAGTCCTATCGAAGAAGTTTTACCACTATCATAAAGTACAATATGTCACGAGAAAACAATCTCAGAATCACCAAGATCCGTTGAAGCGTTTCAGAGTTATGACCTCATAAAGTGACAGTGGTCAGAATTGTAAAAATTGGCCGTGTCAGTTAGGTGAAAACAGGCTTCGGGGTGAAGGGGTTAAATGTGTTGCCCCTTTTTTTGCCTTGTTTATATAAGTCATTTAAATAAAGTGGAATATTCAGGTTGATCCCTTGTATGTGCATATCCTTTCTCTTGTTTTTTTCTGTGGGGGGGGAGTGAGACTGCAGATGATGAAGTGTGTTTGAGGGGGTACTGCGCATGATGAAATGATAGGGGGCTGCAGATGATGAAGTGTGTTTGAGGGGGCACTGCGCATGATGAAATGATAGGGGGCTGCAAATGATAAAGTGTGTTTGAGGGGGCACTGCGCATGATGAAATGATAGGGGGCTGCAGATGATGAAGTGTGTTTGAGGGGGCACTGCACATGATGAAATGATAGGGGGCTGCAAATGATAAAGTGTGTTTGAGGGGGCACTGCGCATGATGAAATGATAGGGGGCTGCAGATGATGAAGTGTGTTTGAGGGGGCACTGCACATGATGAAATGATAGGGGGCTGCAGATGATGAAGTGTGTTTGAGGGGGGACTGCGCATGATGAAATGATAGGGGGCTGCAGATGATGAAGTGTGTTTGAGGGGGCACTGCACATGATGAAATGATAGGGGGCTGCAAATGATAAAGTAAGGGGGACTGCAGATGACGTGAAGGGGGAATAGTCGACTAAATGATGAAGTAAGGTGGACTGCAAATGATGAAGTGGGGGTGATGGGGACTGTTCATCAAGTGAGTGTGAGGGATGGTGGACAGCAATTGAATTGAAGGTGGGGGTGGGGAGAGCCAATGGTGTATTGAAGGTAGGGAGAGCAAATAATGAATTTTGAGGGTGGGGGAAGAGCAGTTGATAATGAATAGAGGGTGGGAGAGAGAAGACATGACAATGAATTGAGGCAGAAGGGGCATGTAACTATAATGAATCGGAGTTAGGGTTAGAGCGGGAGGTACATAGTGGGATCGTTGAGGATAAAGTGACTGGAAATAAATTGGGGAAAGAGTACAGGTGCTAATTAATTTATATATTAAATGGGGAAAGTGGCTATGTATAGCTAGAAGGGGCTCAGTGGCATATTATAATTTATATTTGGAATGGTGGGTTGCATAATAACCAATTACAGTATATATTAATGGTGGGTGAATGTCTGTATTCAGATGTGTAGTGTAGAAGAAAGGGAAAAAGTGGGGAATGTGCTCTGGAAGCGGTGCTCTAGATAACTGTGTTATTTTGTGCAGAGACGAGTCCTGGCTGAAAGAAGTGATGGCGGTCTGCGCTGGATTAAAAATAAACGCAAAGATGAAGGACTTCAGCTAGAGACGTCACTGGTGAGTCAGTATGTTACCTGTACACTGACACCATACACTGTATACTGTATACAGAGCTCCTGTGTATAATGTCACCGGTGATCACTATATTATCTGTACACTATACACTATATACAGAGCTCCTGTGTATAATGTCACTGGTGATCACTGTATTACCTGTAAACTGACACTATACACAGAGCTCCTGTGTATAATGTCACTAGTGATCACTGTATTACATGTACACTGACACTATATATAGAGCTACTGTGTATAATGGCACCGGTGACCACTGTATTACCTGAACACAGACACTGCATACTAAGTACAGATCTCCTATGTATAATGACACTTATGGTGATAGTATTTTTTTTATTAATGATCAGTATTTTACTATTTAGTCACAATGTGGTGGTAATATGTTGTGCAGCCATGGTGTGGCGGTATTTGTTTCTTGTATGTGCTATTATTTGGTCACTATGTGGTGTTAATATGTGGCCTGGTCATGTTGTGTTGGTATTTGTTCCTTGTATGTAGTTGGTCACCATGTGGTGGTAATATGTGGTCTGTACATGCTGCGGTGGTATTTGTCCCTTGTATGCGATATTGTTCGGTCACTGTGGTGGTAATATCTGGTCTGCACATGGTGTGGCAGTATTTATTCCTTGTAGATAGTATTATATGTCACTATGTGGTAATAATGTGGTGTCTGGTCATGGTGTTGTGGTATTTGTCCCTTGTATGTGGTATTATTGGTCATTTGAAAAATTGAAAAATAAATAAAAATATACCAAAATTGTATTGCATATTTTAACAAATGTTTAATAAGTTAGAGTAGAGTAGCGCCCGGCCAAAAGAGTCTACCTTGTCATCGTGGCAGATTAAAAAAACCTTTTGGCCAAAACAAAATCTGCTGGCTATGTGTGTGATCTGGTGATGGGAACTGTTAATGTGTGATTGGTGAGAAGTGGAGTTTTTCCAAGAGACAGCGGTGGTGCTGTGGACAGTTCGAGGGTTGGAGGCGGGGCTGGGGTGGAGCCTGGGCGGAGTCTTAAGGGGGCCCCGAAAATTTTGCCAGTATGGGGCCCCGAAATTTCTAGTGGCAGCCCTGGGACCATCCCTGAGGAAGGAACACATCTGTTCCAAAACTAGTTGGAATTGGTCCTTTGCACTATCCATAGCCAGTCACGTGTGCTATCACATGACCGTGACGTCACGCAAGGTCCTGCACTGCCAGTGAACCGAGCGGCTACTTTCTACTGCGCGCATCTACTCCACGCTGACAGGAACGAGTGACGGCTTTGGTGAGTTCTGCTGCCGGCCGGGGCAGGGCTTACTACCCGCACTCTCATCGTGAAAACACCGGCTTTTAAGAACACCGGTTCAATACCCAGATTCGCTGCATGGAGAATTACTGAAGAGCTGAGGAACGGAGGAGCTAACTGAGCCACAAGAGATCCAATCTGCTGAAAATTTCAATGGTCGCTAGAAGAATTGGAAGATTTTACTGTGTATCATAAGGTACATTTTAATATAGGACGTGAAATATTCAATAGATTATAGTAGAGGTGCCCTTGACTATTAGTGGTAACAAAAGAGGGATTTTTTTTTTCTTTTCTTCTTAGCATAAAGGGATTATTTCTAGCGCAGATATACGATTATTTATTTTAATTGGAATTTTAATTCTATTATACGACACAGAGAAGTGGTACTGTGTCATTATCTGCTGCAAGAATTCAATATAGCAAGCGGCACTGGTGTCTAGATATTTATTTTGAAAGAATATAATGCTGTCTGCAGAACTTGCAGGGCACGAATCAGATTATTAAAGCTGACAATGAATTAAGGCTTGCAAGAGATGTCTAGTGAACATGTATTCCCTTAAAACCAAATTTTTATTACAAATTTTTAAAATACACACCAACCCAGTGCTAGCTGACAGGAAAAAATCTGCCTAAAAAAATACAAAAAAGACGACCAAGGTCTAGCGCATACCCTGCAGTAACCTCTCCTGTCACCTGCCTGGCTGTGGAGGTTGGCACCCTAATAACGATTTTTTGGCGCCCCCACTCAACGTGGACTAACCCTCACTGCCCTGTCTCACCCTAATGTGCAGGTGAGAAAACAATAATATAAAAGAACAGAGATGAAGAAAGGCAAAAAAAATGGTCAAAAAAATAAAAAAAACACAATATAATGAAATTAGCAAAAAGAGAGGCAAGAGCAGGATAAACGCTCTGGTTTCCTTTTAGGGATCCAGCCCCTTTAGTACATTAATCACCATATACTGCCAATCTGCAGTGGTATGCTACCAGATATGCCACATACTCCAGCAGTACTGAAGGAGATAGCAGAAAAAATTTTTGAACCACTCTCCATAATGTTTGGAAATTCTTGGCGAACAGGAGAAGTCCCACAAGACTGGAGAGCAAATGTTGTTCTATCTTCAAAAAGGGGAAGAAGGTGGACAGAGGGAACTATAGGCCAGTGAGACTGACTTCTATACCAGGAAAGATATTTGAACAAATTATTAAACAACATGTAAGTACCTGGACAAGAATGAAGTGATTAAACAGTCAGCATGGTTTGTAATTAATAAGTCATGTCAGACTAACTTAATTTCCTTCTATGACAGAATCACTGACTGGGTGGATCAGGGAAATGCTGTAGATATAGTATATCTTGACTTCAGCAAAGCATTTGACAAGGTATCTCACACAATCCTTATTGAAAAAATGACTAAGTACGGAATGGACAAGGCAACTGTTAGGTGGATTTATAACTGGCTTAGTGATTGGACCCAAAGAGTGGTCGTAAATGGCTGCACATTCAGTTAAGGCCCCGTCTCACATAGCGAGATCGCTAGCGAGATCGCTGCTGAGTCACAAGTTTTGTGACGCAACAGCGACCTCCATAGCGATCTCGCTATGTGTGACACGTACCAGCGATCAGGCCCCTGCTGCGAGATCGCTGGTCGTGTCGGAATGGCCTGGACCTTTTTTTGGTCGTTGAGGCCCCGCTGACATCGCTGAATCGGTGTGTGTGACACCGATCCAGCGATGTCTTCACTGGTAACCAGGGTAAACATCGGGTTACTAAGCGCAGGGCCGCGCTTAGTAACCCGATGTTTACCCTGGTTACCAGCGTAAATGTAAAAAAAAACAAACAATACATACTCACCATCTGATGTCCGTCAGGTCCCTTGCCGTCTGCTTCCTGCTCTCACTGACTGCCGGCCGTACAGTGAGAAGTGAGAGCACAGCAGTGACGTCACCGCTGCGCTCTGCTCTCAGTGTACGGCCGGATCTCAGTCAGAGCAGGAAGCAGACGGCAAGGGACCTGGACACCGAAAGGCGAGTATGTAGTGTTTGTTTTTTTTGGTAACCAGGGTAAACATCGGGTTACTAAGCGCGGCCCTGCGCTTAGTAACCCGATGTTTACCCTGGTTACCCGGGTGCTGCAGGGGGACTTCGGCATCGTTGAAGACAGTTTCAACGATGCCGAAGTCGTTCCCCTGATCGTTGGTCGCTGGAGAGAGCTGTCTGTGTGACAGCTGCCCAGCGACCACACAGCGACTTACCAACGATCACGGCCAGGTCGTATCGCTGGTCGTGATCGTTGGTAAATCGATAAGTGAGACGGGGCCCTTAAAAGAATGTCTCAAGTGGGGTACCACAGGGCTCTGTCATCTTTATCAATGATTTAGATGAAGGAATTGAGGGTAAACTGATTAAATTTGCTGATGACACAAAACTAGGAGGGATACCTAATACTAGACGAGAGAGAGAGAGAGGATTCTAAAGATATAAATAAACTGGAGCAGTGAGCAGCAACTAACAAAATGGATTTTAACAAGGAAAAATGCAAAGTACTACATCTGGGCAATAAAAATGAAAAAAGCATATACAGAATGGGAAGAATAGGGCTAAGCAACAGAACATGTGAAAAAGACTTAGGTATACTAATTGATCACAGACTGAACATGAGCCAACAGTGTGATGTAGCAGCAAAAAAGGCAAATTTAATTCTGGGATGTATTAACAGAAGCATACAGTCTAGATCACCTGAAGTCATTATTGCCCTCTACTCCTCTTTGGTCAGACCTCACCTGGAATACTGTGTCCAGTTTTGGGCACCACATTTTAAAATAGACATCAACAAACTGGAGAAAGTTCAGAGAAGAGCGACCAGAATGGTTACCGGTCTGCAAACCATGTCCTATGAGGAACGTTTACAGGATTTAGGATTGTTTAGCTTGCAAAAAAGAAGACTGAGGAGACTTAATAGCTGTCTACAAATATCTCAAGGGCTATCAGATTGTAGAAGGATTGTCACGATTCCCACCTTGGTGCCACCAATATGTCATGGATCGGGGGTGACTTTTGGCCAGCACACAGCTTTCACATGTGCAGGGGGCTTATCTTAGTAATCCCTCCACTTGCAGCTCTCCTGCGCCCCCCTTACCCTCAGGTCAGTCAGAGAACTGATTAGTCGTCGGACTAATTAGTCGTCGGACGGGCCGCTTCACTGTGGACTGGCTAGCAAACATACTGCAGCGAGGGAATTATAAATGCTCAGGCCGCAGCCAGACAATAGCTTATAAAACCCCGCTCCATCGCTGCCAGCGGTACCCACCTAGCCCAGAACACACGTTGCTGCCACCAGCTCAGATTTCTCACAGAGAGGGGTTCAGAGCCAACCCAATTTAGTAGCGTAATTAACTTCAGAAGACATAGGGTTTTAGAGCAAGGAAAACGAAAATAGTAGATTTTTTATATTTTACTCCATAAAAGACTAGGCAGTGTTTAAAAAAGGTATACAAAGATTTTACAATATGAGACAATTTAAAGTATGTACAGCAATTATATAAAAAAAAATAAATAAAAATTAAAGAAAAATAAAACTCACATTTGCTTAGATCATCTCAGCTAACCATGCTGGAAGGCAGAGGCAAATATCCCAGTGCATCAGGGGGTCTTTCTGTAGTGAGATCCTAGGCAAGAAAAAGGCTGGGTTGAGTGCAGTAACTTATACCTGCAGGCTTGTGACATCACTAAAGGGGCTGGTTTGCCTACGCACTCCCCTAGCTGCCAGGGTGCACATTTTGGTAAGAAAACTTATAAAACTGCTAGATGTGCTTGCGAAACTAGCAGAATCACGGCACACACATCCCTCATCTTATATCGAAATTAGCTTTCTATTGAATCCAAACGTGATCTAACTATCCCACATGGTTCAGGAGAAATCAGTTTCTCTGGTTTTCTTGAGGCCGGACTCAAGCAAGAGGCCCAGTTGTGAAGCTCTATTAAATCACATTCCGAATATGTATCCAAAATATTCCTGTCATACACTGGCGTCGTTGTAAGGCTTATTGAATATCTCTCCCATACACAGCAACCACACGGAGTTAAACAAAGAAATTCCTACGGGAGGGGGGGAAGGAGCAGAGAGGAATTTCACGGTCTCATGCTTCTTGTGGACAGAGATAGCTCTGGGTTAATTGACATTCTGATGGGAGGGGGAAAGAGCAGAGAGGAGTTTCAAGGCTCCCCACTGGGTTTCAGTTACACAGGCATTGTGCCTCCTAGGCAAAGCGAATGCAGTGGGAAAAGGAAGGGGGGTTGGAACCCACAGCGTCTGTGCTAACAGGGGAACATGAGAAATCATACGCCATGTTATACATTAACGTGACAAGGATCATCTGTATTCTCATTTGTACAAGGAAAGACTAGATGCAATGGGATGAAACTGAATGGGAGGAGACAGATTAGATATTAGAAAAAACGTTTTGACAGTTAGGGTGATCAATGAGTGGAACAGGCTGCTACGAGAGGTGGTGAGTTCTCCTTCAATGGAAGTCTTCAAACAGAGGCTGGACAGACATCTGTCTGGGATGATTTAGTGAATCCTGCTTTGAGCAGGGGGTTGGACCAGATGACCCAGGAGGTCCCTTCCAACTCTACCATTCTATGATTCTATAATTCTAGTTTTGTGCCATGTCTGTGATCTGCTTTTTTCTACAAAATTAAACAACTGAATGAACATCCTCCAAGGCCGGTGATTCCGTAATTTTTGCTAGGAGTTTTATACACTGCTCAAAAAAATAAAGGGAACATTAAAATCCCACATCCTAGATATCACTGAATGAAATATTCCAGTTGTAAATCTGTATTCATTATATAGTGGAATGCATTGAGAACAGTAAAATCTAAAAATGATTAATGTAAATCACAACTAATATCCCATGGAGGTCTGGAGTTGGAATGATGCTCAAAATCAAAGTGGAAAATCAAATTGCAGGCTGATCCAACTTCAGTGGAAATGCCTCAAGACAAGGCTCACGCGACCAATCACAAGCCGTGACGTCATCGAAGGTCTTTCACGCGCTCATTCTTAGGAACGGAGGTTGCCGGTTACAGCGCTAAGGTCCAGGGGCCTCCGGAGGGGTGAGTATATCAATATTTTTTATTTTTATTCTTTATTTTACACATTAATATGGATCCCGATACCGATTCCCGATATCGCAAAAGTATCGGAACTCGGTATCGGAATTCCGATACCGCAAATATCGGCCGATACCCGATACTTGCGGTATCGGAATGCTCAACACTAGTCTTGATAATTGCCAATAAGCATGTGAAATTGATTGTCAATCAGTGTTGCTTCCTAAGTGGAAAGTTTGATTTCACAGAAGTTTGATTCACTTGGAGTTTTAGTCTCCTGTTTAAGTGTTCCCCTTACTTTTTTTGAGCAGTATATATATATATATATATATATATATATATATATACACATGTGTATGTATATATATATATATATATATATATATATATATATATGTGTGTATATACACTCACTGGCCACTTTATTAGGTACACCTGTCCAACTTCTTGTTAACACTTAATTTCTAATCAGCCAATCACATGGCGGCAACTCAGTGCATTTAGGCATGTAGACATGGTCAAGACAATCTCCTGCAGTTCAAACCGAGCATCAGTATGGGGAAGAAAGGTGATTTGAGTGCCTTTGAACGTGGCATGGTTGTTGGTGCCAGAAGGGCTGGTCTGAGTATTTCAGAAACTGCTGATCTACTGGGATTTTCACGCACAACCATCTCTAGGGTTTACAGAGAATGGTCCGAAAAAGAAAAAAAATTCAGTGAGCGGCAGTTCTGTGGGCGGAAATGCCTTGTTGATGCCAGAGGTCAGAGGAGAATGGGCAGACTGGTTCGAGCTGATAGAAAGGCAACAGTGACTCAAATCGCCACCCGTTACAACCAAGGTAGGCCTAAGAGCATCTCTGAACGCACAGTGCGTCGAACTTTGAGGCAGATGGGCTACAGCAGCAGAAGACCACACCGGGTACCACTCCTTTCAGCTAAGAACAGGAAACTGAGGCTACAATTTGTACAAGCTCATCGAAATTGGACAGTAGAAGATTGGAAAAACGTTGCTTGGTCTGATGAGTCTCGATTTCTGCTGCGACATTCGGATGGTAGGGTCAGAATTTGGCGTAAACAACATGAAAGCATGGATCCATCCTGCCTTGTATGGAGCATCTTTGGGATGTGCAGCCGACAAATCTGCGGCAACTGTGTGATGCCATCATGTCAATATGGACCAAAATCTCTGAGGAATGCTTCCAGCACCTTGTTGAATCTATGCCACGAAGAATTGAGGCAGTTCTGAAGGCAAAAGGGGGTCCAACCCGTTACTAGCATGGTGTACCTAATAAAGTGGCCGGTGAGTGTATATATATATATATTGTAAGATTGCACTTACTTGCGGGTTGGGGAATACTCGCTTGGCAGCGATATAACACACAGCAAGACGTTTTTCTCATAAATAGTCCATGTGGTTTATTATCCACTCAGCATAAACCACGGAAGGCCATGTTCCACATCACAGACCTCACATAATACTTAGCACTTCACAGTATATGGCTTTGAAGCACAGTCAGTAAACATGCAGGACCTTACTTTGTCCAGTTGTCCTGGGTGACTGCATGCCACACAGTTCAGTAACTGACCTTCAATAAAGCACATAGTCCTTTCCCCATATCCGGGGTTACCTTGTAGGAGCTCCTGCTCCACAGGCTGAATCCTCGTCAGTCCATGGTCCTCACCACAGGTGACCTGTTTCTGTCTCTGCAGATCCCTGTCCTCACCTCGTGCTGTTCAGGGATCCAGTCCTCCTCCCAGGACCTCCCAACACTCGGGTTACTTGGGATCACACAGATGGCCTGTCCAGGTACTATTCAGGTCTACACACTCAGACCTACAGGAACCAAACAGGAACATACACAGGGACATGTGACCCACACCCTGGTCACATTATGTACCTGTAACCACTCCCACAGGTGAGGTATGGATCACATGGGCTGGTCACGTGATCCTGACATCATTGCAGGTCCTCAAAACACCTGCACTGCCGAATAGGAAAAAGGGGTACAGTGAGCACCCTCACCCAGTGGTAAGGTATGTGGGTAGTCAGACCCTCCCATCTCTCATAGCTACCCGCAACCCGGACCCAGATTCACTAAACAACATCTTAGTGCTCATGTGCACCAAAGACAAAATACTCCGGGTTGCATTGTAGGGAGCATCTCCCCATATCAAGGGAGACTTACAGCGCAGAAGACCTCCTCCTCTGCGACACATAGCTCCCATTAACCACAATGCCGGACACTGTCTCACTATCACATCCATGCATACAACTGCCATGGATTCTCACGGCCTCAACACGACTCCGTGCGCATACTGGGGAGACCATGCAGCGCCCCCTACCTGTTACTGGGGTCACTGCATCACAATATATATATATATATATAATGCAATTGTAGATGCAAAAATTAACAGCGAGGGTCGCATCATGACCCTGAAGATATGGTGGGGGAGTAGGACACAAAATAAAAAGAACCATATACCCTTATTTGGGTGGGAAAGGGTGCATGGGAATGGATCAGTAAATAATGAACATTTGAATTGGATTTATGTTCCGCTGCTGTCATTCGGTGGGGCTGAGAAGTCTGAGCCGATCCAGGCCTTTTTCATTTTGATAAGAGTCAGCTTGTAAGCATTTTCAGTTGACAGGCAGCATCTTATCAGTTAATATGCCCGTGGCAACACTAAAAACCCACACTGACAAAATACTAGAGGCAGAGTAGGCCAACTCCTCTAAGACATAGCGGGAGACAGTTCATGCCACTTGTCCTGCTTGGATACCCAATAGTTATACTACACAGATGAATCACTGAGGGAGCTAATATGGTCATCTAGGTACTCTTTCACCATCTTCAAAAAACTTTTCCCTCCTTGTTAGAGTACCCCGCGCATCAGGGCCTGGGCACTGTGAGGGTCTAATGAAACAGTTCCAGACCTTTGATAATCTTCACCTGCCTCTGTTGGCCTTGGTCTGTGTCCCCCTCATTTCTACTCCTTGATTGTCCAAGGAACTATGCCCTTTGCCGTCAGTGTTGTCAGATGGGAATTTTTGTACTAATTGTTCAACTAGGGGCTTCTGGTATTGCACGATTTTACTAGCCGTTCTCCGCTGCAGGAAGGAAAGCTGGAAAGTTCTCCTTGAAGCATGGATCAAGAAGGGTGCAACAACCAGTAATCAGTGCTGGCCAAAATGCTTATAACTTGAGGGTCGTGGGAAAGGCAGTGGGACGTAAAGTCAGCCATGTGTGACAGACTCCCAACAGGCAAGACTTCCCTGTCCACACCATGGGGATGAAAATCCATCTTCTCTTCCTTTTCCCTCTCCTCCTTCTCCTCCTCTTCAGCCCATCCACGCTGACCAGATGAGATGAAGCTGAAGTGACTTGTACCCTCTGTAGTGCAGGCAACCATCTCCTGTTCCACTTCAGCCTCCTTCTCCTTAGTATCACTCAGTCTGCACTGAGATGATATGAGGCTGGACTGAGTAGTATCATCCTATTTAATTTATTATTCCATCTCCACATGGTCAGCGTGCAAAGCTTCCTCTTTAATTGTGAGCAGCGAGCGTTTCAGTAGACAATGAAGCGGGATGGTTAGTGCTCATACTCATTTACGACAAAAACTGAAAAGGGCAATCTGATAAAAAAAAATATGTTGCATTCTTACTAATTTTATTCTACGAGTCCCTGCTCATATGAATTTTTTTCTCCGTATATCTGACGAGACTCGCCAATGCAAATGAACGGGTGCGAGAAAAAAATCTCACAGTACTCAGACCATGCGAGTGCTGTCCGATTTTTACGTACCCATATTGAAAACCTAATGTTTCATGACAGTAAATATACAGTGGGGAAAATAAGTATTTGATACACTACCGATATTGCAAGTTTTTGACCTACATACAATTGAGAGGGCTGTAATTTTTATCGTAGGTACAGTTCAACTGTGAGAGACAGAATCTTGCAGATCATCTCCAAATCTTTCAGGTTTTGAGGCTATCGCTGGGAACCATGGAACCATTGAATTTCATCTCCCTCCAAAGATTTTCTATTAGGTTCTGTTTTGGAGACTGGCTAAGCTATTCCAAGACCTTGAAAGGCCTCTTACGAAGCCACTGCTTAGGTGCCCTGGCTGTGTGTTTTGGGTCATTGTCATGCTGGAAGATCCAGTCATGACCCATCTTCAATGCTCTTACTGAGGGAAGGAGGTTGTTGTCCAAAATCTCGCAATACATGACCTCGTCCATGCTCTGTACAACAGGGTGTAGTCATCCTGTCCTCTTTGCAGAAAAGCACCCCGAAAAGTATGATATTTCCCCCACCATGCTGCAAGGTTGGGATAGTGGTCTTAGAGTTGCACTCATCCTTCTTCTTCCTCCAAAAGACTGTGAGTGGAGTTGATACCAAAAAGTTATATTCTGGTCTCATCTGACCATATGACCTCCTATGCCTCCTCTGGATCATCCAGATGGTCACTGGTGAACTTCAAAGAGTCCTGGACATGTGCTGGCGTGAGCAGGGGGACCTTGCGTGCCCTGCAGGATTTTAATCCATGAGGGCGTAATGTGTTACTAACGGTACAGTTTGAGACTGTGGTCCCAGCTCTCTTCAGGTCATTTACCAGGTCCTCCCATGCAGTTCTGGGATGATTCCTGACCTTTCTCAGAATCATCCTTACTGGTGATGAGCGAGCACTAAAATGCTCGTGTACTCGTTACTCGAGTTGAGTGAATTATAATACTGGTTCGTCAGGAGGCCCGATATAATGATGTTGACTCATGGTATATGATGTACATATGTCGTCTGTCAGAGGATCCTTTTCAATAGGCCGCTTGGCCAGACCACTCCTCAAATAGTCCCTCACTTCCTGTTAAATAAACACAAAGATACAATAGTATTGCACATGCTTCGCACTGCAAGATCGCTAATGACTGGATATGCGCAGGTCCATCTCTCAAATGTGATCCACGCTGGGACTCATAGATAGAAGCATACTGCAGGGCGCGCCAAGCCCCAGAACACATGCTCGGAAATTACATGCATTTAGCAGTGCGCCTCAGAACTCACTGCTGGAGCGCCTGGACTTGAAGTGACGCGTGTCACACTCCAGCGCTGGAACGCATGGACGGGAGGATCACTTGCTCCCATATTGGATTGATGCGTCCCAAGCTGAAATGCATGCCCAGCATATACCTGTAGTGATCAATGCAAATGTCAAATCAAAAGAAACTGGCAATAGATATATGGGAGAGTCTGCGGGGTCATATAAGTATAAGGTGAAAATATATAGAATTGTGTTCACATTTCAGCTGAACATAATTGGAGTCAGGTAGAAAAGCAGGTATATATAAATGTATTGATGTTTATAGATAAATACACATCAATATATGAACCTTACACTCCCCTTGAGAAAGCTCATCCATGAAACGCGAGTCTGGGCAACTGTGGATTGCCATTAATAATGCATTATCGGTAAGTTCTTACTTTATGATTGTCCTGAATGGCTATTGCAGTCTGCACTACATATGCACTTTATTTTCAGCCTGACACCTAGTGTCTCAGGATAGGACCTATTTGATACATTGCTATTCACCTACCCACAGCCTGTTACTATTCCACTCCACCACTCTTATTTGCTTGAGTATTTTCCTCGTGTTCATCTCCTCCTACATGTTTCATGCTACTTTTTGATTCATGATGTTTTACTATGTGTATTAAACCCTTGAATAAAATTATATATTTTTTAATATACCTCCTTTCAGTGGTGTGCTTGGATACTTGGTATCCATTTTCTAGGCTCTACAAAAGGAAAGAAGTAGCAAATGGCTTGAGAAAGTCCGGATGAACGGTCCAAACACGGGTTATGTTTACAAAAACAAGCATACGATATCTGTTCACTTAATATCCTTTTAGGGTAAGTGAATCCATTCTGAAAATCCACTCACTTTCTCTTCTCAGCATATTCCTACCATGATCTCCCACCCGGGACTAGGTTTGACCACTTCTATCACAGAGAAGCAGATTGTATTCATCCCCCATAGTGTGTCCCTCTCAATAGTCTCGCTAGTGGGGTATCACGATAATTTATGTCTCCCAAAGGTTCACTCTCTGTCCTTCTAAACTCTCTCCATTTTCCCCAGGTAATCCAAGGGACAGAGATATGTGGCTACGTAGACTACGCCTGCAGTCTTACAATTTGAGAAGTCCCTCTGTTCTCCCAGTGGATGACCTTGTGAAAGATTTGTTGGATCTCATCCATTTACAGAAATGAGTCTCCACAGTTATAGAATCCACACGTCTTCCTATCCAGCCATGTTCCCCCATATGTAGTTTTTTTGTGGAGACTGTGTACAAAATGATCTCTCATAGATTGTCCTCTCCTATAGGTGATCGTGCGGGTAGTCCCCACCATCTCCCTAGGGTCCAGATCCATTCTTAGGATGTCTTAATGCCTCCTAAGTACATTCCGGACGTGGGCATGTTTTCTATCAAACGTGCCAATAAGCCTTTTAATGTCATTTTGGGAACTGCCTTCTTTTTCCTTTTGTTTATTCAGTAAAAGGGACTGTCCATTCATATTTTCTGCAGAAGTGCGGGCTGAATCTAGGATATATTGGGGATAACCTTTATCCCTTATCCGGCCATACACGTCACCTGCTTGTCTATTAAATTCCCAGATACTAGAGCAGCTCCTCCTCAATCCGAGGAATTTCCCTTTGGGTATCCCTTTCTGAGGTGGCTGGGTGGAGGCTGTCCCTCTTTAGGAAGCTGGTACTTTTATCTATATGGCCCCGCAGACTCTCCCATATATCTATTGTCAGTTCCTTTTGATTTGACATTGGCATTGATCACTACAGGAATATGCTGGGCAAGCGTTCCAGCTTGGGACACAACAATCCAGTATGGGAGCAAGTGATCTTCCAGTCCATGCGTTCCAGCGCTGGAGTATGACACGAATCGGGGGATGCCCAGGCGCTCCAGCACTTCGCGTCATTTCCGGGCACGTGCTCTGGGACTTGGCGCACCCTCCAGTATGCTTCTATCTATGAGTCCCAGTGTGGAATACATTCAAGAGATGGAACTGCAAAATTCAGCCATTATTAATGTTGTGGTGCAGAGCATGTGCAGTACGATTGTATCTTTGTGTTCATTCAACAGGTAGTGAGGGGCTGTTTGAGGAGTGGTCTGGCCAAGTGGCTACTGAAAAGGACCCTCCGATAGAGACCACATGTACATCATCTATAATGAGATGACATCATTATATTGGGCCTCCTGATGAGGCGGCAGGGCGAAACAAGTTGAGGCACACTTTGATGGATGAGTGCTAATCTTCTTGTTACCCTGCTCAGATTGCTCCATATTTAATAAGTTATCGGTGTGTCATAATGGGGTGGTGCTAGTTGTGTATACAAAGGATCCATTTAATAACTGAGCCTCCAAACAAATGGGGTTTATTATATTTTTAAACCTTTTGAGCCGGCAAAGTGTTGGGCTTTATTATATTTATAGGATATTAGAGGGACAGCGGCCGAGCAGTGAGGGCACCAATGTCGAATTAATAGGGTGTCGAGCTCCGCTGACGGGCAGAATTCAGTGAGTAGGGCTGGATTCTGTTCATCTTATGTTATCAGTAGATGTGCGAGAGACGAGAGGCCGATGACCGCAGTGTTACCATGTGTGTCTGGGGTCAGTTCTACAGGGGGATAGAGAGCCGGGTGTCTGTGAGCGAAGCTGGGGGTATACGGGTATATACAGTGTACACAGAGGGGTCTGTGAGCGAAGCTGGGGGTATATGGGTGTATACAGTGTACACAGAGGGGTCTGTGAGCGAAGCTGGGGGTATATACGGGTGTATACAGTGTACACAGAGGAGTTTGTGACCGAAGCTGGGGGTATACGGGTGTATACAGAGTACACAGGGGGGTCTGTGACCGAAGCTGGGGGTATACAATGTACACAGAGGGGTCTGCGACCGAAGCTGGGAGGTATACGGGGGTATACAGCGTACACAGAGGGGTCTGTGAGCGAAGCTGGGGGTATACGGGTGTATACAGTGTACACAGAGGGGGTCTGCGACCAAAGCTGGTGGTATATGGGTGTATACAGCGTACACAGGGGGGTCTGTGACCGAAGCTGGGGGTATACAGGTGTATACAGCGTGCACAGAGGGGTCTGCGACCGAAGCTGGGGGTATACGGGTGCATACAGTGTACACAGAGGGATCTGCGACCGAAGCTGGGGGTATACGGGTGTATACAGAGGGGTCTGAGACCAAAGCTGGGGGTATACAGGTGTATACAGCGTGCACAGAGGGGTCTGCGACCGAAGCTGGGGGTAAAACAGGTGTATACAGCGTGCACACAGGGGTCTACAACCGAAGCTGGGGGTATACGGGTGTATACAGTGTACACAGAGGGGTCTGTGACCGAAGCTGGGGGTATACGGATGTATACAGTTGTAGTAGTATGCAGGTACTGAGTATGTCACCACGGAACAGACAGACCAACAGTCATGGTGTCATGGGATGCATCCACATCATTCCCCGGATACGTTCCGTCCAACTCCACAGCATTACATAGTTCCCAGTGAACCTTGGCAAATTATTCAACATGGCTCCCAGGGAAATGCTAGACCTGGGAACTTCCCCACCTGCTTGGTCTGCCCTGTCCGGGCTACTGTGCGACATCCTGCCGACTACGCCAAATGTAGTAGTATGCAGGTACTGAGTATGTCACCACGGAACAGACAGACCAACAGTTGAAGGGTTTAATAACAGGAATTAGGCTCTCGCAGGGAGGAAGAAACGGAAAATAACTAGCAACAAAACAGTGCAAAAATATGGGAGTCAAACAATATAATGGAATTAAGCAGGATTTCTTGAGAAAAGGACACTTATCAGTCTGATGAGGACTTGCTTGGAGGGTCGTCTTCTCCAACGTAGGTGCCGAGAAACAGCGGCACTTGTCGTCCCTCTGTTGTCCGTGGGCTGAGTAGTCTCTAGGAGCCTGCTGCCTGGGGTTTCGGGAGTTAATGTGGTATGCACAGGCTCTGAGTCTTTAGCTTTTACAGCACAGCCAGGAATCAGGGGCTCTGCACTGTTAAGTCTCTGTACCAGGAATCACAGTCTCTGTACTGATACCGCGGGGACCAGGGGGTCAAAGTCTCTGCATGGGCCAATGTCTCTACACAGGTCTCAAAGCACCCCTCTCCAGTCACAGCAGAGTCCGCTTTCATGTACTCACAAGATGCAGTCTTTCTGGGCAGATTCCCTCTATTTGTCCTCAGACCGGGAGCTCTCTCTCTCACGGAGCGCAGCTACACCCTGCTCTGCATGCTGCTCAGGCTGCTCTGTGTCCTGCACACGTGCCTTTCCCGCTCTCTGCCCGCTTCCTTCCTGTTCCAGTCTCTAAGTCTGCCCCTTGGGGAACCTGCAGCACAGCTTAATGGTTCCAGGCACAGAGCTGAGAAGGTAACCGCCCCCCAGACTCTTTTTGTGTTTTACCTCCTTACATTCCCCCCTCTTTCTGCTCGCCATTCCATGGGCGAGATCTTCAGGAGTTCCTGTTAGCAATCTTCCAGTCCTTGTACAATTTGCTGCCAGATGAACTTGTCCTGATTGTAGCGAACAGGGGGTACACCAGCCGTTGAATGTTCAGAGCGTCTCAAACCAGCAGGGGCGGTGGTGTCAACTGCTGTGGGAAGAGTCGAGGCTTCCTCCGATACGTTGGTAGTTTCAGGCACCAGCCCTGTTCCTGGGTTCCCTGGGAGAGATTCGGAGTCTTCCTCGTCTTCCACATCTACATTGATCACTGGCGCAGCTGGTGGGGGAGCTGGAGCCAATTGGACTGATTCAGGATCTCAAGACAAACATGGACGCAACATATTCCTGTGCAGTGTTCGGGTGGGAGTCCCCTCTTCCGTTTCGGGCTGGACCTCATAAACGGGACCCCCGTTGCCGAGCCGCCGCTTCACTTGGTACGGCCTTTTCTCTCACCGGTACTCTAGTTTGTTGTGTGGGTGCTTTTCCCTCACTAAGACTCGGTCTCCAGGCCGCAGGGCTGTCCTCTTTTGAGGAGCTACCTGGGGATGCTCCAATTCTTGTAGCCGGTTCTGCACTAGACGTTGAATTGTCCGCAGCCGACGACGATGTTCTTGAACCCAGGAGTACACCTTCATCCGTGGGTAGTCCTCCTCGGGTTCCAGCGCCAGCTCTGCCAGTCCCTTCCCGGGTCGGCCAAAGAACAGAGAGTAGGGGGTGAATCCGGAGGTGCTGTGTTTCTGATTGTTATATGCCCACACCAATTCAGGGAGGGACTCAGTCCACTTCGCCTTCTGGTCCTCTTCCAGGGTCCTCAGCATTTGAATCAGAGTGCGGTTAAATCTTTCACAAGCCCCATTCCCCTGTAGATGATAAGGGGTGGTCTGGGACTTATCGATTTTGTACAGCTGGTGCAGCTCCTCCATCACTCTTCCGAGGAAGCAGGCCCCTTGATCAGAATGGGTGCGCTTTGGACACCCGTACACCTGTATGAAGTGTTTGCAGATTGCGTGAGCAGCAAACTCGGCAGTCTGGTCCCGCGTGGGCGTCACTACGGCAAATTTAGTAAAGCGGTCTATCATCACTAAACAATGCTCATAGCCTTGGTGTGCTGGTCCAATTGTCAAGTAATCTATTGCCAGTAGGTCCATGGGGCCAGAGGACCTCACCGTCTCTGTGGGAGCTCGTTGTTCTGGTGGTTTGACTAGCTCACAACTTCTGCATTGCTGACATACTTTCTCCACAATGTTCCTTAAGTGGGGGTGATAAAATAGGCGCTGTAACCACTGGAAAGTTTCTTCTGGCCCAAAATGTGCTCCTTTCTCATGTGCTTCCTTAGCCACCTGGTCTATCATGGACAAGGGAATCACCGTCTGCCATACAAGACTGAGTTCTGCTTGCAGGAATACCTTCAGGTACAGGATACCATCCCGCAACTGGAACCTCTCCCACTGGCGTAGCATCTTCAGTACTTCAGGTGACATGGACCTCCTCTCATGCCAATTGGGCATTTGTTCAGACACGACCCACCTTCTCAACTGAGCTAGCTCCGGATCCTCCTGCTGCACTCGGACCCACTCATCGCGGGGCTGCTCCAGCAAATTCACACAGGCCTCTTCCTGTTCAATTTCCCGTGCCGCCGCCACCGTCCTGGCAGTCTCTCCAAAACCTGGAACCTCCACATCTTCCAGTTCTTCATCCTGGCTGGGTGCTGGTTTGCGATAGTTTACTCGGGAGAGGGCATCCGCATGAACATTCTCAGCTCCTCTTTTATACGAAATTCTATATCGGAACTTGGCCATTCGGGCTACCCAACATTGTTCTAGGGCACCTAACTTGGCTTTCTCGAGATGGGCCAACGGATTGTTATCGGTGCGTACATGAACTTCTGAGCCAGCCAGATATTCCGCAAACTTCTCAGTCATTGCCCACACCAGCGCCAACAACTCCAGCTTAAATGAACTGTAGTTTTCTGGATTCCTTTCCGAGTCATGCAAAGACCGACTGGCGTATGCGATGACGTGCTCTTTCCCGTCCTGCATCTGCGATAGTACGGCCCTGCAGGCTCCCATCAGTGTGCAAGATGAACGGTTGTGTGAAGTCAGCGTAGGCCAGCACGGGGGCCTCCGTCAAAGCCTTCTTCAAAGCCAAGAATGCCTCCTCCTGACGCTTCCCCCACTGTATGTTCCTGTTTTTGGCGCAAGAGGGAACTCCCCTCAACAACTCCTGGAGTGGATTCGCAAGGCGGGTAAAGTCTTTTACAAAGCATCTGAAGTATCCTGTGAGTCCCAGGAACGCACGCACATCTTTCACAGTTTTTGGAGTTGGCCACTCCTGTACCACAGCGATCTTCTCCTGGGAAGGCCTCACCCCCTCAGCGGAGACAACGTGTCCCAAGTATTCAATCTCGGTACAGAAGAGGTAACATTCCTGGGGTTTCACTTTCAAGCCATTCTTCTGTAGCCGACTCAGAACTTGCTCTAGTCTTTGCAGATGCTCCTCAAAGGTGGGGGCAAAGACGATGATATCATCCAAGTAGATCAAAGTGGCTTCAAAGTTCAGGTCTCCCAGACATCTCTTCATGAGTCGCTGAAATGTTCCTGGGGCATTTGCTAGGCCGAAGGGCATCCGGTCGAACTCATACAGTCCCATTGGAAGGATGAAAGCCGTCTTGGCTCGGTCTTGCTCAGATATGGGCACCTGCCAGTAGACACTGGCCAAGTCTAAGGTGGAGAAATATCTGGCATTCCCGAGTGCCGTCAGGGACTCCTCTATCCTGGGCAGTGGGTACGAGTCCCGCACTGTGCAAGCGTTGAGCCGGCGATAGTCCACACAGAACCGCAGGGACCCATCTTTCTTTCTCACCAAGACTATAGGAGCAGCCCACGGGCTCTGACTCTCGCGTATAACTCCCTTCTTCAGCATGTGTGACAGCATTCCCTTCACCTCCTGGTACATCTGTGGGGGTATTTGGCGGTACCTTTCCCAGATTGGTGCCGCATCCCCGGTGGGTATCTCGTGGGTGATGGCCGTGGTACGTCCAAAGTCATCTTCATCTTTGGCGAACGCATCCTGAAATTTCCCCAATACGGCTTCCACCTGAGGTACCTGCTGCGGAGTAAGTTCTGAGAGCTCCGCTCTCATGCGTTCCAGTATCTGGTGCCCTTCTTGCAGTAATCTGGGGTCCGGAGCTGCCTCCGCTTTGACGGTCACCAGCCATGGATCTTCTGGCCTTGCTGTCAGCTGTACCGCCTCAGTGGGGACCAACTCGTCTGGGAGGCCCAGGACTTGAGCGACTTCGCTTCTAGGGGGCAAAGTTGTATCGGTCTCCCCCAAATTGATGCAGCGCACAAGGACAGTTCCATCCCGCACTGTAGCCAGGGACCATGCGACCAATATTCCTGACGGCAGCTGGTCGGCTCTGCTGGGCTCAATTTGGACTTTGACCGCCTCCAGCGGGATGCCAGCTCGTACAGGCAGGGGAAGCACCGTCTGCCCAGGGGGCAACACTCGATTTACTGAGGCGGGGGCGATGACTTTGATGAGTTCCTTTCCATCGCTGCATGCTTCCCGGACCTGGGCGGTCCGTATCAGTTGTTGAAAGACCCTTCTCTGGGGGTCTGGTTGCTCCATTCTTGCAGGAACTGTTCCGGGGACTCGTCGAAAACAAGGCTTCCGAGGTCTTATAACACATTCATGCCCAGGGTCACGGTATGGTCTTTAGCTACCTCTCCATCCACCAGTACCACTCCTCTTCTCCCGAGGTCTTTTTCGCAGACCTCTATGTTCATCCATACCACCCCTGCGACCGGGATGGGCAAGTGATTGGCTGCCATAAGTTTGATCACAGGGCCCCATTCGGGCCGTAGCGCCTCTGTGAAGTGACGGCAGAAATATCTCTCAGGCATGGTGGTCACTTGTGAGCCGGTGTCTATCAAGCATCGTACTGCTCTTCCATTGATTTCTGCCCAGACCAGAGGGCATGTGGAAACAAGGCTGTGGGGACTTTTACTCCTCCTCCTCTGTTCTTCACACTCTGAGCGGTGCCCCTCAAGCTCAGAGCCACCTAGTTTAAAGGAGGGCGCGGGGATGGTCGGCTCCGCCGGGGACACCATCGAGCAGTGTGGCCGGATTTTCCACAAGTGTAGCATGTTAGGGGGCTTCTCCTCCTAGTAGTTTCACCCTCCCTTTGGGGGGCAGCTTCTCTGTCTCGCACCAGAGGGCCGGGCCCTTCTGCCAGAGTTCTTCTGGAGGCCGCCATTTCTTCACAGACCTGTCTAATCTCCATTCTCAGGTCCTACACCCACTGGGGGATATTGCCTGCGGTGGTGGTTACCTCCCCGCTCTGCACCCTTGCCACCAGCCCCACCAATCCCTGTTCCTGTTCTCACACACGCGCCTCACTGCCAACCTCAGAGAAAGTCATGTCTGGCTTTACTCGCATGCGCTCTCGCAGTGCCTGTTTCATCATTGCGTCACGCAGTCCTGTCACTAGCTGATCCCTGAGCACCACATCAACTGACCCAACCCCTACATCGTCCTTTCGTCTGATAGCAGTGTGAAGCTCTTGTAGGGCATTCATGAATTGGGTGCATGCGAAGTTCCCCTACGTCAGTGGGGTCCCCATGCGTCTCCTCAAGTATACACAGCACTTTGTCCAGGGTATCTCTCTCCCGGGGGGACCTATGCATGACAGAATCCCGCGCCTCCCCCTCCAGGGCCATCAATGCAAATTCTACATCCAGGGCTGGTGTCATGGTATGCATCCACATCATTCCCCGGATACGTTCCGTCCAACTCCACAGCATTACATTGTTCCCAGTGAACCTTGGCAAATTATTCAACATGGCTCCCAGGGAAATGCTAGACCTAGGAACTTCCCCACCTGCTTGGTCTGCCCTGTCCGCGCTACTGTGCGACATCCTGCCGACTACGCCAAATGTAGTAGTATGCAGGTACTGAGTATGTCACCACGGAACAGACAGACCAACAGTTGAAGGGTTTAATAACAGGAATTAGGCTCTCGCAGGGAGGAAGAAACGGAAAATAACTAGCAACAAAACAGTGCAAAAATATGGGAGTCAAACAATATAATGGAATTAAGCAGGATTACTTGAGAAAAAGACACTTATCAGTCTGATGATGACTTATGTTGTGAATTCCGCTCTTGGGCTCCCTCCGGTGGTTGGAAGTGGCACTTTTGTGAGTTCTGCTCTTGGGCTCCCTCCGGTGGTTTTAAGTGGTACTGCTGCTCCTTGGATTTAGTAGTCAGCAGCTGCTTCCACTGATTGTCTTTCTGGCTCGGCTATTTAGCCTGGTTCTATTCTTCAGCCTGTGCCAGTTGTCAATGGTTCCTGGTTGGATTCACATCTCTGCTTGGATTTCCCTGATATTCTGACCAGTTCAGCAACGATAAGTCCTTGCTTTGTTCTTTTGCAGTCCACTTGTTGTGGACTTAATCTTTCTGCACTTTCTATGTTTTTTCTAGTCCAGCTAGTCAGTATGGATTTATTCAGTTAAGCTGGAAGCTCTGGGAAGCAGATTTACCCTACACACCTTTAGTCAGGTGTGGAGATTTTTGTAAACTCTGTGGTGGATTTTTCTAGTGTTGTGTTAAGCTCAGGAACTGCAGTCAGTACAGGTACTACCTCCTCCAGAGCACGTCCCATGTTGCTCCTAAACCACCAGCTCATAACAGACTTGCTTGGAGGGTCGTCTTCTCCAACGTAGGTGCCGAGAAACAGCGGCACTTGTCGTCCATCTGTTGTCCGTGGGCTGAGTAGTCTCTAGGAGCCGGCTGCCTGGGGTTTCGGGAGTTAATGTGGTATGCACAGGCTCTGAGTCTTTAGCTTTTACAGCACAGCCAGGAATCAGGGGCTCTGCACTGTTAAGTCTCTGTACCATCTCTAAACATCAAAAGCACAAAAAGAGGATTCTGAGATCCTCCAAAAATAGAAAAAACAGCAACAAAAGGAAGAGATTCTTACCTGCCTAGGCCTCCAAACAAATGCACTAACAGGATGCAGTGGACCCATGTGGTTAAAATGGAAAAAACACAGGTGCAGCATAACCGATGAGGCAGCCACTCACCAGCTACCAAACTAATGGAGGGGGTGGCTGCTTGGCACATTGCTGCACATAAAAACTTGTATGTGGTGCTGTTCACACAATGGAGATGCACAGCATGCAGGCAGGCCTAGTAGTGACACCCTTCTATTAGATCAGGCGGGCCTGCCCAGCGCTATCCAGGAATTAGGGGCTCTGCACTGTTAAGTCTCTGTACCAGGAATCAGGGGCTCTGCACTGTTAAGTCTCTGTACCAGGAATCACAGTCTCTGTACTGATACCGCGGGGACCAGGGGGTCAAAGTCTCTGCATGGGCCAATGTCTCTACACGGGTCTCAAAGCACCCCTCTCCAGTCACAGCAGAGTCCGCTTTCATATACTCACAAGATGCAGTCTTTTTGGGCAGTCTCCCTCTATTTGTCCTCAGACCGGGAGCTCTCTCTCTCCCGGAGCGCAGCTGCACCCTGCTCTGCACGCTGCTCTGTGTCCTGCGCACGTGCTTTTCCCGCTCTCTGCCCGCTTCCTTCCTGTCCCAGTCTCTAAAGGTACCGTCACACTAAGCGACGCTGCAGCGATAGCGACAGCAATGCCGATCGCTGCAGCGTCGCTGTTTGGTCGCTGGAGAGCTGTCACACAGACCGCTCTCCAGCGACCAGCGATGCCGAGGTCCCCTGGTAACCAGGGTAAACATCGGGTTGCTAAGCGCAGGGCCGCGCTTAGTAACCCGATGTTTACCCTGGTTACCAGCGTAAAAGTTAAAAAAACAAACAGTACATGCTCACCTGCGCGTCCCCCAGCCTCTGCATCCTGACGCTGACTGAGCTCCGGCCCTAACAGCACAGCGGTGACGTCACCGCTGTTGCTTTCACTTTCAGTTTAGGGCCGGCGCTTTAGTGTCAGGAAGCAGAGGCTGGGGGACGCGCAGGTGAGTATGTACTGTTTGTTTTTTTAACTTTTACGCTGGTAACCAGGGTAAACATCGGGTTACTAAGCGCGGCCCTGCGCTTAGTAACCCGATGTTTACCCTGGTTACCAGTGTAAAATATCGCTGGTATCGTCGCTTTTGCTGTCAAACACGGCGATACACGGCGACCTAGCGACCAAATAATGTGCAGACCTTCTAGCAGCGACCAGCAATTTCACAGCGGGATCCAGATCGCTGCTGCGTGTCAAATACAGCGATATCGCCATCCAGGTCGCTGCAACGTCACGGATTGCTGGCGATATCGCCTAGTGTGACGGTACCTTAAGTCTGCCCCTTGGGGAACCTGCAGCACAGCTCAATGGTTCCAGGCACAGAGCTGAGAAGGTAACCGCCCCCACACTCTTTTTGTGTTTTACCTCCTTACATAGTGTACACAGGGGGGTCTGCGACCAAAGCTGGGGGTATACGGGTGTATACAGAGTACACAGAAGGGTCTGTGACTGAAGCTGAGGGTATACAGAGTACACATAGGGGTCTGCGACTGAAGCTGGGGGTATACACCTGGTCAGTACACAGGACTCAATACAAATAGGGCTCCGCTCAGTACACGCCTGGATCTGCTCCGTACACACATGGCTCCACTCTGTCCACCTCGTACACACACGGCTCCGCTCCATCCACCTCATACACAAACGGCTCCGCTCCATCCACCTCATACACAAACGGCTCCGCTCCATAAACCTCGTACACACACGGCTCCACTCTGTCCACCTCGTACACACACGACTCCGCTCTGTCCACCTCGTACTCACACGGCTCCGCTCCGTCCACCTCGTACACACAGGGCTCCGCTCCGTCCACCTCGTACACACAGGGCTCCGCTCCGTCCACCTCGTACACACAGGGCTCTGCTCCGTCCACCTCGTACACACAGGGCTCTGCTCCGTCCACCTCGTACACACAGGGCTCCGCTCCGTCCACCTCGTACACACACGGCTCCGCTCCGTCCACCTCGTACACACACGGCTCCGCTCCGTCCACCTCGTACACACACGGCTCCGCTCCGTCCACCTCGTACACACACGGCTCCGCTCCGTCCACCTCGTACACACACGGCTCCGCTCCGTCCACCTCGTACACACACGGCTCCGCTCCGTCCACCTCGTACACACACGGCTCCGCTCCGTCCACCTCGTACACACAGGGCTCCGCTCCGTCCACCTCGCACACACAGGGCTCCGCTCCGTCCACCTCGTACACACAGGGCTCCGCTCCGTCCACCTCGTACACACAGGGCTCTGCTCCGTCCACCTCGTACACACAGGGCTCCGCTCCGTCCACCTCGTACACACACGGCTCCGCTCCGTCCACCTCGTACACACACGGCTCCGCTCCGTCCACCTCGTACACACACGGCTCAGCTCCGTCCACCTCGTACACACACGGCTCCGCTCCGTCCACCTCGTACACACACGGCTCCGCTCCGTCCACCTCGTACACACACGGCTCCGCTCCGTCCTCCTCGTACACACACGGCTCCGCTCCGTACACCTCGTACACACACGGCTCCGCTCCGCACACCTCGTACACACACGGCTCCGCTCCGTCCACCTCGTACACACACGGCTCCGCTCCGTACACCTCGCACACACACGGCTCCGCTCCGCACACCTCGTACACACACGGCTCCGCTCCGTACACCTCGTACACACACGGCTCCGCTCCGTACACCTTGTACACACACGGCTCCGCTCCGTACACCTCGTACACACACGGCTCCGCTCCGTACACCTCGTACACACACGGCTCCGCTCCGTCCACCTCGTACACACACGGCTCCGCTCCGTCCTCCTCGTACACACACGGCTCCGCTCCGTACACCTCGTACACACACGGCTCCGCTCCGTACACCTCGTACACACACGGCTCCGCTCCGTCCACCTCGTACACACACGGCTCCGCTCCGTCCACCTCGTACACACACGGCTCCGCTCCGTCCACCTCGTACACACAGGGCTCTGCTCCGTCCACCTCGTACACACAGGGCTCCGCTCCGTCCACCTCGTACACACACGGCTCCGCTCCGTCCACCTCGTACACACACGGCTCCGCTCCGTCCACCTCGTACACACACGGCTCCGCTCCGTCCACCTCGTACACACACGGCTCCGCTCCGTCCACCTCGTACACACACGGCTCCGCTCCGTCCACCTCGTACACACACGGCTCCGCTCCGTCCACCTCGTACACACACGGCTCCGCTCCGTCCACCTCGTACACACAGGGCTCCGCTCCGTCCACCTCGCACACACAGGGCTCCGCTCCGTCCACCTCGTACACACAGGGCTCCGCTCCGTCCACCTCGTACACACAGGGCTCTGCTCCGTCCACCTCGTACACACAGGGCTCCGCTCCGTCCACCTCGTACACACACGGCTCCGCTCCGTCCACCTCGTACACACACGGCTCCGCTCCGTCCACCTCGTACACACACGGCTCAGCTCCGTCCACCTCGTACACACACGGCTCCGCTCCGTCCACCTCGTACACACACGGCTCCGCTCCGTCCACCTCGTACACACACGGCTCCGCTCCGTCCTCCTCGTACACACACGGCTCCGCTCCGTACACCTCGTACACACACGGCTCCGCTCCGCACACCTCGTACACACACGGCTCCGCTCCGTCCACCTCGTACACACACGGCTCCGCTCCGTACACCTCGCACACACACGGCTCCGCTCCGCACACCTCGTACACACACGGCTCCGCTCCGTACACCTCGTACACACACGGCTCCGCTCCGTACACCTTGTACACACACGGCTCCGCTCCGTACACCTCGTACACACACGGCTCCGCTCCGTACACCTCGTACACACACGGCTCCGCTCCGTCCACCTCGTACACACACGGCTCCGCTCCGTCCTCCTCGTACACACACGGCTCCGCTCCGTACACCTCGTACACACACGGCTCCGCTCCGTACACCTCGTACACACACGGCTCCGCTCCGTCCACCTCGTACACACACGGCTCCGCTCCGTCCACCTCGTACACACACGGCTCCGCTCCGTCCACCTCGTACACACACGGCTCCGCTCCGTCCACCTCGTACACACACGGCTCCGCTCCGTCCTCCTCGTACACACACGGCTCCGCTCCGTACACCTCGTACACACACGGCTCCGCTCCGCACACCTCGTACACACACGGCTCCGCTCCGTCCACCTCGTACACACACGGCTCCGCTCCGTACACCTCGCACACACACGGCTCCGCTCCGCACACCTCGTACACACACGGCTCCGCTCCGTACACCTCGTACACACACGGCTCCGCTCCGTACACCTTGTACACACACGGCTCCGCTCCGTACACCTCGTACACACACGGCTCCGCTCCGTACACCTCGTACACACACGGCTCCGCTCCGTACACCTCGTACACACATGGCTCCGCTCCGTACACCTCGTACACACACGGCTCCGCTCCGTACACCTCGTACACACACGGCTCTGCTACATCCACACTGTAAACCCCTCCTGACCCCACACATAAACTTCCCCTCATCCAGCACCATGACAACCAGCACAGCAGAGTCCTGCATACACTGAGGCCCCTGATCATGTGACCCCTGACTCCTCCCCTCCTGTGACCTCATCACAGGTCCTGTGCGCACAGAGCAGCCGTAGAAATCTCAGGCCACGGTGGTCTCCCCCAACTTCTGCTCTTTCTCCTTCTTTTCTTGCAGGGGCCGCAGTGGATTTCATCCTGGATCCATAGAGCCGAGTAGAGGAGCGATGTTCCTTCAGTCTGAGGGTAATTGATGGTGATATTTGTCCAGCGGCCACTGTACCGAGTAAATCCCCCCAGGACTGTAGCAGGTAAAGACCCCAATATCCACCGGTGTCCCTTCTCATGGGGGAAAGTACCAAAGAAAACCATCCTATCCGGAGAAATAAACCCCGTACTTGGAGACATCGGCCTCAGATATCTCCGGTCTTGTTCTTACCGACAATCTCCTATAAAAGCCTCAAACTTCTGTGTGTGACTCAGAGCTGAGATCTAACGTGATAGAAGATTCCAGTGCGGGGAAGACGGGAAACCTCCATATAGAGGCCGGTGGGGATGGAGTCAGTGACCGACTCTGGACAGATCTGTTCCTAGAGCCGCAGTAGGAGATGGAGATGTCGTCCTCATCATGAAGTCGTTATTTCTCCTGTCACGTGTAATGAATATCTCCTGCAGTATTACTAATGCCGATTCCAGGGTCGGGAAATGAGACGAGAATTAGCGTTATGGAAGATGAGTCTATGAGGAACGTATTCAGCTGCCGACTCCGAGGAAGAAACTGCTTGTTGTCTGTGGCCTAAATATATAGGATTTATTAGTAGATGGAAAGAAGGAAACTAAATACTGTAAAATAATAAATCTCCTCATATGTTTCCCTTATTATCTCCAGTAATTGTATTATTACACAGGATTCTTATGATGTTACATCGGCTCATCATCTTCTCATTCAGGTCTCTACAATATCGGATCCTCTCAGTGAAGATCTTCTATATAAGAGAATTTCCTGATTTACCCATCAAGGATGGATATGGACAGAGACAAGATGGCGGAGAGGATATTACACCTCACCCTGGAAATCCTCTTCCGGCTTACTGGAGAGGTGAGAGATTCTGATGACGTCACATTACATCATTCTTATCTATGGGAATAACAGATGGACAGAACTGGAGAGGTGAGGACTCTGGAAATGTCTGTAGTGAGATTTATTAATGTGTCTCTCCATAACCAGGATTACACAGTGGTGAAGAAGACCTCTAGTGAGCGCTGTCAGGACCCTGTGTCTGAGGGATGGGGAAGACCCCTGAGCCCAATCACGGGGCCTCCACCTCACCCACTGATACATGAGGACATCAATGACCAGAAGATCCTAGAACTCACCTACAAGATGACTGAACTGCTGACTGGAGAGGTGACACTGCTGGGAATGCTGGGACATTATACAGTAACACTATGAAGGGAACGGGGGGATGACGGTATCATTGTATGTGTCAGGTTCCTATAAGGTGTCAGAATGTCGCTGTCTATTTCTCCATGGAGGAGTGGGAGTATTTAGAAGGACACAGAGATCTGTACAAGGACGTCATGATGGAGTCTCCTCAGCCCCTCACATCACCAGGTAATAGACAGGACTAAATACACACGGCCTATAATTATCTGTATGTAAAGAATGAATTCAGTCCCTGTATGTGTTTCCTCCAGATCTATCCAGTAAGAGGACAACCCCAGAGAGATGTCCCCGTCCTCTTCTTCCACATAACTGTAAACAGGAAGATCCCAATGTTCCTCAGGATCATCAGGTAGATGGAGAGAAGGTGTCATGAGATCTCCCTTAGGCCAATTTCACACTTCCGTTTATTTCCGATCCCGGAAAAAACAATACCGGAGATATCAGTGTCCGTGTGTGTAATACTTGCGGCACACGTGTGGCAACCGTGTACCGCCTCAGTACCACACAGTTTGCCGCCTGGGAAGAAGCGCTACTGTAAGCGCTGTTCCCCGGTGGCGGGTGCTGAAGACGGCTCTCATCGTTCTCCCCTGGTCTGCCGGCGAACGGCAGGAACTGAAGAGAATGATGAGTTATATTAAAGTCTGAATGATGACAGCAGGTGGGGGCTTTTGGGACTCTTACTCCCATCATCCGACACTTGCTGCCGCTAATAACAGTGGCAGCAGGAGCGGATGATCGGGGTATTCCTCAGCCGCCACTTGCGATATAATTAAATAAATTAATGAAAAACCCGGTGTGGGTTCCCCCTTATTTTCTTGAACCAACCAGGCAAAACTCACAGCTGGGGGCTGCAACTCTCAGCTGTCAGCTTCAGCAAGGCTGGTTATCAAGAATAGAGGGTGTGGAGATCTGAGGTTGTGGGTTATAAAAATCACCTAGGCAGGTTAACGATGCAACAAATTTTTCTCTAGTCACCTTCCACGACGGCATATGGAGGTTGTCTCTTTGCCCTAATGGGGAACAGGAAACACAGAGAGGTTAAAAGGACCTCCCACCTCCCACTTGCCAGTGTCTTTCCTGTTCCCCATGGGCCAGGGAGAGGTTTTCCATGTGCTGTAGTGACCGGCGGCTACGGTACCTTCTCAGGCTCTGCCTGTATAGCCGGGCAGCAGACGGTCGCTCTCAGCCTCCCTCTTTTCGCTGCTCCCGTCGTCCTGCTTGCAGGTGCCTCGGGACCCCCTCCCAGCCTTCCCGCGCCCCCACGAGAGCAAAGCAGGCCTGTGATCCCTGACCGGGCTCCTCCTGGAGCTGCCCGGCGTTCTCCTCCTCCATGCTGTCTGCTCGGCGTTCCGGAAGTGACGTCAGCGGCTCTCGCGCGTCACTTCCGGTTTCCCTATACACTGAGAAGCCGGTACTTCCGGGTTTCGCCGGCCGGCGTGTCGGACCTCAGAGCTCCCTCACTCGGATCCTGGAGGGGGAGGGGGATGACTAATCGCTGGAGGCAGGTGCTAGGACGGCGTCCATAAAAACCTGCTGAACCACCACTGAGGTAAGGCTATTTCCCCCCGTATGGATGGTTCTTTGTGCCCTGCGTCTGCGGAGCCCAGCGCCACCCCTGCCTCTGTGAGTGTTTGCAGGGATGGGATCCGGGAGGAGTGTAGTTAGGGGTTTGAAATCCTCACCCCTCTCTCCCTTTGTATATTTCAGGGAGAAAAACCTGCCCCTAACGGCGCCTATAGGAAGAAGTGCCCTGTCTGTTCCATTAAATGCCCTCCTAATTGGGATAAGAAACTCTGCCAGCCATGTACTGACAGAATAATTAAAGCTGAGCAGCCATCACTGTTGGATGAGATTCGCTCACTAGTAAAACAGGAGGTACAATCTTCCCTGGCAGCTTTTACACCCCCACCTCCACCTCCGCAGCCGCAACCTCATTCCCCGGCTAAGAAGAGGAAAATCCAGGTTGTTGAATCTGACTCTGATTCGGACCTCTCTCATGCCTCATCTGTTGGCTGGGAGGATCCGGTTTCACCTAAAGCTGAGGTCAGGAAATACCTTTTTTCCTCAGACTATATTGAGGATCTAGTCTGTGCTGTCCGTAACACCATGGGACTAGAAGAGGAACCTGTACCGCAGTCTATAGAGGATCAGATGTTTGGTGGTCTTTCATCAGAAAAGAGAGTGGGCTTCCCAGTTCATGCTAACATTGTCAGTATGATTAACCAGGAATGGGATCTACCTGAGAAGCGTCTCAGTACCCCTTCAGAAATGAAGCATAGATTTCCGCTAGAGGATGATCTTATTAAATTGAACATTCCCAAGGTCGATGTGCAGGTGGCTAGGGTCGCCAAGAGAACTGCGCTCCCCTTTGAGGATTCTTCGCAATTGAAGGATCCCATGGATAGGAAAATTGAAAGCCTCCTCAGGAAATCATGGGAAACTTCTACGTCCGTCCTTAAGGCTAACGTCGCCTCCACCTGTGTGGCTAGAGCCCTCTCCTGCTGGCTTGAGAAATTAGAAAATCATATATCTCAAGGTACCTCAAGAGGCGAGATATTGGATTCCCTCCCCATTCTGCATAAAGCTGCAGGGTTTTTGGCAGACACTTCTCTGGAATCTGTAAGAGTCGCCGCCAGATCCCTTGTACTTTCTAACTCTGCCAGAAGAGCTCTCTGGCTCAAGCTATGGAGTGGGGATATCACCTCTAAGGCTAAGCTCTGCGCCATACCCTTTAAAGGGGATTACGTTTTTGGTCCAGCCCTAGACGATATTCTCGATAAGGCTACTGACAAAAAGAAAGCGCTCCCGGAACAAAAGCAGCCCAGAAAATGTTTTTTTCGTGGCCCACGACCTCAGCCCTCTCAAACAAGAGGTAAAGGTAAAACCGGCAGGTGGAGCTACGCAAAGGGTAGGGGAAAAAATATTTTCATCCCGCAACAGCAGCATCAGCAGTCCCAACAGGACAAACAATGACTCCGACCCGGTGGGGGGAAGACTCTCGAAATATGTGGGTCAGTGGGAGAATATCACCAGTTCCCACTGGGTCCTCAACGTCATCAAGGAGGGCCTTTTAATAGAGTTAATTTCTCCCCCCCTCAGGGTCTAAAGATCACTACCCTTCCAACATCAAGGGATCGCAGTCTGTTGTCCTTGGGTCTCAAGGATCTTGTAAGATCAAATGTAATCTCCCCAGTCCCACAATCAGAATGGGCAAAGGGACATTACTCCCGACTTTTCCTGGTTCCCAAACCTTCAGGAGACGTCCGAATTATTATAAACTTAAAGGGTCTGAATCAGCATGTGAAATATCGCAAGTTCAAAATGGAGTCTGTAAGATCTGCGATCCCTCTGATAGAACATCACTCCTTTATGGCAACCATCGACCTCAAGGATGCGTATTTCCACATTCCTATTCACCCGAGACACAAAAAATATCTCAGGTTTGCGATACAGGGGAGTCATCGGGTGGAGCACTATCAGTTTGGAGTCCTTCCCTTCGGCATTTCATCAGCACCGAGGGTGTTCTCCAAAGTGATGGCAGAAGTAGTGTCATTCATCCGGAAACAAGGTGTTTGCATAGTGCCCTATCTGGACGATCTTCTGATAGTAGCTTCCACCGAGGTAACCCTGATATCCCATGTCTCTACCACCCTAGAGATTCTGAGTTCCCTAGGTTGGATTCCAAACCTAGAAAAATCTCAGCTTCAACCTGCAAAAACCAGGAGATTTCTGGGAGTAATTCTGGACTCAGCAAAACAAACGTCCTTCCTCCCAGACGATCACAGACTTCCCTTAGTAACAAAGATCAGGAAGTTCAAAGAGATGAGGTCTCCTACCCTACGAGAAGGAATGTCGCTGTTGGGCTCCATGACAGCCTGCATACAATCGGTAGCTTGGGCTCAAGCTCACTTAAGGACCCTCCAAGCCCACATTCTAGGCAATTGGGATGGTCGACCTGGTACTCTTACCAAGAGGATCCACACTCCGGGCAGAGTGAAAGCTTCCTTAACATGGTGGATGAATCCCAGGAACCTTCTGAGAGGTGTATGCTGGATTCAGTCCTCTCTAACCACGATCAAAACAGATGCCAGCAAGAGGGGCTGGGGAGCCATAGTAAACCACGTCCCCTATCAAGGTCATTGGAGCCAGTCGATCACCGAGAAATCGTCAAACTTCAGGGAGCTCAAAGCCGTGGAAGAGACCCTATTAGCAGCAAGTCATCAGATTTCTGGACAACATGTTCAGATATACTCGGACAACATGACCACGGTGGCTCATATCAGGCACCAGGGCAGTACAAGGACCCTCAGTCTAAAAAAGATCTCCGCTCGAATCTTTTCCTGGGCCGAAAAACATTTACTGTCCCTGACGGCAATCCACCTGAAGGGTACTACAAATATTCAGGCGGACTACCTAAGCCGCCAGGATATTCATCCTGGCGAATGGAGCCTGGATCTTCAAACATTCAACATGTTGGTACACAAATGGGGTCATCCAAACGTCGACCTCTTTGCCTCTCACCAGAACGAAAAAGTCAAAACCTTTTTTTCCTTGAACCCAAGAGGCAATCCCAGGGGGTTGGATGCTCTAACCCAAGACTGGCAGTTTCACCTGGCTTACGCGTTCCCGCCAATCCCAATTCTTGCCAAGGTTCTACGGAAGATACGTCTAGAAAGGACTCCGACTATTCTGATAGCTCCGTTGTGGCCCAAAAGAAGTTGGTTCAACTTAATTATCCAACTACAAGTGGATGGACCGGTGATGTTACCAATAAAGCACAATCTTCTTTCTCAGGGTCCCATTCTCCACTCAGACCCTCAGAAGTGGAGCTTGGCGGCGTGGTTGCTGAAGCCCAGGTATTAAGAGCTAAAGGACTATCAATCCCCGTCATAGCTACTCTCCAAAAATCGAGAAAACCGGTAACCAACGCCATCTACAATAAAATCTGGAAAAAGTTTTCTTCATTCTGTCTACCTAACCTTCCAGACCCTCTCAAGCCTAATATACCCATCATTTTGGATTTTTTACAAAAAGGCTTAGAAATAGGTCTCAGGCCCAGTACCCTCAAGGTCCAGGTCTCTGCACTTAGCTCGGTTTTTGACCAAGATTTAGCGGGTCATCGCTGGATTAAAAGGTTTATGACATCAGCTACTAGAATGAATCCTAGAAAACAGATCATAGTTCCCCCATGGGATCTCAATGTAGTACTCCAAGGTCTGACAGGTCCACCCTTTGAACCACTATCTTCTTGTTCTCCACAAAATCTAGCTTACAAAACTGTGTTTTTGGTAGCCATTACTTCAGCTAGAAGGATTGGTGAATTACAGGCCCTGTCTATACGAGAACCTTATCTTCTGGTAAGAGATGATTCAATTGTGCTTCGTCTTGATCCTTCCTTTCTTCCGAAGGTTATCTCTGACTTTCATCGTTCTCAAGAGATCTTCCTACCAACCTTTTGCCACAATCCAGCAAACTTGGAAGAAAGAAGATTCAGCACCTTGGATGTCCGGCGTATTCTTTTACAGTACTTGGACCAGACCCGTGCGCTTAGAATTGATCATAACCTATTTGTCCATCTCTCAGGACAAAACAAGGGGAAAAAGGTAGCCAAAAGTACCATCGCTAAATGGATTAAGAAAGCTATAACGGAAGCCTACCTCGCTCAAAACAAATTGCCTCCAGTAGGGATCAAAGCCCACTCAACCAGATCTACATCGGTTTCCTGGGCAGAAAGAGCAGGCGCATCTCCGGAGCAGATTTGCAGGGCAGCAACGTGGTCTTCACTCCATACCTTCTCTAAGCATTACAGACTAGACGTATTGTCCAATAAGGACTTAGCCTTCGGCCGTAAAGTACTCCAGGCCGTTGTCCCTCCCTAGTGCCAAATTAGTTGGTATTCCTCCATATGCCGTCGTGGAAGGTGACTAGAGAAAATAGAATTATTCTTACCGTTAATTCGGTTTCTAGGAACCTTCCACGACGGCACTAATTTCCCACCCAAAATATATATTCCTGGATTAGTTCTGGGATTTTGAAGGTAAACCAGTGCTATGGTCTCAGTTGCAAGTCACTGGCAAGTAGGAGGTGGGAGGTCCTTTTAACCTCTCTGTGTTTCCTGTTCCCCATTAGGGCAAAGAGACAACCTCCATATGCCGTCGTGGAAGGTTCCTAGAAACCGAATTAACGGTAAGAATAATTCTATTTTTTTTATTCCATACATCCATGGTTGTACAACAAATCCAGGTGGATGGCCAACATACAATGTCCTCAGTCCTCAAGTTCCCAATCTGAGATCGGTAGTTCCACTGGCTCCACACCAGGCAATGCCCACTGTCTCCCAACGTTTGGTTGGCCCACAGATTTTGCATCTCCAGCTGCTATAGTGCGCAGTCACAGCCTATGTTCCTCCAGACAATGGATATCCCAACTGTAGCTCATGGATACTCCTCCAGCCAACAATCTCCAAAGCTCCATAGATCATCCATCCATTCCAGCTTGGATCCTCTTCCATCGAAATCCCTCCAACAACTGCCTGATTCAACCCTATGTCTTTTTCTCCCACCCCCTTAAACATTTTCCTTTAGCTCACAGAACAAGGCATATTCCATCAGCCAGGACTGTATGTGAAACCTCCCGTGGTGATGGCTCCCCTGAGTCTACAATCCCCAACCACACAATGGGCCTAGGTTTGGGAGTACAATGGGAGCGAGACCTTGATACAAATGAGATTGAAAGTCTATCCTAAAGGTACCTTCACACTGAACAACTTAACAACGATAACGATCCGTGACGTTGCAGCGTCCTGGATAGCGATATCGTTGTGTTTGACACGAAGCAGCGATCAGGATCCTGCTGTGATATCTTTGGTCGGAGCTAGAAGGCCAGCACCTTATTTCGTCGCTGGATCACCCACTGACATCGCTGGATCGGTGTGTGTGACACCGATCCTGCGATGTCTTCACTGGTAACCAGGGTAAACATCGGGTTACTAAGCGCAGGGCCGCGCTTAGTAACCCGATATTTACCCTGGTTACCATTGTAAATGTAAAAAAAACAAACACTACATACTCACCTTCTGATGTCTGTCGCGTCCCCCGGCGTTCGCTTCCCTGCACTGTGTCAGCGCCGGCCGGCCGTAAAGCAGAGCACAGCGGTGACGTCACCGCTCTGCTTTAGGGCCGGCGCTTACACAGTGCAGGGATGCGGACGCCGGGGGACACGACAGACACCGGAATGTAAGTATGTAGTGTTTGTTGTTTTTAACATTTACACTGGTAACCAGGGTAAACATCGGGTTACTAAGCGCGGCCCTGCGCTTAGTAACCCGATGGTTACCCGGGGACTTCGGCATCGTTGGTCGCTGGAGAGCTGTCTGTGTGACAGCTCTCCAGCGACCACACAACGACAAAACAGCGACGCTGCAGCGATCGGCATCGTTGTCTATATCGCTGCAGCATCGCTTAATGTGACGGTACCTTTAGGTTCACATAAACTCTAGCCTGCTCGTCTTCCTCTGCTGACTGCCACTGAATAGAAACATTGATTCCTGAGCATGAACTGCTGAGCAAGAAAATCACTAATAAAACACATCAAGCAAATTTAACTATTAAAGTACAATGATATTGATGTCACCGGTGCTCCGTGCTGGAAAAAGTCTTTATGTCTTAGAGCTGTGGACTCCGCTCCACGTCCATTTGTCCTATATTCTTTAGTAAGCGGCCATATCCTCACACTGGGGTCCCCATGCTATGTTTGTTTTTAAATACTAAACATAGTGCGTCTCCAGCAGACATATCATTGAGACTCTCTGTTCTCGAACATACTGCAGACTCGCCGCCCGCCGAGACTTATCCGCAAGGCCTCTCACGTTCCAACTCAATATTTTAATGCGGCCCCCCATCATGTGACTCATCATCCTTCATAGTATCCTCATTCCCAAGTATGAGCTGTCTAATCCCTCCCACCCCCCCTGCCAACCCCCAACTTGCCCCCCTAACCCACCCAATACTCCACATTCTACCTCTTATCAAGAGTGGTGCTCCACCGCCCATTGCGAACACTCTCCCTTGCTTTGCCCTCTCCACTCGCCTCCCGCTGCCGTGACTATCAGAATTTCCCACACGTTGTTTTTTGTTTGTTTAAAAAAAAAAAAAAAACACAACAGAACATTCCAACTTATATAAACATGTAGAGAAACTACAAAACAAACTTGCAGTACCCCGCGTAACCCTCCTCCCCTAAACTTATTAACCGTTACTGCCCCCTCTGGCCAATCACTCAATATGGCCCAGCTCAGCCCTCAACAGTTGCTCATCCCTTTAGCAATTATGCTATTAAACGCAGATCCCTCCTCCAGCGACAGAGAAATAACTCCCATCCAGATCTCCCCGACTTGTCAATCGCCTTTTTCCTAAAGTTTTTTAGCATTAGTATCAATCCACTGGGTAGCGTCCTCTGGAGTCAGGAAAAAATGGGTTTTATCAAAAGCCACCACTCTCAACTTTGCAGGAAACAGCATAGGGTATTGCACTCCCAGCTCCCTCAGTCGTCTCTTGACTCCAGTGAACTTCATTCTCTGTTTCTGAACCCCAGCAGAATAATCCAGGTAAATAGCAATCTTTTGACCTCCATTTCTCTAGCCTTCCTGAGGATAATGTCTCTGTCCCTGTAGTTCAGTATTTTGGCAAGCATGGTACCAGGATTCGCTCCTGGGGCAGGGGGCTGCGGCGGGACCCTATGAGCTCTCTCAACAGCAAAAACTTTTGTCAGCACTGTGCCCCCAATTTTCTCCATCAGCCAGCTTTCAATAAACTCTGTGGGGTTTCTCCCCTCAGTTTTTTCAGGCAGACCCACTATACGTATTTTATTCCTTCTGGATCTGTTTTCCAGATCCTCATTTTTGGCAGCGAGCTCTGACATTGCTTGGGCGAACTTTTTCTCCACTTTTTGCAGTTTTACTATATGGTCTTCTGCTGTGCTCACCCTCTCTTCCACTACTCCCATACGTCTGTCCATCTTTTGCAGGGTTGCATTTATCTGTGCTGTTTCCCCTTTTACCTCCTGCATCTGAAGGGTCAGAGTATTTAGGGACTGCTTGCATGAGGAGACCAACGCAAAAACATCCCTGAGGGTCGGCTCATCTTCCTGTATCAAATCTTCAGGTCCCCCTTTTGCCCACGCCATGCTGCTTTTCTCCCTCCCCTTCTGTACCTCATGCTTTGCAGCCAAGACCGCATCCTCCTCCTCCTCCATACCCGCTCCGGTTCCTTTCTCTGCCCCCTCGGCAGCATCCACTCTGGCATACTGCTGAAGCTTCGCCGCCACCTCCACACACCTCTGACACGCGGCGTTCTCCTTGTCAGCGTCTTCTGGCATCGGCGCCATCTTGGCTGGCTCCTGCATCACCAGCACCCGCATCCTTCTGCCGCTGCCTGGTCATTGCCTCCAATGCCGGGTCCACCGCTCAGCACCGCTTTGCTCCCCTGACCCTCAGCCAGCCGGTATGTGGCAGAAAAGTCCGGTCAGCAACGTCTGCACAGGATAATTAGCCCTTTAGCAGCGGGAGCGCTCTTCCATGAGTCCGCTCACATGGCCAGCTAGGACACGCCCCCTCATTTATTAATCTCAATTAAACCATAGTTACGGCATCGTCTAATTCCACCGAAGCCCTCGATCTATAATAAAAGTAAAATAAAAAAACAACAATATACCATACCTGTCCCTCGTTCTGTACCACGCTGTAATCCATGTCTGGGGGCTAAATAGTTTGCAAGCTGGATGGTGCTAAGATGCGACCGTCCAGGCTGAAAACCACTGGTGAATGAGCTGCTGCGAGCGCAGCCTCAGTGACAAGCGGCGAAATCATCACTAGCATTTTCCCACGGTACTGAGGTCACCACAGTTCAGCCCGGCCTCGATGATGTCACCGCTGGCAAATGATGCTGCGCTTTCATCAGCTCATTCATCAGTGGTTCTCAACCTGGACGGTCGCATCTTGGCACCGTCCAGGTTGAAAATTAATTATCCCCCAGACATGGATTACGGCGTGGAACAGAATGACAGACAGGTATGGTATATTGTTGTTTTGTTATTTTATTTTTATTATAGGAGATCGAGGGCTTCAGTGGAATTAGGCGAGGTCGTAAGTATGGTATTGAGAATATTAAAGGAGTCAGTCTTTTTTTTAATTAAAGGACTTTATTCTGGCTGTGTCTTTATTTACCATATAACTATAGGATTAGTAATGGAGAGATGTCTTAGACACTTCTCAATTACTATCCTGTGGGCTTGATATTACCTGACAATATAAAGATGAAATCAACCCCTCAAATATTAACCCCACTTGCCACCGCTACAGGGCAAGTGGGAGGAGTTGGGCAAAGCGCCAAAATTGACACATCTAATAGATGCACCTTTTCTAGGCAGCTGCAGGCTGCTGTTTTTAGGCTGGGGGGTCAATATCCATGACTTCTTACCAGCCTGAGAAAACCAGCCCCAAGCTGTGAGCTTTAGCAAGGCTGGTTGTCAAAAATGGGGGGGACCCCACACCATTTTTTTTAAATTATATATTTAAATAATTTTAAAAAATAGCGTGGGTACCCCTCTATTCTTGATAGCCAACCTTGCTGAAGCTGACAGCTGAGGGTTGCAGCCCCCAGCTGTGAGGTTTTCCTGGTTGGTTCAAGAAAATAGGGGGGAACCCACACCGGGGTTTTCATTCATTTATTTCGATATATTGCAGGCGGCGGGTGATGAATACCCTGATCATCCGCTCCTGCTGTCACTGTTATTAGCGGCACCGACCGCCGTCAGAGCAGGGGAGAATGATGAGAGCCGTCTTCAGCACCTGCCGCCGGTAAACAGCTCTTACTGTAGCTCTTCTTTCACGGTGCTGATGCGTGTCGCACGGAAGACATCAATGTGTGTTCTCCATGTGCACGTGTGCAGTACGTTTTGCCGTCCGTGCTGACGGTAAAAAACGGACATGACTACGTGCGGGACACACGGTCCATGGAAACACACTGACGTGCACAGACCCATTCATTTGAGTGGGTGTACATGTGTACGTGTCTCCGGTACGTGTGAAAACTGTCACCTCACATACCATGAACGTGTGAAAGAGGTTTTATGATGTTGTGGTAGTTCACTCACGTGGTGGCACACTGAGGTAGGAAAAATGGGAACACCGTCTCTTTAAATCATCGTTGATGTATTGTAAGGCAGCATAAACCAACTTGTGGGGAAAACAAACTCCGCCTTCTTGGCTAAAACAAGAACGAAACGATAAAAGAAAACAAAATGCTGCAGCACAGTCCGTATGTTGTGGGTGGCCCCCCGCTCTGGAGCAGGACAGGTTCAGTCTGTACTCGATGAGCCAAAAAGCCTCTGGAGTCCTCTCTCCAGGCTAGCTGAGCCCAGACTGCCTGTAGAGCTCGGTTATTTCACCCCAAGCCTGTAACTTCCCCATCATGTGATTGATCACATGATCATGTCCTCATGCAGGTCCTGGCAGGTCTGCCAGGGGAGATAAAGTGGACCTTCTCCCACCCGCTCTGTGAAGGTCCACATAAAACCAGCCCTGTTTATGCAACTTAACCCTCACAACACGTAGTGTGCTGGAGAACAATGCTCTGGTTTCACACCACTGACGCCGTTAAGCGCAGTGACACATATCTCCCCTCTATCACCTTACCAGTGACTGTCACAATGTGTAGACGGCTGTGAAGGTCTTGTGTTCAGTGTTGTTTTATCCCCCAGTATTATATGTTTTATACTTGTGTAATGAGAACGGTGGAGATGGCAGGATTAGAGCTGATCATAGATGTGACTTCTCCATCTGTCTGTGACTCTTACAATATTTGTTACAGGGAGAAGATCTGACCCATATTAATACTACAGAGACATATGTGAGGGGTGATGAGCGGTGTAAAGAGGAGATTCCTACATATGACTACCCAGGTGAGTAGTGACCACTAAATGCAGAGAAGTCACAGATTCTTCTCAGTCTCCGGCTGTGGCTGCTTTATCGGTGGTGTAGTCCGGCAGTATCACAATCGTGTGATCACCATTTTGCCTCAAGACCACAACATTCTCCTCCACCCAAAACTGTCCAAGTGGCTTTGGGCATTGAAAGCACTTTTCTATAGAACTTACAACCTGGAGGATCCAACTACCCCCTGAGATTAGAAGACGCTGACCATTACCTGCCCAGATCTGTAAACTACAAAGGCAAATGGCAGCGTACGTAGAATGTGCTGACAAGTTAGAAAAATATTATGGTGAGCCTTTTAGAGAAAACGGAGGGTAATGATGCTGTTGGCTTCCAAAATCCCTGATGTGGGAAGAAGGAAAAAATCAGGGCTTAGAAAAGTGCTGCCAAGTGCTGAGCCATAAAGTTGGGCATCAAAACAAATGAACGTAAAAAAAAAAACAACAAACTTTTCATTTTAATATTCTACCCATTTCCGATGTGAACCAGCTCCTTCCTCAGGCTTATACAAATGATACATTGTGGAGGTTTTATATCCTCCAGAACGGCATCACTGATCCAATTGCTTAATTCATTAATTAAACCGCGCCTATGCTGAAGTTTTTTGTGTTAAAACCTTTCATCGCATACAATACAAATAGATGATGTAAAATGCATATTGGATGCACAATAAAATCCATATAAAGAACAATATATGTACATAGAAAATCCTCCGGTATAAGTGTGGATAGTTTAAAAATCCAATAGGATTCTCTAGTCACAAGTCTTTGGGACGTATTAGACACATGTTCTGATATTTGTTCTAATATATTGAGTCTTAAACTGGTGGGATCTCGTTTATATTCTAAAACAAACCTAAACAGACAGATTACACCTTCCCTAATATTCTGTCTCTGGCTGGTCATCCTATTATGGATCACTTGGGTCATTTTTAGATCCCTGATATTGGATGAATCTCCCTTCTCTCCTTCTGTGCTGCTGAATGTGATCATATGGTCCCTACAAGACCAGGTCCAGTCTTTCTGGCCAAACTTCGCTTTTATGATTGACAACAGTAAATGTGCAGTGAGGCCAAGTGTGAATTTCTGTACAATAACAGCAGAGTTTCCTTTTAATGTACACTCTGCACCCCATCTTGACTGATAAAAACAGGAATGTAGTAATTTTTGCAAATTTATTAAAAAAGAAAAACTGAAATATCACATGGTCATAAGTATTCAGACCCTTTGCCCAGTATTGAGTTTAAGCACCTTTAGAGCTACTGCAGCCATGAGTCTTCTTGGGAATGATGCAACAAGTTTTTCACCCCTGGATTTGGGGATCCTCTGCCATTCTTCCTTGCAGATCCTCTCCATTTCCATCAGGTTGGATGGTGAACGTTGGTGGACAGCCATTTTCAGGTCTTTCCAGAGATGCTCAATTGGGTCTAGGTCAGGGCTCTGGCTGGGCCAGTCAAGAATGGTCACAGAGGTGTTCTGAAGCCACTCCTTTGTTATTTTACCTGTATGCTTAGGGTCAATGTCTTGTTGGAAGGTGAACCAAACCAAGTCTGAGGTGCAGAGCACTCTGAAAGTGGTTTTCATCCAGGATATCTCTGCACTTGGCCGCATTCATGTTTCCTTCAATGACAACCAGTCGTCCTGTCCCTACAGCTGAAAAACACCCCCATAACATGATGCTGCCACCATCATGTTTCACTGTTGGGATTGTATTGGGCAGGTGATGAGCGGTGCCTGGTTTTCGCCACACATACCGCTTAGAATTATCACTAAAAAGGTCCATCTTTGTCTCATCAGACCAGAGAATCTTATTTCTCATAGTCTGGGAGTCCTTCATGTGTTTTTTTTAGCAATAGTTTCCTATGGAGACTATTGAAGCATGCCAAAAGTAAAACAAAAAAAGTTTTTAAAAATATAAAAATTATAAAAATTCAAATCAGCCCCCTTTCTCCCATTCAAAATAAAACAATAAAAATAAAATCAAACATACACATATTTGGCGCCACTGCGTTCAGAATCGCCTGATCTATAAAAACAAAAGGATTAATCTGATTGCTAAATGACAAAAAGTCAAAACGCCAGAATTATGTTTTTTTGGTCGCCGTGACATTGCATTAAAATGCAACAATGGGCGATCAAAAGATCGTATCTGCACCAACATGGTGTCATTAAAAACGTCAGCTCGGCGCGCAAAAAAAAAATGCCCTCACCCAACCCAAGATCACGAAAAATGAGACACTACGGGTATCGGAAAATGGCGCAAATTTTATTTTTTAACAAAGTTTTTTTAGATAAAAATGAACCTAGACATGTTTGTTGTGTATGAACTCGTAATGACCTGGAGAATTATAATGGCAGGTCAGTTTAGTGAATGTAGCAAAAAAAAACAAAAAATAACAAGTGTGAGATTGCACTTTTATTTTTTAAATTTCACCGCACTTGGAATTTTTTCCCGTTTTCTAGTACACAACATGGTAAAATCAATGGTGTCATTCAAAAGTACAACTCGTCCTGCAAAAACAAGTCCTCACATGGCCATATTGATGGAAAAATAAAAAAGTTATGTCTCTGAGAAGAAGGGGAGTGAAAAACGAAAACGCAAAACTGAAAAAGGCTTCGGGTTTTAATTAAACCCAGCTGGCCTCCAATGAAGGCGTAGAACCATCTCAAGGAGGATCACAAGGAAATGGACAGCATGTGACTTATATATGAGTGTCTGAGCAAAGGGTCTGAATACTTATGACCATGTGATACTTCAGTTTTTCTTTTACATTAAATTTGCAAAAATTTCTACATTTCTGTTTTGTTTTCAGTCAAGATGGGGTGCAGAGTGTACATTAAGGAGAAAAATGAACTTTTTTGAATTTACCAAATGGCTGCAATGAAACAGAGTGAAAAATGTAAAGGGGTCTGAATACTTTCTGTACCCACTGTACATTTATTCACGCCTGCAGGAGATGTGTTGGCTCGAGCCCTGGTTTCATGGATTCACTCCACGTCATAAATTCCATTATGTTTTCAATCCTAAATACCGTATATACTCGAGTATAAGCCGAGAATTTCAGCCCATTTTTTTTTAGGCTGAAATTGCCCCTCTGAGCTTATACTCGAGTCATACCCAGGGGTCGGCAGGGGAAGTGGAGTGGCAGTACCATGTGACCGCTCACTACAGGAAGAAGCTGCCGGCGTCGGGAAACAGATGTGCAGGGACCGCGCCAGGAGCAGGTGAGTATAAGCAGTGCGCGATGTTCTCCTGCTCCCCGTTCCACCGTCGCCAGCCGCCGCTACGTTCCCCGTCCACTGCACTGATGCTCAGGTCAGAGGGCGCGGTGACGCTATTAGTGCACGCCGCCCTCTGCCTGAGCAGCGGTGGAACGCGGAGGTGAATATAGTAAGTGCCGGGGGCCTGAGCGACGAGAGGTATGTGATTTTTTTTTTTTATCGCAGTAACAGCATATGGGGCAAATGACTTTATGGAGCATCTTATGGGGCCATAATCGGCATTTTTGGAGCATTACATGGGGCAAATGACTATATGGAGCATCTTATGGGGCCATAATCAGCATTTATGGAGAATTACATGGGGCAAATGACTGTATGGAGCATCTTATGGGGCCATAATCGGCATTTATGGAGAATTACATGGGGCAAATGACTATATGGAGCATCTTATGGGGCCATAATCAGCATTTATGGAGCATTATATGGGGCAAATGACTATATGGAGCATCTTATGGGGCCATAATCAGCATTTGTGGAGCATTATATGGGGCAAATGTCTGTATGGAGCTTCTTATGGGGCCATAATCAGCATTTGTGCAGCATTATATGGGGCATATTTTGTATGGAGCATCTTATGGGGCCCATCATGAACTGTATGGAGCATTATATGGGGCTCCCGATTCAATATGGATATTCAAAAACACTTAACCTACTGATATCTCAATTCATTTTACTTTTATTGGTATCTATTTTTATTTTTGACATTTACCGGTAGCTGCTGCATTTTCCACCCTAGGCTTATACTCGAGTCATTCAGTTTTCCCAGTTTTTGTGGCAAGATTAGGGGTCTCGGCTTATACTCGGGTCGACTTATACTCGAGTATATACGTTAATTCGGATTGTGCAGTAATCTCTCCTGAAATGGGGGCGCTAATACTTTCTCTACTCTTCTGGTCAGGACTCATAGTAGCTCCAGTAGTCCACCATAAATGAGTGCAACTCCGGTATAGTGTTGGAGTTCTCCCCTCATAGATATGTTGTTGTTGAGGATGTAACTTTTTTTTTTTTTATACATGTTCATTCTGCATGATAGTTTGAATGTGGTGGGATCGGCCTGCCTCACTTATCTGAGTCTGTAACTCCCTGTCAGTGTTTAGAAAAAGGTTTCAGTTACCAAATACCTGAGATCTAAATCTAAGATCCCTCAGCTCTGCACTATTATAAAAAGTTCTATTTAAATGTCTAATATTTCTTCTTGACATTTATCTGACAGAAAATATCGGTCCTTACGATAGTTTATATTGCTTAGAGCCACAGAGTCCCATACTCCAATTACTCCAGAGAAGTTTCACCATTGCTCTTTTTTTTTTTTTCCTGAGGATGATTGTTCAGCTTGATCATTTCAGTAGATGTGTTATTGTCTATAGTCACAATTTTGCCCATTACCCTTTAACTTCTTTAACCCCTCTACATGGATTTGGACTTACACAGACACCCCTAGGCTTGAAGCCCAGTGTTACCTACTGTTCTGTGGAGTAAGATGGGAAGAAGAATAGACGGATAACCGTGTCAGAACCAAGAGGCCAGAGAAAATACTAACTCAGGAGACATAGGAGTAGTCAGTAAACAGGCCGGGGTCACAATAGGAAACAAATACACAAGCCGGGAGCTGAGCACAGAGGACTGAACTAGAGGAGATCAAGGCTGTATCTGGCAGATTCCGGCAATATGCTTCAAGCTGTAGTAAGGTGTGGTGCTTTTGAAGTCCAATTCTGATTGCCCAAGGTGTTCTCAATCTCAGATGGACATATTGCATGTGCTTTGGCATTGTCCCAGATTGTCCTCCTATTGGGTTGTAGTGTTGAACTGCATTGGAGTGGTGTATGGGTACGTTATTCCTAGGGATCCATTGATATGTATATTAGGGTATGTGGAGGAAATATTAACTGACAATACGACTAAAATTGTAATTGCAAGATTATTGTTTGCTGCAAGGAAACTAATTGCAAAATATTGGGTTAGGGAGGAGCCTCCGTCCAGACGTGAATTCATTGCTCAAACGAACCACATACTTGAGCTTGAGAAAAGCATTTACACCGGGATGGACAAGCTGAATTTCTTCCATAAATTATGGCATCCGTGGTTGGATAGGATTAATTAATATACCAGTATATAGTATTATAGAGTACAACTTATGGTAAACTGGAACTCTGTTTGATATTGTCAACTATGGACAAATTGTTTGCTCCTGATATAGTCTCCATCGGGGGGTTAATTTACTGTAAAACAAAATGAGTATGAATGAACATGTGATCTGTTTCAAATCTTGTTAACGTTGATACAAATTTATCTGATTAAAAAATGTTTGGTGCTTTCCAATTGGCTAAAACAGGGAAGAGATTACTGCAGCTGAATACACACACCCATACTGCCAGACTGGATGGTACTACAGATACCAGGCACCCTAATCTTAGTGGCTGGGAAGAGCCTGCACTGCCAAGAGCTTCTGGTTCCAACCCCACCTCTGTTACCAGCATCGCCTGCAGAATTAGTAAGCCGCGTCTGGTGTCCGAAGCAGATGTTGCAGGAGCAGATCGCAGAGGAGATGGGGCACACCATTTGCAGAATCCCTAATATGACAAAATTGCAGAAAACCAGATCTGATGAAATCCCTATAAAGTGACTCCATTTTGTAAATTATAACCCTCAATAAATTAATCTATAGAAATAGTGACTATTTTGACTGCACTGCAGTTTCCACGCGCAGTGGATGTTGGAAAGTGAAAATTGCAAATATCCCAAGTTATTACCCAACACATAGTGCCCAGATTGTGCTCCAGGAGATACACAGGCCGTAAAATAAGTAGTTTCTTCTCACTATATTAATGCCAAAACCATGGATGCTTAATGTGGTTTTGAGCACAGTCTAGTAAACTATAATCTGTCATTGTCTTGGTGAATAATTTTGCATAACTTGCCATTTTTACAGACCGTTTAAGTAGAAATGTTCAAAAATATAGAATTCAAGGATATTTTATTCTAAAATAATAATTGGTTTTATTCTTGGCAGATGACCGTACCAGGAGATCAGCAGGACAGCCGACATCTTCAATGTTTAAATCAGATAATCTTGAGATCCCACAGGATACAGTTGAAGTGAATGCCATTACTCCAAATATACCATCATCCCTTCACAGCAAAGGTCTGTCATCTGATCATTTGGAACAGGTCCTGTCTTCTGATTCATTACCTAGTACTAATGAAAATCAAAGTCACAAAATAAGCATTAAAAATCAAACTGCTCCTAAAGCAATGAAGACATTTTCATTTTCAGAATATGGAAATAGTTTTCCCCTAGAAAAGTCATTTCTAAAGCAACAAAAACTTCACAAAGCAGACAATAGATTTTCTTGTTCCAAGTGTGGGAGATATTTTAACCAGAAATCAGATTTTGTCAGTCACCAGAGAATTCACACAGGGAAGAAGCCTTTTTTCTGTTCAGAATGTGGGAAATGTTTTACCAGGAAAGCGAATCTTGTTATCCACCAGAAAACCCACACAGGGGAGAAGCCTTTTTCCTGTTCAGAATGTGGGAAATGTTTTACCAGGAAAGCGAATCTTGTTATCCACCAGAAAACCCACACAGGGGAGAAGCCTTTTTCCTGTTCAGAATGTGGGAAATGTTTTCTATATAAATCATTTCTTATCAGTCATCATAGATCTCACACAGGGGAGAAGCCTTTTTCCTGTTCAGAATGTGGGAAATGTTTTAACCAGAAATCGAATCTTGTTAGCCACCAGAAAACCCACACAGGGGAGAAGCCTTTTTCCTGTTCAGAATGTGGGAAATGTTTTCTAGATAAATTAGGTCTTATCAGACATCATAGATCTCACACAGGGGAGAAGCCTTTTTCCTGTTCAGAATGTGGGAAATGTTTTAACCAGAAATCGAATCTTGTTAGCCACCAGAAAACCCACACAGGGGAGAAGCCTTTTTCCTGTTCAGAATGTGGGAAATGTTTTCTAGATAAATTAGGTCTTATCAGACATCATAGATCTCACACAGGAGAGAAGCCTTTTTCCTGTTCAGAATGTGGGAAATGTTTTCTAGATAAATCAGGTCTTATCAGACATCATAGATCTCACACAGCAGAGAAGCCTTTTTCCTGTTCAGAATGTGGGAAATGTTTTCTAGATAAATCAGGTCTTATCAGACATCATAGATCTCACACAGGGGAGAAGCCTTTTTCCTGTTCAGAATGTGGGAAATGTTTTCTAGATAAATCATTTCTTATCAGACATCATAGATCTCACACAGCAGAGAAGCCTTTTTCCTGTTCAGAATGTGGGAAATGTTTTACCAGGAAAGCGAATCTTGTTAGTCACCAGAAAACCCACACAGGGGAGAAGCCTTTTTCCTGTTCAGAATGTGGGAAATGTTTTCTAGATAAATCATTTCTTGCCAGTCATCATAGATCTCACACAAGGGAGAAGCCTTTTTCCTGTTCAGAATGTGGGAAATGTTTTACCAGGAAAGCGGAACTTGTTAGCCACCAGAAAACCCACACAGGGGAGAAGCCTTTTTCCTGTTCAGAATGTGGGAAATGTTTTAACCAGAAATCGAATCTTGTTAGACACCAGAAAACCCACACAGGGGAAAAGCCTTTTTCCTGTTTAGAATGTGGGAAATGTTTTAACCTCAAAGCGAATCTTGTTAGCCACCAGAAAACCCACACAGGGGAGTAGCCTTTTTCCTGTTCAGAATGTGGGAAATGTTTTGTGAAGAAAAGCCACCAAAGAATTCACACAAGGAAGAAGTTTTTTTTAAGTTCCTAATTGTTTTTACATAGTCACATACAAGTGCTTCTAACTAAATTAGAATATTATCAAAAAGTTAATTTATTTCAGTTCTTCAATGCAAAAAAATGAAACTCTTATATTAGAGTCATTACAGAGTGATCTATCTCAAGCGTTTATTTCTGTTGATGACTATATCCTACAGCCAATGAAAACCCAAAAGTCATTATGTCATAAATTAGAATAAAAACACCTGCTGTGGCTTCCTAAACATTTAAAAAAGGTTCCTTAGTCTGTTTCAGTAGGCTCCACAATCATGAGGAAGACTGCTCACTGGACAGATGTCTAGAAGGCAGTCATTGACCCACTCCAGAAGGAGGGTAAGCCACTGTAAAATATTAGTATTTCAATAATAAAAAAATATGGATTACTTAACATATGCAGGTTCTAACTAGCAAATAGATACTCTGTATATTGAGGGACTGAGTTATTCTGAGGATTTTGGCCGATACATCTGTTCTCTGTCAGAACTATGGGTCTTTTGTCAGAACTGTCAATATGTGGCTATTTGGAGATAGTAAATGGTTCTTAAAGATCACAGGCTATATGCTTAAGCATTTCAAAATGAGGTAATGTACAAATAACTAATATGCATATTCCGCAAGTTGCTGGTGTTCTTCTAATATGGTAGAAGCTATGAACATAGCGGCAGATCATCGTATGTTGTTATGAGACAGGAAAAATAGAAACCAATGTAAGTCTATGGGTCAAAATAGTATATAAGCCGACCTAACTCTTGTTCAGGAGATCTCTCATACTTTACGAATCTCCAACCCGGACCACATCAACTTCAAGACCATATGTAAGAACCACTGAATGCTTGTTTTCTCTTTTATAATCTAATACTTATTTTTGGGTGCTATAAACTTACTTTTCTTCATTTATGTAATCACTTTTTGAATAAACATTAAACAAGATTTGTTTTATCCACACAATTCAATATTGCGTTCCTTTCTATCCTCACCGTGCTCTTACTTAAAAAAAAAAACAAACATTTTGGGGAGCCCAGCCAAATCTGATTTTTGTGCTATTTTGGGTGGATTCCTTTTGATTGCACACAGGGGGAGGAGAGCTCTGCTAAACACCTGTTGTTCAAGGTGCAGGAATTCCACTATTTCACGTCACAAGGATCAGACAGAGCCTACAGAGGAGTGAAGATTTGTGTCTCCAACCATAAAGAGCTGCGTGTGTCCCATACAGGCGGAGGTCTGAGGAGTCAGTAAAGGTACGGAGGACCATCCATTGACGGTTGGATCAATCCACTAGCGGCAAAGACATTCCATAGGTGAGAAAATGGATTTTATTCATGATTATTCTAAGAAAAGTAATATGGAGTTTAAGTTTGTTCATTGCCATACAGATTCACAATTATGGTCCAGTTTGTATAGCCAATGTGAAGCAGAGAATCTTAGGATTGATCAGAGGTTTTTCTCAGCAAAACAAGTTACAGAGAAAGCTTCAAAATGTCATGCACATGGTCCGAGTGTACAATAATTTAGTCTTTGAGAAAACTGAAACACAAATACATAAAGCATGTACTATCACACAAGACATTGGTCATACTGACACCCAAGGTAACACCCAAGAGTCTGACGGGGATTACTTCGATTGTCCAAATTGTTTGATATTGTCAGAACATAATGAACAATTGGAAGATCAAATTGATGCTCGAGCAGAATTATTGTCCAAATTGCACCAAGATATAAAAAAGGCTTCTGTTGTTACACGATCAACAAACAGGAAGACAATGCCGCCGCAAAATTTGTACCAGACACACAAAATCCAGATGTTTCAGTAGAAGATTTACAAGCAGATGAACTACAACAGAAAAAATTCCATGACAGAGCAGCACAAATTAATCTGAAAATACACGATCAGTTAATGAAAATTGTAAGACATTCCAAACTTCAATGACAAGATGGATGCCTTTTATAGTGCGGACATTTTTGAATCAAACACAGATAAGTTCAATCTTAACCCCTCTGTGACCTTAGACGTACTATCCCGTCGAGGTGACCTGGGCCTATCTGACCCTCGACGGGATAGTACGTCATAGCCGATCGGCCGCGCTCACGGGGGGAGCGCGGCCGATCGCGGCCGGGTGTCAGCTGACTATCGCAGCTGACATCCGGCACTATGTGCCAGGAGCGGTCACGGACCGCCCCCGGCACATTAACCCCCGGCACACCGCGATCAAACATGATCGCGATGTGCCGGCGGTGCAGGGAAGCATCGCGCAGGGAGAGGGCTCCCTGCGGGCTTCCCTGAGCCCCCCGCAGCAACGCGATGTGATCGCGTTGCTGCGAGGGTCTTACCTCCCTCCCTGCCTGCTCCAGACCCGGATCCAAGATGGCCGCGGATCCGGGTCCTGCAGGGAGGGAGGTGGCTTCACAGAAGCCTGCTCAGAGCAGGCACTGTGAAGCAGCCTGCACTTCTCGCAGATCGGTGATCTGTCAGAGTGCTATGCAAACTGACAGATCACCGATCTGTATTGTCCCCCCCTGGGGCAAAGTAAAAAAGTAAAAAAAAAAATTTCCAAATGTGTAAAAAAAAAATAAAAAAAAATATTCCAAAATAATGAAAAAAAAAAAAAATATATTATTCCCATAAATACATTTCTTTATCTAAATAAAAAAAAAAAAACAATAAAAGTACACATATTTAGTATTGCCGCGTCCGTAACGACCCCACCTATAAAACTGCCCCACTAGTTAACCCCTTCAGTAAACACCGTAAGAAAAAAAAAAAAAAAAACGAGGAAAAAACAACGCTTTATTACCATACCGCCGAACAAAAAGTGGAATAACACGCGATCAAAAAGACTGATATAAATATCCATGGTACCGCTGAAAACGTCATCTTGTCCCGCAAAAAACAAGCCGCCATACAGCATCATCAGCAAAAAAATAAAAAAGTTATAGTCCTGAGAATAAAGCGATACCAAAATAATTATTTTTTCTATAAAATAGTTTTTATCGTATAAAAGCGCCAAAACATAAAAAAATGATATAAATGAGATATCTCTGTAATCGTCCTGACCCGAAGAATAAAACTGCTTTATCAATTTTACCAAACGCGGAACGGTATAAACGCCTCTCCCAAAAGAAATTCAGGAATTGCTGGTTTTTGGTCATTCTGCCTCACAAAAATCGGAATAAAAAGCGATCAAAAACGGTCATGTGTCCGAAAATGTTACCAATAAAAACGTCAACTCGTCCCGCAAAAAACAAGACCTCACATGACTCTGTGGAGCAAAATGTGGAAAAATTATAGCTCTCAAAATGTGGAGACGCAAAAACTTTTTTGCTATAAAAAGCGTCGCTGGTTTCACACTTGCGTTTTTGTCTGCAGCGTTTTTTGCACAAAAAAACACATGCGTTTTTTCCCTATATTTAACATTGAAAACGCATGCGTTTTTTGTACACATTTGGTCGCGTTTTCAAGCGCATGCGGTTTTTTTCTGCATGCGTTAATTTTCAGAAATACAACCTGCAGTATTTTCTTGCGTTTTTAAGCACATGCGTTTGCGTTAAAAACGCATGCATTTTTATCGAAAAAAAACAGAAAACACACTGAAAAGCCACCCACCACCATCATTGTGATAAAGGGATCCAAACCCTAACCCTAACTCTACCCCTAACCTCACCCCTAACCGTTTAATGAACATTTTCTGACAGTCATAGTGCCACGTATTTCAGTGCCACGTATTTCAGTGCCACGTATTTCAGTGCCACGTATTTCAGTGCCACGTATTTCAGTGCCACGTATTTCAGTGCCATGTATTTCAGTGCCATGTATTTCAGGGCAACGTATCACGTATTTCAGTGCCACGTGTTTCAGTGCCACGTATTTCAGTGCCACGTATCACGTATTTCAGTGCCACATATTTTAGTACCACGTATTTCAGTTGCACGTGTTTCAGTGCCACGTATTTCAGTGCCACGTATTTCAGTGCCACGTATCACGTATTTCAGTGCCACGTGTTTCAGTGCCACGTATTTAAGTGCCACGTATCACATATTTCAGTGCCACGTATTTAAGTGCCACGTATTTAAGTGCCACGTATTTAAGTGCCACGTATTTCAGTGCCACGTATTTCAGTGCCACGTATTTCAGTGCCACGTATTTAAGTGCCACGTATTTAAGTGCCACGTATTTAAGTGCCACGTATTTCAGTGCCACGTATTTCAGTCACGTTTAGGGTTAGGGGTAGGGTTAGGGTTGGGGCTAAAGTTAGGGTTGGGGCTAAAGTTAGGGTTGGGGCTAAAGTTAGGGTTAGGGTTTGGATTACATTTACGTTTGGATTAGGGTTGGGATTAGAATTATGGGTGTGTCAGGGCTAGGGGTGTGGTTAGGGTTACCGTTGGGATTAGGGTTAGGGGTGTGTTTGGGTTAGGGTTTCAGGTAGAATTGGGGAGTTTCCACTGTCCAGGCACATCAGGGGCTCTCCAAGCGCGACATGGCGTCCAATCTCAATTCCAGCCAATTCTGCGTTGAAAAAGTAAAACAGTGCTCCTTCCCTTCCGAGCTCTCCCGTGCGCCCAAAAAGGGGTTTACCCCAACATATGTGTTATCAGCGTACTTGGGACAAATTGAACAACAACTTCTGGGGTCCAAGCTCTCTTGTTATCCTTAGGAAAATAAAAATTTGGGGGGCTAAAAATCATTTTTGTGGGAAAAAAAAGATGTTTTATTTTCACGGCTCTGCGTTATAAACTGTAGTGAAACACTTGGGGGTTCAAAGTTCTCACAACACATCTAGATAAGTTCCTTGGGAGGTCTAGTTTCCAATATGGGGTCACTTGTGGGGGGTTTGTACTGTTTGGGTACATCAGGGGCTCTGCAAATGCAACGTGACGCCTGCAGACCAATCCATTTAAGGCTGCATTCCAAATGGCGCTCCTTCCCTTCCGAGCTCTGTCATGCACCCAAACAGTGGTTCCCCCCCACATATGGGGTATCAGCGTACTCAGGACAAATTGGACAACAACTTTTGGGGTCCAATTTATCCTGTTACCCTTGTGAAAATACAAAACTGGGGGCTAAAAAATCATTTTTGTGAAAAAAAAAAAAAATTATTTTCACGGCTCTGCGTTATAATCTGTAGTGAAACACTTGGGGGTTCAAAGCTCTCAAAACACATCTAGATAAGTTCCTTAGGGGGTCTACTTTCCAAAATGGTGTCACTTGTAGGGAGTTTCAATGTTTAGGCACATCAGGGGCTCTCCAAACGCAACATGGAGTCCCATCTCAATTCCAGTCAATTTTGCATTGAAAAGTCAAATGGCGCTCCTTCCCTTCCAAGCTCTGCCATGCGCCCAAACAATGGTTTACACCCACATATGGGGTATCAGCGTACTCAGGACAAATTGCACAACATTTTTTGCGGTCCAATTTCTTCTCTTACCCTTGGGAAAATAAAAAATTGGGGGCGAAAAGATCATTTTTGTGAAAAAATATGATTTTTTATTTTTACGGCTCTGCATTATAAACTTCTGTGAAGCACTTGGTGGGTCAAAGTGCTCACCACACATCTACATAAGTTCCTTAGGGGGTCTACTTTCCAAAATGGTGTCACTTGTAGGGAGTTTCAATGTTTAGGCACATCAGGGGCTCTCCAAACGCAACATGGCGTCCCATCTCAATTCCAGTCAATTTTGCATTGAAAAGTCAAATGGCGCTCCTTCCCTTCCAAGCTCTGCCATGCGCCCAAACAATGGTTTACACCCACATATGGGGTATCAGCGTACTCAGGACAAATTGGACAACATTTTTTGGGGTCCAATTTCTTCTCTTACCCTTGGGAAAATAAAAAATTGGGGGCGAAAAGATCATTTTTGTGAAAAAATATGATTTTTTATTTTTACGGCTCTGCATTATAAACTTCTGTGAAGCACTTGGTGGGTCAAAGTGCTCACCACACATCTACATAAGTTCCTTAGGGGGTCTACTTTCCAAAATGGTGTCACTTGTAGGGGGTTTCAGTGTTTAGGCACATCAGGGGCTCTCCAAACGCAACATGGCGTCCCATCTCAATTCCAGTCAATTTTGCATTGAAAAGTCAAATGGCGCTCCTTTCCTTCCGAGCTCTGCCATACGCCCAAACAGTGGTTTACCCCCACATATGGGGTATCAGCGTACTCAGGACAAATTGTACAACAACTTTGGGGGTCCATTTTCTCCTGTTACCCTTGGTAAAATAAAACAAATTGGAGCTGAAATAAATTTTGTGTGAAAAAAAGTTAAATGTTCATTTTTATTTAAACATTCCAAAAATTCCTGTGAAACACCTGAAGGGTTAATAAACTTCTTGAATGTGGTTTTGAGCACCTTGAGGGGTGCAGTTTTTAGAATGGTGTCACACTTGGGTATTTTCTATCATATAGACCCCTCAAAATGACTTCAAATGAGATGTGGTCCCTAAAAAAAAATGGTGTTGTAAAAATGAGAAATTGCTGGTCAACTTTTAACCCTTATAACTCCGTCACAAAAAAAAATTTTGGTTCCAAAATTGTACTGATGTAAAGTAGACATGTGGGAAATGTTACTTATTAAGTATTTTGCGTGACATATGTCTGTGATTTAAGGGCATAAAAATTCAAAGTTGGAAAATTGCAAAATTTTCAAAATTTTCGCCAAATTTCCATTTTTTTCACAAATAAACGCAAGTTATATCGAATAAATTTTACCACTAACATGAAGTACAATATGTCACGAGAAAACAATGTCAGAATCGCCAAGATCCGTCAAAGCGTTCCAGAGTTATAGCCTCATAAAGGGACAGTGGTCAGAATTGTAAAAATTGGCCCGGTCATTAACGTGCAAACCACCCTTGGGGGTGAAGGGGTTAATGATGAACAAAAAAATAAGATATTCAAAGTATGGTTACCCTCACATGGGAAAAAGGTTACAGACCACACCCAGATTAAATGATAATGAATTGACACATAGCACAAAAGAAGACAGACTTAGACAATCAATATTGTTTACAACCGGCGAAGCCACGCCTAAAATTGATGTTCTGGAAAATGTACGAACTAATATTAATGATGATCCATTTGCATTTTTGGTAAAATTTGAACAGGCCTTTAGGATGGTGATGGATCTTAGGCCTCATGCGGAGCCAACGTCCATGATCAGATTTTTTGTAAAAAAGTTCAAATATTTAGAGCCTGCCTAAGAGCAATCGGCTAGTGCTCAGCCATCATTGCAAGAAGCAACAGTTTTTATTGACTAAAATAGCTGTAGTTCCTGAGAAAGAAGTCAGCTGAAACCTAGACCCACAGGAACATCCAAGAACAGAGATTACATTGATCATAGAGGTAAAAATACTACACAAAGGAACAATATCCATTGTTATTTTTGTGGTATACCTGGACACTTAAAATGGCAGTGCAGAAAATTCATGAGAGCAGAATCAGAGACAGGTACACAAGGAACAGGTAAGCTTGGAAGGGACAATGGACTCATGCCAAAATCATCCACCAAACCTTCTGCACCTCCATTACATTCTTCTGCACTCACTCAGACTGACAGCAGACAAACGCAGTCACCGTTTGCACCATTAATCAGACAGATCAGAGAGATGACCGTGAAGGAGACTGAGTCCAGGGACAGAATTCCAAGTGCTTTTAATAAGGACATTGGTCTTCTCCCATCTCCTCCATCTTCTGACAATCACAGACTACTCCTACACCCCATCCATTGGAATTTGTGACTCATTACATTGGAAGACTGTGGAAGACCATTTATCAATGGAAATTTAGGAGGACAGAATGTTGTATTTCTTATTGATACAGGAGCTCAATTAATTGTTACAAATCTTGATTTGAAGCTACAACCAGATTCACCAGTTTGTACTATTGTTGGTTTTAGTGTAAATGTGGAACTAAAGCAACCTTAGTTATCAATGTGACGTTGGAAATACCTAGTTCTTTCAAAACAGTAATTGTCATTTGCTATGGTCGTGATTCTGAAAATATACTTGGCACAGATTTTGTGCAGAAATTCGGTTAGGTAGTCGATCTAGGAAATCAAGTGATCTGGAAAGATTCTAAAGGTTGTAAACCTGAAGTCATTGACCATAGTGATTATAGCCATATTGGAAGTATTTGCTTAAATGATGTGTCAACAGATCATTTGTGGCCTGAAACTGGTGGTGATGAGGTACTGACAGAAATTGTACAGCTTTTTCCTTTTTCTTTGGGCTCTATTCAGGAATGAGGTTGGTAAAATGAAGGATGTTGTTGTAATTGTGGAAGGACGAGATCTTCCACCACAACGTCAGTATAAATTGCCTCCAGAATCAATTGATTCTATCAAATAAATAAGGCAGCACACTGCAGCGCTAAAACATGCAAACATGAAACATGAAAATTGAACTGCATTACTGCACTAGAAATATGAAAAAATGAGAGCGTTTAGCGCATAAATTGGCCAATTGATGTGTACCTGGTAGCCACATTAGGGCATCTCTCGTATACCAGGACGAAGCAACTTCTTGCGAAACGCGCGTCGGGTGTGGTGGACTCCTGGTCTTTGCTCCATTGTTCGGTAAATATGTGTTGGTGTATTATTTAACATGCCAGATAAGTGTCTGTATAGTTAATCATAGTCTTTTGGATATTCTCCAATATGTGGATCTTCCTGGCATGCTAGCCTTTTTTTACTGTGACCACATACTTAATCCTTTGTGCAATATTGTATTTGACTATTTGCCAGACTTCTATGCTACACTTAGGGTACTGTCACACAGTGGCACTTTGGTCGCTACAACGGCACGATCCGTGACGTTCCAGCGATATAGTTACGATCTCGCTGTGTCTGACACGCTACTGCGATCAGGGACCCCGCTGAGAATCGTACGTCGTAGCAGATCGTTTGAAACTTTATTTAGTCGTCAAGTGTCCCGCTGTGGCAGCATGATCGCAGCGTGTAACAAAGGTGTGCACGATATTCCCAATGTCCCGTATGACTTCTACATCGCAACTACGTCATGAAATTATCGCTCCAGCGCCGTGCATTGCAAAGTGTGACCGCAGTCTACGACGCTGGAGCGATAATCAAGCGACGCTGCAACATCACGGATCGTGCCGTTGTAGCGACCAAAGTGCCACTGTGTGACAGTACCCTAAATCACCTCATCGTGTATATGACAATTATTTACAATGTGAGCACTTTGCATATATTAGCACATGTATGTACACATTGAAAAAACGTTTTTGCCAGGTGTCTACCTCTTTGTTCTGTGTTTGTTGTCTCTTACCTGCTGCCTATTATAGGCTTTTTATGACCATTCATGGTCTTTTCATTGATATTAATAAAGTGGTTTTTGTATATTATCAATGTGTGGTGCCTTCTTTATAGGTATATCCTTCATTACTTTCTGTTACAGAAGGAGATGAAGATTGGGTAAAAACATGGAACTTACAGAGAACCAGTACAAGTACAGGTAGCTGTAGTTTTTACAGTAACAAATACTATAGCTCCAGAAGTAAGGGTTACTCCACAAGCAATACATAGTCAAGACAATATGTCTCCTTTATTATTAAAATGCAACACAAGGTTAGAGTTACCTTCAGAATCTCTGTTGACATGGACCAAAGATAGATTATTTTTGGGAAGTTTTTCTAATGGTCCAACAAATGTTATACACAGGTGAATCCGGTAATGTGAGTTGGTTGAATAAGAATTTTATTTTCTCTGTAGATAATCCATCTCCTTAGGATTCTGGACTTCACCAATGTTGCGTTTTAGGTAAAAATAACTACAAACAATGTAAAGATGTGAATGTGAAATGGATGGTCAGCAGTGGACAAGGTTTCAACCATCTACTCCTTTCCAAATCAATCAGTTCCAATCTAAACCTTTATTACGAGATGGAGTGTTTATGACTATGATATGGACTTTTAACATGTCTAACTGGAAACTCTCTTCTACATATCCCCAGTGTCAATCACATCTCATTAACATGGAAATGGGAATAGAACAATGGTTGTCGGGAAGAGAAGAAACCCGGGTTCCTATAACTGATCTGGGAATTCCTGTTAGTCAAACACAATTGCTATATTATCAGTTACAGGACACAGACTTTGCATTTGATGGCACAAACACTGAACAATTAGACATTTCCTGATGCTTAAATGTTGTTTCTAAGGTAATGTGTCTACCTGGACAGGATAAAGTCATTAATTATTCATGTTTCCATAATCATACCTCATCACATGCCAGAGTGGAGAATGTACACACGATCCAGGACTTGGTGACACCAGTAAGTGCTGACAAGATTTGTTTCCAAGTTATGTCAGAAAAAGAAGTTGTTTCTGCATTCTTTTCATCTTGTGTACAAGCTGAAAGTCTGAACATCGGTTTATATTGTATTGAGGAAAATGTGAAAACTCTCAAAAAGGAAGGAAGTATAAATATTACATCAACAGGCACAAGAAATCTGAAAATCCTCCCGATACAGTTCAGTTTGTCACAAATAAATAATTTTCCTTGGTATATGTGGACAATTGAGATAAAGAAAGACAAGGGTTTGTTAAAGGGAACCTGTCACCCCCAAAATCGAAGGTGAGCTAAGGCCACCGGCATCAGGGGCTTATCTACAGCATTCTGTAATGCATTCTGTAATGCTGTAGATAAGCCCCCAATTTAACCTGAAAGATAAGAAAAAGAGGTTAGATTATACTCTCCCAGGGGCGGTCCCGCTGTGGTCCGGTCCAATGGGCGTCGCGGTCCGGTCCGGGGCCTGCCATCTTCTTACGAATGAAAAATATAGATTACTTAACATATGCAGTTAAGTCTAACTCTGGTTAGTGGGTGACTGAGTTATTCTGAGGACTTTGGTAGATACAGCTGTTCTCTGTCAGGACTATAGGGCTTTTGTCAGCACTGTCAATATGTGGCTATTTGGAGATAGTAAATGGTTCCCAAAGGTCATAGGCTATAGGCTTAAGTAGTTCAAAATGAGGTAATGTGCAAATAACTAAAAATCATATTCCATAAGTTACTAGTGTTCTAATATGGTAGAGGCTATGAATATAGCGGCAAATCGCCATATGTGGTTATGAGACAGGAAAAAGAGCAACCAATGTAAGTCTATGGGTCAAAATAGTACAGAAGACGACCTAACTCCTGTTCAGACAGAGCTCTCATTCCTTGAGAATCTCCAACCTGGACCACATCACACCTAAAGACCATATGTAAGAACCAATGAATGCTTGTTTTCTCTTCTATAATCTAATACATATTTTTGTGCGCTATGAACTTACTTTTCATTTTTCTAATCAATTTTTTTAATGAACTTTAAGATTTGTTTTATCCACACAATTCAATATTGTTTTCATTTCTATCCTCTAAAAAGTAAGAAAGTGTTAGAAAAAATAACAGGTGCCTTTAAGAAGATCTATCAATGGCGCGGCTGTTATAGCGAAACTCAGAATGAATAGCAGATAGTACCCCACAATTCCAAGAAACGCCCTCACTTGCTTCTTGGGAAGTGGTTGCAGCCACTCTTGAATCGCCTCGATCTTGTTTATTTGTAGCTTAATTTCGCCCCTCCTAATGACATAGCCTAGGTACGTGGCATATTTTTTCGGAATTATGGTGTACCCCGCATTTCTTAAAGCATCCATAACTGTCTGTACCTTTGGCAGATGACTAGCCCAGTCAGGCCTAAAGACCACAATGTCATCGAGGTACGCTGCGGCATACTTCTTATGCAGAGTCAGGATCCGATCCATCGCCCTCTGGAAGGTTACCGGGGCCCACTGAAGACCGAAGGACATTCTGGTGTATTGAAAACACCCATCAGGCATCGAGAAGGCCATCTTCTCCTTGACACTATGGGACATGGGGATTTACCAATAGCCATTCGTCAGGTCTAGGGTTATAATGTACCTGGCGGGACCAAGTCTCTCAATGAGCTCGTCCACATAAGACATCGGGTATGCATCAAATCTTTAGACTTCATTCAGCTTGCTGTAGTCATTGCAGAACCGCCACTCACCATCAGGCTTTGGCACCAGGAAGACTGGACTCCATCATCCACTTTTCGAGTCCTCTATCTCCCCGAGATCTAGCATCCTCTTCACCTCATTTGAAATCCCCTCCTGAAGTGCTTCCGGAATTCTATAGGCCTTGAGGTTCACCCTGACATGCAGTTCTGTTAACATGTCATGCTCTACCACCTGAGTATGCCTTGACAGCTCCGAGAACAGGACAGGGTTCTGCTGCAACAGCTCCTGACACCGTTGCCTCTGGGTGGGCGTTAGAGTCTCCACAACAGTGACATTGTCTACTGTGGCTTTGGGACTGGCTCCCAGGTAAGGGGCGTCCAGCGATTCTCGGTCTCGCCAAAGTTTTAGCAAGTTCACACGATAAGACTTGGTGTGGCTTCCTTCGGCCCAGCTGTGTACCTTGTAATTATCTTCACCCAGTTTTCCACCACCTCATATGGGCCTTTCCACTTAGCTAGGAACTTGCTCTCCGCCATACAGATAAGCACTATTTATTATTTTATTACTATTATACATTTTTATAGCGCCATTTATTCCATGGGGCTTTACATGTGAAAGCACTAGCATGGGGTTCCCGGGCTGGAACTGCCTCAGTCTCGCTGTTGGTCATAGACCCTCGCCTGTGCCTGGAGAAGATTCTCCTTTATGATAGTCATCACTTTCTCCATTTTCACCTGCAGCTGCGGAACACAGAATAATATTAGGAAGAAGGAAAAAGACGCAAGACGATAATACACAGATAGGAATAATAGAGAGGAAATATTGGAGAACAATACATGTAATATTGAGATGGATCCAATCATTGTTTTATAAAAAAAAATCTACTTATTAAACAAAGCTCCGCTCCATACACATTGTACACACACGGCTCCGCTCCGTACACCTCGTACACACGGCTCCGCTCCGTACACCTCGTACACACACGGCTCCGCTTCATACACCTCGTACACACGGCTCCGCTCCGTACACCTCATACACACACGGCTCCGCTCCGTACACCTCGTACACACGGCTTCGCTCCGTACACCTCGTACACACACGGCTCCGCTTCATACACCTCGTACACACGGCTCCGCTCCGTACACCTCATACACACACGGCTCCGCTCCGTACACCTCATACACACGGCTTCGCTCCGTACACCTCGTACACACACGGCTCCGCTTCATACACCTCGTACACACGGCTCCGCTCCGTACACCTCATACACACACGGCTCCGCTCCGTACACCTCGTACACACGGCTCCGCTCCGTACACCTCATACACACGGCTCCGCTCCGTACACCTCGTACACACACGGCTCCGCTACATACACCTCATACACACACGGCTCCGCTCCGTACACCTCATACACACACGGCTCCGCTCCGTACACCTCGTACACACACGGCTCCGCTCCGTACACCTCGTACACACACGGCTCCTCTCCGTACACCTCGTACACACACGGCTCCGCTTCGTACACCTCGTACACATGGCTCCGCTCCGTACACCTCGTACACACACAGCTCAGCTACCTCCACACTGTAAACCCCTCCTGACCCCACACATAAACTTCCCCTCATCCAGCACCATGACAACCAGCACAGCAGAGTCCTGCATACACTGAGGCCCCTGATCATGTGACCCCTGACTCCTCCCCCCCTGTGACCTCATCACAGGTCCTGTGCGCACAGAGCAGCCATATATGTGGTGTGCGGCTCTGCAGGTGAAGGTATGTGGAGATTCCCCATTACTGGCGCATTAATATTAGAAATATATTGCTTTGTCTTCCTGGTAACTGCTATTTCTTAATAACATTTAGACTGAGGAAAGGGCAACTTGAGAACGCTTTGTTATCTTCTTCTATCCTTCTCCTGCTTCGTGGCCTCCACCATTGTCAGAGAGCTCGGCAGCTGCTTAGAACCCATGGCTGCACAAGGTTAGAGGAGGCCGGGTTTTTACAAAGCTGGGAAATGTGCTTATATATATATATACCTAAAATACAAAGGACATGTGTCATCTATAACTTTAGGCCTTTTAGACATCATTTAATCTTTAATTTGCTTAACTGTTCACAATAACAGCAAAAAACATCTTCTACAATTGGGATAATTATCAGTTTAGCACTTAGCAGCACATCTGCACTTTTATTATTTCCCTTTTTGCACAGTAATATTGCATACACTAGTCCCATATTTTCATTTTTCTTTTTAAAATATTTTTATTAGGTTTTTGTATTAAAAACCGGGATAAGAGAAATGAGTGAGGGGAAGGGAAGGGTTAACAGTAGACAGAGGAAGGGATCAATAAAATTAGAGAACCCTAATAACAGTCTCTAACAAACAAATACTGATTTGCAATTTGAAGAATGTTGTATGTAGATGTCATACTTAAATGTATACAATTCCGAGGAAAGAGGCACAAAATGGCAATTTTAAACCTTAACCCCTTCCCGATCTGTGACACCACGTAGGCGTCATGAAAGTCGGTGCCAATCCGACCTGTGACGCCTATGTGGCGTCATGGAGGGATCGCGTCACTGCAGATCGGGTGAAAGGGTTAACTCCAATTTCACCCGTTCTGCAGGGACAGGGGGAGTGGTACTTCAGCCCAGGGGGGGTGGCTTCACCCCCTCGTGGCTACGATCGCTCTGATTGGCTGTTGAAAGTGCAACAGATAATCAGAGAAATTCGTAATATTTCAGCTATAAAAAGTGGTGAAATATTACAATCCAGCCATGGCCGATGCTGCAATATCATCGGCAATGGCTGGAAACCCTGATGTGCCCCCCCACCACCACCGATCGCCTCCCCAGTCCTCTGTTCTGTCCTGTAGTCCCCTCTGTCCACCTGTCCGCTCCCCCGTCCTCCTGCCCGCTCCCCCCGTGCTCCGATCCACCCCCCGTGCTCCGATTCCCCCCCTTATACTTACCGAGCCTCCCGGAGTCCGTCCCTCTGTTCCATAGGCATCGCCATCTTCCAAAATGGCGGCCGCATGCGCAGTGCGCCTGCCGCATCTGCCGGCAGATTCGTTACAGGTATATTTTGATCACTGTGATAAAACTTATCACAGTGATCAAAATAAAAAAAATAGTAAATGAACCACCCTTTATCACCCCCATAGGTAGGGACAATAATAAAATAAAGAAAATATTTTTTTTTCTGCACTAGGGTTAGGGTTAGGGCTAGGGTTAGCATTAGGGTTAGGGTTAGAACTAGGGTTAGGGTTAGAATTAGGCTATGTGCACACGGTGCGGATTTGGCTGCGGATCCGCAGCGGATTGGCCGCTGCGGATTCGTAGCAGTTTTCCATCAGGTTTACAGTACCATGTAAACCTATGGATAACCAAATCCGCTGTGCCCATGGTGCGGAATATACCGCGCGGAAACGCTGAGTTGTATTTTCCGCAGCATGTCAATTCTTGTGCGGATTCCGCAGCGTTTTACACCTGTTCTTCAATAGGAATCCGCAGCTGAAATCCCCACAAAAAACACTGGAAATCCACGGTAAATCCGCAGGTAAAATGCAGTCCCCTTTACCTGCGTATTTTTCAAAAATGGTGCAGAAAAATCTCACACGAATCCACAACGTGGGCACATAACCTTAGGGTTAGGGTTGGAATTAGAGTTAGGGTTGGAATTAGGGCTAGGATTGGAAATAGGGTTAAGATTAGGCCCGTGGTTAGGGTTATGGTTAGGGGTGTGTTGGGGTTAGGGTTGTGGTTAGGGTTGGGATTAGGGTTAGGGTTGGGATTAGGGTCAGGGTTAGAGTTGGGATTAGGGTTATGGGTGTGTCGAGGTTAGGGTTGTGGTTAGGGTTGTGATTAGGGTCATGGCTAGAGTTGGGATTAGGGTTAGGGGTGTGTAGGGGTGAGTGTTGGAGTTAGAATTGAGGGGCTTCCTCTTTTTAGGCACATCAGGGGTCTCCAAACGCAACATGGCGCCACCATTGATTCCAGCCAATCTCGCGTTCAAAAAGTCAAATGGTGCTCCCTGTTGTGAACTCTATTTTTGGGCTCCCTCTAGTGGTCACAAGCGGTACTGTGTAGTGTTGTCTTTCTGCAGGTTGGCAGCATCAGCTGGTTCGTTATCCTTGGCTGGTTTCCTATTTAGCTCACCTGGATACTCAGTTCCTTGCCTGCTATCAATGTATTCAGTGCTCTTCAGATTCCTTGTGACTACCTTGCTCCCAGTCTCTCCAAGACGAGCTAAGTTTTTGTTTGTTCATTTTTTGATTATCAGCATTCATCATGTTTCTTGTCCAGCTTGCTAAAATGTGATTTCCTCGCTTGCTGGTTGCTCTAGGGGACTGAGTTTCTCCCCCCACACCGTTAGTTGGTGCGAGGGTTCTGGAAATCTCAGTGTGGATATTTTGTAAGGGTTTTTTACTGACCGCACAGACCCCTTTTCTATTTTCTGCTATCTAGTATTAGTGGGCCTCATTTGCTGAATCTGCTTTCAACCCTGTGTATGTGCCTTCCTCTTACCTCACCGTTATTATTTGTTGGGGGCTTCTATATCTTTGGGGATTGTTTCTCTGGAGGCAAGTGAGGTCTTTCTCTCTCACTAGGGGTAGTTAGTTCCTCAGGCTGGCTCGAGACGTCTAGGATTTTAGGCAAGTTCACCGGCTACCTCTAGTGTGTTGGATAGGTTCAGATTTGCGGTCAGTCCAGTTGCCACCTCCCTAGAGCTTGTCCTATGTTTTGTTACTTAGCTGGAGTAATTTGTGATCCTCAACCACTAAGGATCATAACAGCTCCCTCCCTTCCGAGCCCCGATGTGCACCCAATCAGTGGTTTACCCCCAACATATGGGGTAACAGCATACTCAGGACAAACTGGGCAACAATTATCAACGCAACGTGACGCCCGCAGACCACTCCATCAAAGTCTGCATTTCAAAAGTCACTACTTCCTTTCCGAGCCCCAACGTGTGCCCAACATATGGGGTATCAGTGGGGGTTTACCCCCACATATGGGGTATCAGTGTACTCAGGACAAACTGGGCAACAAATTTTGGGGTCCAATTTTTCCTGTTACCCTTGTGAAAATAAAAAATTGCTTGCTAAACATCATTTTTGAGGAAAGAAAAATTATTTTTTATTTCCACGGCTCTGCTTTGTAAACTTCTGTGAAGCACTTGGGGGTTCAAAGTGCTCACCACTAGGGTTGAGCGAAACGGGTCGGCAATTTTCAGAAGTCGCCGACTTTTGGCAAAGTCGGGTTTCATGAAACCCGACCCGACCCCTGTGTGGGGTCGGCCATGAAGTCGGCGATCTTCTGAATCTGGAATCGGAATTCCGATACCGATTCCCGATATGTTTACGATATCGGGAATTGGTATCGGAATTCAGATTTAAGTGTAAAATAAAGAATTAAAATAAAAAATATCGCCATACTTACAGTCTGACGGGCCCTGGTACTAAGCGGGAACCTTCCTTCCTTAGAATCAGCCTTCCATGACCTTGCGGTGACGTCGCGGCTTGTGATTGGTCCGCGGCCGCCCATGTGAGCGGTCACATGGGCGGCCGCGGACCAATCACAAGCCGCGACGTCACCGTGACGTCACCGAAGGTCCTTGAAGGGCTGATTCTTAGGAAGGAAGGCTGCTGGAAAGAAGCAGGGCATGTCCGAGGGTGAGTATATACCTAATAGGAATATACTCACCCTCGGCTTCTTTCCGGCAGCCTTCCTTCCTAAGAATCAGCCCTTCCAGGACCTTCGGTGACGTCACGGTCACATGGGCGGCCGCGATTAATCACAAGCCGCAACGTCACCGTGACGTCACCGAAGGTCCTTGAAGGGCTGATTCTTAGGAAGGAAGGCTGCCGGAAAGAAGCCGAGGGTGAGTGTGGAGATCAGACTGAAAGAATCCATTGTGTCTTTCTCCTGAGACATCTGGCTTATCTCAGGAAACTTAAGTAAAGTTCCTTTTATGGACGCATTCCTTCTTGATATTGTAACCTACATACCAGAAGCTGTATCTTATCTCTAGTATAGACTGTTTTTTTGTAAGAGGATGTGAAATATGAGCGCTTGTGCGCATGTCTGTAAATGTATAACTCATTTCTATATAAAGGAGGGGTAAAGCCCAGTGAGTCAGACGTGCTCCTGGGCTACCCCTGTATACGATCACACAACTTTTGCTGCGTGATATTTTACTCGGATCCCTACTTCTAGTAAGCCAGGGACTGAGAAGGACTCAACATTTCTTTGGCGCACCGAACAGGGACCCGAGGCGAGAGTATTTGCTCGAGATTCACCTGCGGATACGGACAACGGAGATCTGGGATAATGGACGGCAAATGAACTAAAAACCTGGCCAGGTAAGAGACATTATTAGTTCTCTTTTATCTGCCCTGTATTATCCGAAAGATCTCTACGAGCCGTGTCATGCTGGGTTAGTCTAGTAGTGAGTAGATACCTATAGAACTCGGGTTACCATATTGTATAGATTTATGAGTCTAGTCCCTGGCAGTGTGTGAGCAGTGTGAAGGTTGTGACATGTTGTGAAAGAAGAGCAAAAGTGCGTAGAAAAATAAGCCGAAATAGTTGGGGTATAAGCCTTATACACGGAAGTCAGCCTAACTGGGTCATGTGGTAGCGTCCTTCTGGGAGACCTCCGCCCATGCTTGACTCTCATTTAAGTGCTTAACCTCCTTCATTTCTGGATAAGGTATGATAGAATGAGCCCAGGACACGGTTTCATGAGCCTGGGACAAGTATGCTAACTGAGACAGAAAGTTTTGTGATCTGTATGGTGTTGCTGGGTCTGTTTGCGTGCATAATAGCACTTAAGTACGTTCTGCACGTTAGGAAGAATGGAGCAGACAAGCCCTTCAATATTTTAGCTCCCTAGGAGAGAAGGCAACGAGACGCCACCAACAGAGGAAGTGGTTGTCCAAACGTCACCTAGGGTAGTCATAGCTAATATTGAAAAGAAAAATGGGAAATAAACAGACCAAAACTGTCTTAGGACAAGTGGAAGCAGCAGATATCATACAGGAAAGATGTGGAAAGACAGTCAGAAGACAGATTAGAAGGGTAAGAGAAAAATTGGGAATTTCAGAAGCACTTATGTTCAGTACAGAATGGGAAAGACTGAGTAAAGAACGAGGTGGAATTATCAAAGACAATGGGTGGGAAGAAATCATACACTGTATGATAAAGGTCTCAAAAACAGCTAAAGAGGAGAATTGGAAGTACGATCCAGACACTTCCAAATGGATCATGGGGAAGGGAAAAAGTTGTGACATAATCCCACCACCTTACCTAGATCCAAAAGCCCAATCATTTGTACCATCTGGAAGAGCAGAAGGAGGAAAACAATTTCCAGCCTTGTATCCCAATCTTGGTGGGGTAGGAGGATGGGAATGTTCACACTGTGGACAACAAAATCCAGATTGGAGAAATGATTGCCTAGCCTGTGGTACACCTAGATATGGCACTGTACTTGCCCCTGTTAGGGTAGTACCAAGACCCTTTAGGGAACCTGGTACTGACGGGGTAATGGGAACTAGATATCATCAGACCCGACAGTATTTTCCATGGTCTCCAGCCGAGGGTATGTCCCTCCTGCATAATGCGCCTGATCCCACTCAATATCCTATCCGATTTGCACAATACATACAACAAATCATGCAGACTCATGCTGGGGTCTGGGCGGACGGGGAAGAATTATGTAGAATGAAAATGTCCCCCGGACTTTTTCAGGAATTATTGACACACCTACAGCCCAATAGACCAGTGGCAGAAGGGGGTGCCTTACAGACAGAAGCATCAGGCACCCAGTTCACAGAGGCATTAATAATTTTCATGAGAGGAAAACAGAGGGAAAGGGGGTCTACAGGTGTGATTATGCAGAAATTTGGGCAAAGTATTGAAGAATATAGTCAAGAACTAGAAAATAGCTTTAGGGATGAAGGATTGGATTTGACTGATGCTTCAGTAAGGAGACTTTTTACAAAACAATTAATAGAGGGGCTAGATCCGAAAATCAGAGAAAAATTTAAATCCTCTACTCCAGATTGGAGAACAATTGAACAACCAAATATTGTGAAACAACGATGTTTAGGAATAGCCATGGATATGAGAGAGAATCGTAAGCCTGTTAGAATAGCACAAGCTAATACAGGAGGAAGAGTGAGACACAATTTTCCTTGCCACTACTGTAAAAAGCCAGGTCATTTCCAAAGAGAGTGCAGGAAGAAGTTGGCAGATATAAAGTCAGGCAAATTTGTTCCCAGAAATAACCCTCCCCAAACGGACAACCAGCAGAAATCTACCATCATAGATGGTCCCATACCAGATTCAGATTGACTCGATGTGTTACAAACTTCCCTACCAGCTAGAAGACCTATGATACAGGTGAATGTGGGGGGGAGAGAGATTCCATTTTTGATAGATACAGGTGCAACTTCCTCAATTTTGAATCAAGATTTTCTTCCGAATCCGGAAGATATTTCAGAACAAACAACTTTTGCTGAGGGTTATGATGGGGTAATTCGAACACTGCCATATACTGTGCCCCTAGAGGTCTCATTAGGACCTAAATGTTTTGCATCCAGATTTTTATATGCCAGAGGTGCCCCAACATGTCTGTTAGGAACTGATGTACTAAAGAAATTAGAAGCTAACATCAATTTTAGGGAAGATGGCACAGTTATGCTGACTATCCCTGATGATGCAGAATCATTAGAACAATATGTCAGAATTCAGGCTTTTGAGGATTATACTGAAGAAAAAGAGTACACCATAGATCTAGACCTCTCAACGGTCCCAGAAACACTGTGGGCACAGGGTGACACTGATGTGGGATTATTGCATATCTCTCCTGTAAAACTATCTGTGCAACCAGGAACTGTTCTCCCACAGCTCAGACAATACCCTGTGAGTGCCCAACAGGAACTAGCGATTACAAAACAAATAGAGGGTTACAGAGAAAAAGGAGTTTTAGTGGAAATCCAATCACCTGCTAATACCCCTCTGTATCCAGTCAAAAAGAGAATTTTAGATAAAGGCTCTACACCCAAATATCGTATGGTGCACGATCTAAGAGAGATAAACAAAGTTCTAGATCCAATCACCCCAGTTGTACCCAATCCTCATACGTTACTATCACAGATACCAGCCAGTTCTCAAGTGTTTACTGTAATAGATCTTTCAAATGCATTTTTCTCGGTTCCTTTACACCAAGATAGTTGGCATTTGTTTGCATTTACATTTAAGGGCAAACAGTTGGCGTGGACACGCCTTCCACAGGGAATGATACACTCCCCTTCTCTTTATTCAAATGCCCTACAAACAGTCCTTCAGAGGTTTGAACCCGAACCACAGGTAGTAATTTTACAGTATGTGGATGACATACTACTTTGCTGCCCAGATCTAGAAACCGCAGAAAGGTCCACTGTAAGTTTACTATGTTTTCTAGAAAAAGAAGGGTGTAAAGTGAATAGACAAAAGCTACAAGTTTGTCAGACCAAAGTGGTCTTTCTAGGTCATTGCATTTCTCAAGGTAAAAAGCATCTTACACCTCAAAGAACTGAAGCAATAAGACAGATGAATGAGCCTAGAAATCATAAACAGCTACGAGCATTTTTAGGAATAGTGTCTCATTGTAGACAATGGATTATACATGCCAGTCAACTAATGCAACCACTGTATGACTGTGTAAAAAGTGAACCTTATTTGTTGACAAAAGAAGGTCAGATTTCGTTTCAACAATTAAAAGATGCCCTTGTTTCAGCTCCAGCGTTAGGGCTACCAGACTACACCAAATCATTTCAGCTTATGGCTGCAGAAGTTGATTCCCATGCTACAGGAGTTCTTACCCAGAAGCATGCAGGGAAACAAAGACCAATTGCATATCTTTCAGCAAGGTTAGATCCAGTAGCTAGGGCAGCGCCAACCTGTGTACGTGTGGTTGTTGCTGTCTCGCTATTGTTGGACAAAGCATCAGAAATTGTCCTAGAGCATCCACTCACAGTTCAAACTACACATGATGTTTATGGGATATTAAACCAGGTCCAACCAAAACACATTTCTATGGCTAGACATTTGCGGCTGCAGTGTTCTTTGCTGCTCCCCTCTACTATCACATTTGCTAGGCTTCAGACTCTCAATTTAGCTACACTGCTACCTCTCGAGTCTGAAGGGGGGAATAAGGACACTGATCCACACGCAAATTTTTTCCCTACAGACACACATGATTGTACAGAGCTCATTTTGCAAGAAACGGCAGGCTTACCCAATGTATCCGAAACACCACTTCAAAACCCAGATTTAGAGCTGTTTATAGATGGTAGTAGGTTTGCAGATGACACAGGTAACTTTCATACAGGGTATGCAGTTGTGTCAGAATCTGAAACTCTCAAAGCAGAACCACTTCCACCGAAACAGTCTGCACAAGAAGCAGAACTAACAGCATTGATCGAAGCGCTAAAAATAGCTGAGAATCATACAGCTAATATATACACTGATTCTAGGTATGCACATGGTATTGTGTTTGACTTTGGAGTAATCTGGAGAGCTAGAGGTTACATGACAGCGTCAGGACAACCTGTAAAACATGCTTCTTTGATCAAACAGATCTTAGAGGCTGCACAAGAAACTAAAGAAGTAGCAGTAATTAAGGTAGCTGCACATGTGAGACTCGACACTAGGGAATCTAGGGGAAATGATAGGGCTGACAAAGCAGCCAAAGCAGCAGCAGTCAAACCCTTACAACAGGTTCATACTGTAAACCTCACAGAAAATACTGAAGATAGACTGAGACAAGCACAGGAAGATGCAGGAGAAGAGGAGAGGGACAGGTGGAAAAAGGAAGGGGCAGAAGAACAAGCGGGAATTTGGAAGAAAGATGGACTAATATGTCTACCTAGAGCCTGGTACCCGATTGTAGTTGGTGGACTACACCACCCTACTCATGTGTCTGCAAATGCAATGACAATACTGGCAAAGCAAGTCTGGTTGGCTCCAGGTTTTGGCAACTACGCAAGAGACTATTGTGCTGCATGCGTTATATGCCTGGCACATAATCCCGGACAGACAACAAAGACCCCTATGAAGCACCACGTCCGACCTCTCTATCCGTTTCAGCGATTACAAATAGACTTTATCCAGCTGCCAAAAAGTAATGGGTATGAGTATGTGTTGGTGTGTGTGGACATGTTCTCAGGGTGGCCAGAGGCCTATCCAGTTCGGAAGGCTTCAGCTAAAAACACTGCTGTAAAGCTAGTTGCCGAACTGATACCCCGTTACGGTCTCCCTGAAGTGATCGAGTCAGATAGGGGTACTCATTTCACTGGAGAAATATTTCAAAATGTACTGAAAATGTTGGGTGTTGAAAGTCAGTTACACACTCCGTATCATCCTCAAAGTTCTGGTAAGGTGGAACGCATGAATGGAACTTTAAAATTAAAAATACAGAAAGCCATGGCTGAAACAGGAAAGCCTTGGACAGAATGCCTTCCACTGGCCCTTTACTCAATACGCAATACCCCAAGGGGTAAGACTAAACTGTCTCCACATGAAATTTTGTTTGGCAGGACTGCCAATTTAGGATGTTATTTTCCACAGCAACTTGTGTTAAATATTGAGTCATTGACTTCTTATGTGCAAAATCTTCAGAAACAATTAACTAAGGTGCATGCACAAGTTTTTGCTTCCCTTCCAGATCCTGACAACACAGAAGGAAGTCACAAGTTGGAACCAGGTGATCAAGTCTATGTAAAAAGACACACCAGAAAGGCTCTAGAACCAAGGTTTGACGGACCCTTCCAAGTCCTGTTGACAACACCTACATCAGTCAAGCTTGAAGGAAAGGCGTCATGGATACATGCAAGCCATTGCAAAAAAAGCAGTATAAACTCATGATATTGATGTTAATAATGATAATCTCAACGGAGGCATGGGATAGACTAAATTCTCTAGCCCCTTTGAACAATAGATTCGTACAACATCATAGAAAATTAGTACATGACTTGTTAAATAACACACCCCGCCCTTCAGGGAGACCACACATAGTGCAAATGGGTATAGCCAATAAAATTGTCAGTTCTATTTTTATTTACCCTATGATTACACAAATGTGGGATAAATTAGTTAGAGCTACGGATTATTTAGATGATCAGATCTGGGATATATTGGATATACTAAACACTAGTATAGCTGTACAGAATCAGCTTATAATAGTCATCAACCAACATACCCTGGTATTGGATTACCTAACTGCCTCACAAGGGGGTATGTGTCAAATCATCGGACCCACCTGCTGTCATTATATAGACCCGAATAGTACTATGAGTATGACATTTAAATTAAAGGACGTACAACGACTCAGAGATCAGTATGACAAAGACAATGACCAGAATAAGGATAACTGGTGGTCAGATACCTTTTCTTTTCTTAACCCAGCCAACTGGTTCAGAGGAATCGGTGGGTGGGTTGCTGGGATTATGCAGAGCATAATACATATAGTTATGATTATTGTAGTCATATACGTACTATTCCAGATTGTGCTCAAGGGTATCTCAGTATGCACAGATAAACTTTGTGTAATAGATGCAAGAGTATAAATTTTTTTATTTTTTTTTTCCTTTATTCTTATGTTATCCTCTAGTGATTCTAATTAATATTACTGTACTAATTTTTGTTTTTATATTTTAGTATACTGCTAAAGAAGGAAATAATTTGCGATAGAAGAATTAATACTAGATTTGATTCTCTTATTAATAATATAAGTGTGTGCATGTGTAATACCAAAAATAAAGGCTTTGTCTTTGGCCCTGTGGTAATAAAAAAAGGAATATGTCAAAGGGGGGAATTGTGGAGATCAGACTGAAAGAATCCATTGTGTCTTTCTCCTGAGACATCTGGCTTATCTCAGGAAACTTAAGTAAAGTTCCTTTTATGGACGCATTCCTTCTTGATATTGTAACCTACATACCAGAAGCTGTATCTTATCTCTAGTATAGACTGTTTTTTTGTAAGAGGATGTGAAATATGAGCGCTTGTGCGCATGTCTGTAAATGTATAACTCATTTCTATATAAAGGAGGGGTAAAGCCCAGTGAGTCAGACGTGCTCCTGGGCTACCCCTGTATACGATCACACAACTTTTGCTGCGTGATATTTTACTCGGATCCCTACTTCTAGTAAGCCAGGGACTGAGAAGGACTCAACAGTGAGTATATTCCTATTAGGTATATACTCACCCTCGGACATGCCCTGCTTCTTTCCGGCAGCCTTCCTTCCTAAGAATCAGCCCTTCAAGGACCTTCGGTGACATCACGGTGACGTCGCGGCTTGTGATTGGTCCGTGGCCGCCCATGTGACCGCTCACATGGGCGGCCGCGGACCAATCACAAGCCGTGATGTCACCGTGACGTCACCGCAAGGTCATGGAAGGCTGATTCTAAGGAAGGAAGGTTCCCGCTTAGTACCAGGGCCCGTCAGAGTGTAAGTATAGCGATATTTTTTATTTTAATTCTTTATTTTACACTTAAATATGGATCCCAGGGCCTGAAGGAGAGTTTCCGCTCCTTCAGACCCTGGGAACCATTGGAAACCCAATGCAGTGCATTGGGTTTCGAGTTTCGGCCGACCCCGACCCCGACTTTTTTATAGGATCGGCCGATTTCACTCGACCCGACTTTTGAAAAAGTCGGGTTTCGTGAAACCCGACCCGATCCTATAAAAGTAAAGGTCGCTCAACCCTACTCACCACATATCTAGATAAGTTCCTTGGGGGGTCTAGTTTCCAAAAATGGGGTCACATGTGGGGGAGCTCCAATGTTTAGGCACACAGGGGCTTTCCAAACGCGACATGGTGTCCGCTAACGATTGGAGCTAATTTTTCATTCAAAAAGTCAAATGGCGCTCCTTCCCTTCCAGGCCCTGCCGTGTGCCTAAACAGTGGTTTACCCCCACATGTGAGGTATCAGTGTACTCAGGAGAAATTGCCCAATAAATTTTATGATCCATTTTATCCTGTTGCCCATGTGGAAATGAACAAACTGAGGCTAAAAGAATTTTTTTGTGAAAAAAAAGTACTTTTTCATTTTTACGGATCAATTTGTGAAGCACCTGGGGATTCAAAGTGCTCACTATGCATCTAGATAAGTTCCTTGGGGGGTCTAATTTCCAAAATGGGGTCACATGTGGAGGAGCTCCAATGTTTAGGCACACAGGGGCTCTCCAAACGCGACATTGTGTCCGCTAGCGATTGGAGCTAATTTTTCATTCAAAAGTAAAATGGCGCTCCTTCCCTTCCGAGCCTTGCCGTGTGCACAAACAGTGGTTTGTGACCACATATGAGGTATCGGTGTACTCAGGAGAAATTGCCCAACAAATTTTAGGATCCATTTTATCCTGTTGCCCATGTGAAAATGAAAAAATTGAGGATAAAAGAAATTTTTTGTGGAGGAAAAGTACTTTTTAATTTTTACGGATCAATTTGTGAAGCACCTGGGGGTTCAAAGTGCTCACTATGCATCTAGATAAGTTCCTTGGGGGGTCTAGTTTCCAAAATGGAGTCACATGTGGAGGAGCTTCAATTTTTAGGCACTCAGGGGCTCTCCAAACGCGACATTGTGTCCGCTAGCGATTGGAGCTAATTTTTCATTCAAAAGTAAAATGGCGCTCCTTCCCTTCCGAGCCTTGCCGTGTGCACAAACAGTGGTTTGTGACCACATATGAGGTATTGGTGTACTCAGGAGAAATTGCCCAACAAATTTTAGGATCCATTTTATCCTGTTGCCCATGTAAAAATGAAAAAATTGAGGATAAAAGAAATTTTTTGTGAAAGAAAAGTACTTTTTCATTTTTACAGATCAATTTGTGAAGCACCTGGGGGTTCAAAGTGCTCACTATGCATCTAGATAAGTTCCTTGGGGGGTCTAGTTTCCAAAATGGGGTCACATGTGGAGGAGCTTCAATTTTTAGGCACTCAGGGGCTCTCCAAACGCGACATTGTGTCCGCTAGCGATTGGAGCTAATTTTTCATTCAAAAGTAAAATGGCGCTCCTTCCCTTCCGAGCCTTGCCGTGTGCACAAACAGTGGTTTGTGACCACATATGAGGTATTGGTGTACTCAGGAGAAATTGCCCAACAAATTTTAGGATCCATTTTATCCTGTTTCCCATGTAAAAATGAAAAAATTGAGGATAAAAGAAATTTTTTGTGAAAGAAAAGTACTTTTTCATTTTTACAGATCAATTTGTGAAGCACCTGGGGGTTCAAAGTGCTCACTATGCATCTAGATGAGCTCCTTGGGGGGGTCTAGTTTCCAAAATGGGGTCAGCTGTGGGGGAGCTCCAATGTTTAGGCACACAGGGGCTCTCCAAACGCGACATGGTGTCCGCTAAAGATTGGAGCCAATTTTTCAGTGAAAAAGTCAAATGGCACTCCTTCCCTTCCGAGCCCTGTCGTGCGCCCAAACAGTGGTTCCCACCCACATATGGGGTATCGGCGTACTCAGGACAAATTGTACAATAACTTTTGGGGTCCAGTTTCCCTTTTTACCCTTGGGAAAATAAAAAATTGTTGCTAAAAGATCGTTTTTGTGACTAAAAAGTTAAATGTTCATTTTTTCCTTCCATGTTACTTCTGCTGCTGTGAAGAACCTGAAGGGTTAATAAACTTCTTGAATGTGGTTTTGAGTACCTTGAGGGGTGCAGTTTTAGAATGGTGTCCCTTTTGGGTATTTCCAGCCATATAGACCCCTCAAACTGACTTCAAATGTGAGGTGGTCCCTAAAAAAATGGTTTTGTAAATTTCGTTGTAAAAATGAAAAATTGCTGGTCAAATTTTAACTCTTATAACGTCCTAGCAAAAAAAAATTTTGTTTCCTAAAGAGTGCTGACGTAAAGTAGACATGTGGGTAATGTTATTTATTAACTATTTTGTGTCACATAACTCTCTTGTTTAACAGAATAAAAATTCAAAATTTGAAAATTGCAAAATTTTCTAAATTTTAGCCAAATTTGCATTTTTTTTCAGAAATAAACGCAAAAATTATCGACCTAAATATACCACTAACATGAAGCCCAATATGTCACGAAAAAACAATCTCAGAACCGCTATGATCCGTTTATGAGTTATTACCTCATAAAGGGACACTGGTCAGAAGTAATAGTTAATTAATAATTAATTAATTAATAAATAACAATTATTATTAATAATAATAATTAATTAATTAATAAAAAAAATAGGCTGGGTCATGAAGGGGTTAAATTTGCTGTTCCAGATCTTCCATTTCTTAGAATATTTGTAAACACTGCTATTGTTAGCCACAAATCTCAATTCCAGAGCGCAAAGAGGGTGTTTCAGGTTTTTTCCACCAGAATGCCAATGCATTTTTGACAACTAGGAGTATCTGTATGATGACATATCTAACCGAGGGGTCAAATTGCTCCATGTCAAGGGAAAGAAGCGCCCTTTGAGGGGTGATCACAACATTTCAGAAAAGGAGTTAATATGGCGCGATACCTGGAACCAGAGAATTTTTATTATCGGACAACCCCAAAATAAGTAAAAGAGATTACCCCGTTGTCCGCAGTCTCTCCAACATAAGGGAGAGTGTTCCTGGTTTATATGTGACAATCTGATGGGCGTTAGATACCATCTTGTCCTTATTTTAAAGTAGGACTCATGGAAAGCCATTGATATGTTTGACTTGCATGTGTTCTTTTTTGTAGCGCTGTCCCATTGTTCAGTTCCCAAGTCTGTACCAAGGTCGGACTTCCACCTCTTCATATATACGTTTTTAGCGCTAACGTTGTCCTTGATAAAGTACAGTGCCTTCCAAAAGTATTCGGCCCCCTGGAACATTTCGACCTTTTCTCACATACCATGCTTCAAACATAAAGATACCAAATGCAAATTTTTGGTGAAGAATCAACAACAAGTGGAACACAATTGTGAAGTTGAACGAAATTTATTGGTTATTTAAAATTTTTGTGGAAATTCAAAAACTGAAAGTGGGGCGTGCAATATTATTCAGCCCCTTTAACTTAATACTTTGTTGCACCACCTTTTGCTGCGATTACAGCTGCAAGTCACTTGGAGTATGTCTCTATCAGTTTTGTACATCTAGAGACTGAAATTCTTGCCCATTCTTCCTTGGTGAACAGCTCGAGCTCAGTGAGGTTCGATGGAGATCGTTTGTGAACAGCAGTTTTCAGCTCTTTCCACAGATTTTCGATTGGATTGAGGTCTGGATTTTGACTTGGCCATTCTAACACCTGGATATGTTTATTTGTGAACCATTCCATTGTAGATTTTGCTTTATGTTTGGGATCATTGTCTTGTTGGAAGACAAATCTCCGTTCCAGTCTCAGGTCTTTTGCAGACTTTAACAGGTTTTCTTCAAGAATGGTCCTGTATTTGGCTCCATCCATCTTCCCATCAATTTTAACTATCTTCCCTGTCCCTGCTGAAGAAAAGCAGGCCCAAACCATGATGCTGCCACCACCATGTTTGACAGTGGGGATGGTGTGTTCAGGGTAATGACCTGTGTTGCCTTTACGCCAAACATATCATTTGGCATTGTTGCCAAAAAGTTCAATTTTGGTTTCATCTGACCAGAGCACCTTCTTCCACATGTTTGGTGTGTCTCCCAGGTGGCTTGTTGCAAACTTTAAACAACACTTTTTATGGTTATCTTTGAGAAATGGCTTTCTTCTTGCCACTCTTCCATAAAGGCCAGATTTGTGCAGTGTACGACTGATTGTTGTCCTATGGACAGACTGTCCCACCTCAGATGTAGATCTCTGCAGTTCATCCAGAGTGATCATGGGCCTCTAGGCTGCATCTCTGATTAGTCTTCTCCTTGTTTGAGATGAAAGTTTAGAGGGACGGCCGGGTCTTGGTAGATTTGTAGTGGTATGATATGCCTTCAATTTCAATATGATGGCTTGCACAGTGCTCCTTGGGATGTTTAAAGTTTAGGAAATCATTTTGTATCCAAATCCGGATTTAAACTTCTCCACAACAGTATCACGGACCTGCCTGTTGTGTTCCTTGGTCTTCATGATGCTCTCTGTGCTTCAAACAGAACCCTGAGACTATCACAGAGCAGGTGCATTTATACGGAGACTTGATTACACACAGGTGGATTACATTTATCATCATTAGGCATTTAGGACAACATTGGATCATTCAGAGATCCACAATGAACTTCTGGAGTGAGATTGCTGCACTGAAAGTAAAGGGGCTGAATAATATTGCACGCCCCACTTTTCAGTTTTTGAATTTCCACAAAAATTTTAAATAACCAATACATTTTGTTCAACTTCACAATTGTGTTCCACTTGTTGTTGATTCTTCACCAAAAATTTACATTTGGTATCTTCATGTTTGAAGCATGATATGTGGGAAAAGGTTGAAAAGTTCCAGGGGGCTGAATACGTTCGCAAGTCACTGTAACTATATAGGTTACTTCGGCTCCAAATGTTTTTATTATTTTGGTTGCACAGCAGTGAAGAAAGGATTTCAAGATTCAAGGCTTTACCGGTCAGGAGTTTTTGTATACTGTCCTTTAGCATAGTAAAAAGGACCAGTTCAGAAGAGGGTAAGTTGTATTTAGATTTTATCTCGCTGAATGTAAGGCATTTAATCCCATTGTGAATATTCCCAATTCTCCTAATGCCAGATTTATTCCATGATTCGGTCAGAGGGAGGTTAATTATTAAAGCTAATAAGTGTAGAGGAAATTTCCTAACTTGTTCAATTTTATTAAAGTCTTTGTTAGGTGAGTAATCGTCTGAAAGGCTATCTGACTCATCTGTAGACGGGTTAAGGTACCGTCACATTTAGCGACGCTGCAGCGATCTAGACAACGATGCCGATCGCTGCAGCGTCGCTGTTTCGTCGTTGTGTGGTCGCTGGAGAGCTGTCACACAGACAGCTCTCCAGCGACCAACGATGCCGGTCCCCGGGTAACCAGGGTAAACATCAGGTTACTAAGTGCACTCACTGTGAGCATGCAGGAAAGCACAGCGCCGGGGGACAGACACCGGAATGTAAGTATGTAGTGTTTGGTTTTTTTTACATTTACACTGGTAACCAGGGTAAACATCGGGTTACTAAGCGCGGCCCTGCGCTTAGTAACCCGATGTTTACCCTGGTTACCAGTGAAGACATCGCTGAATCGGCGTCACACACACCGATACAGCGATGTCTGCGGGAGTCCAGCGATGAAATAACGTTCTGGACTTTCTGCTCCGACCAACGATGGCACAGCAGGATCCTGATCGCTGCTGCGTGTCAAACTCAACGATATCGCTAGCCAGGACGCTGCAACGTCACAGATCTCTATCGTTATCGTTCAGTGTGAAGGTACCTTAAGCTTTATTCTCTTGGTCACTAAGACCCTTTCTTTTATACGATTTAGAGGTGTCCATTTCCTCTGTAGGTATCACAGATGGCGTCAGTGGTTTGGTGTCTCCTTTAGTGTCACTTTTGAAAGAAAGTGAGCTGGGATTTGTTTTAGTTGTTGTTTTTTTTTGGACCAACCCCTTCTTTTATTGTCTTATTATATGTCGGGATATATGATTGTTTTGGATAGGAAGGTTTTGATTCATCTCCTTTTAGTGGAGACCTAGATTTAATAGGACTTAATAGGTTTGGGAAGTCCTCATATGATTTTGAGAGCTCCCAGGGAGGTCTGCCTGTTTTTTTTTAGATTTGTTTTTGAACTTCCCTTCAGCTGGCTCCATTTTAAGTTCACTGACCCCAACAAGCCGTCAACCAGTAATTTTCACAAGAGCTGTATATGATAGTACAGTTCAGAGTATATATGTAGAATTTTTAACCTGCAATATAGAATAATACAAACGAGATTTCAATATACTTGTAATAGAATTAAAGTTGACAAATAGACAAGTGGGTACACTGTGACCATACAGTATTGGCCAAGATGGTAGGTAGGCAAGTAGGTCAGGTGAGTGATCCCTTTAAGTAGATAGAGAGGTTATGATGATGTAGATGGCTGTTTCCCAATAAGGAGAAACAGTATGTTGTGTGAAGATAGACAACCAATCTTCTCATTGATACAGGCTTATATATCTTACTAGATGGCAGCCCGATTCTAAAGAATCGGGAGTCTAGAATCCATATATACTTTATTTATTCAAATGTAAGAATAATACAATTAATAAATAATAGTAAGAAAGAACAAAAAATGGCTGCACTCACCAGCTCTTGACAATTCTTGACAGTACGGCACATTTCTGATTGGTCGCTCGCGGCAGGCGGCAACCAATCAGAAAAGTGCCGCGCACCACGAAGGCATATATCTTTGTCCACCCTGAGCGGGTGTAGGACGCTGGTGACGTCACTTATCTCCGGACATTATCTCCGGACAAAGCCGCGGAAGTTGGCACAAATTGCCGGAAGTAGTATTCTAGGCAATTATATATTAGATTTTAATGTTATCAGTGTTTACCTTTGAACGTTTATATTGTATTGTCCTGTCACCAGCCATGTGTACGATTATCGGCCGAAAGCCTCTCTGGAACCAATAATCACCCCATGTAAAGGTATCTTTATAAGTTAAAGATTCAGAATACTATGACTTTTATCATATCCTGAACAGTCAAGTTTTTTATGAACTGTTAAGGTTTTCTGGTTGAAGTAAAAAAAACTCTGAGTGTTTACAGTTTGAAACCATAAAATGTTGAAAAATTATGTCATTCTTGAGTATATCACTCAATGGTGCTCATAAACGTGTCAAATTTGATCTATAATATACTTTAATATACGTTACTTTAATCTTTAATATACTTAAGAACAGGGCCCCAGACATCACACAGGGGGTCTGAAACACCGCACAGTGGTCCAAAATATCGCTGTGCTCTGCCTGGGGCCCCTGTGCTCTGCCTGGGGCCCCTGTGCTCTGCCTGGGGCCCCATATGCTGCCTGGGGCCCCTGTGCTCTGCCTGGGGCCCCTGTGCTCTGCCTGGGGCCCCTGTGTTCTGCCTGGGGCCCCTGTGCTCTGCCTGGGGCCACTGTGCTCTGCCTGGGGCCCCATATGCTGCCTGGGGCCCCTGTGCTCTGCCTGGGGCCCCATATGCTGCCTGGGGCCCCTGTGCTCTGCCTGGGGCCCCATAGGCTGCCTGGGGCCCCTGTGCTCTACCTGGGACCACTGTGCTCTGCCTGGGGCCCCATATGCTGCCTGGGGCCCCTGTGCTCTGACTGGGGCCCCTGTGCTCTGCCTGGGGCCCCATGTTCTGCCTGGGGCCACTGTGCTCTGCCTGGGGCCCCATAGGCTGCCTGGGGCCCCTGTGCTCTGCCTGGGACCACTGTGCTCTGCCTGGGGCCCCATAGGCTGCCTGGGGCCCCTGTGCTCTGCCTGGGGCCACTGTGCTCTGCCTGGGGCACCTGTGCTCTGCCTGGGGCCCCATATGCTGCCTGGGGCCCCTGTGCTCTGCCTGGGGCCCGATGTTCTGCCTGGGGCCCCTGTGCTCTGCCTGGGGCCACTGTGCTCTGCCTGGGGCCCCATGTTCTGCCTGGGGCCACTGTGCTCTGCCTGGGGCCCCATAAGCTGCCTGGGGCCCCTGTGCTCTGCCTGGGACCACTGTGCTCTGCCTGGGGCCCCATATGCTGCCTGGGGCCCCTGTGCTCTGCCTGGGGCCCCATATGCTGCCTGGGGCCCCTGTGCTCTGCCTGGGGCCCCATATGCTGCCTGGGGCCCCTGTGCTCTGCCTGGGGCCCCTGTGCTCTGCCTGGGGCCCCATGTTCTGCCTGGGGCCCCTGTGCTCTGCCTGGGGCCACTGTGCTCTGCCTGGGGCCCCATATGCTACCTGGGGCCCCTGTGCTCTGCCTGGGGCCCCATATGCTGCCTGGGGCCCCTGTGCTCTGCCTGGGGCCCCATGTTCTGCCTGGGGCCCCTGTGCTCTGCCTGGGGCCACTGTGCTCTGCCTGGGGCCCCATATGCTGCCTGGGGCCCCTGTGCTCTGCCTGGGGCCCCATATGCTGCCTGGGGCCCCTGTGCTCTGCCTGGGGCCACTGTGCTCTGCCTGGGGCCCCATAGGCTGCCTGAGGCCCCTGTGCTCTGCCTGGGACCACTGTGCTCTGCCTGGGGCCCCATATGCTGCCTGGGGCCCCTGTGCTCTGCCTGGGGCCACTGTGCTCTGCCTGGGGCCCCATATGCTGCCTGGGGCCCCTGTGCTCTGCCTGGGTGTAGGACACTGGTGACGTCACTTATCTCCGGACATTAGCTCCGGACATTAGCTCCGGACATTAGCTCCGGACATTAGCTCCGGACATTAGCTCCGGACATTAGCTCCGGACAAAGCCACGGAAGTTGGCACAAATTGCAGGAAGTAGTATTCTAGGCAATTATATATTAGGTGGGCATTTCCTGAAGGAAATACATGGTGCTTGAACAGCGCTACCAGCTTTACAGCAGCACTTTTCACACACGGGACTGGGGGGCGCGCTTACTTTTGCACCCGGGGCGCGCTTACTTTTGCACCCGGGGGCGCGCTTACTTTTGCACCCGGGGGCGCACTTACTTTTGCACCCGGGGGCGCACTTACTTTTGCACCCGGGGGCGCACTTACTTTTGCACCCGGGGGCGCACTTACTTTTGCACCCGGGGGTGCACTTACTTTTGGGGCCGCACTTACTTTTGGTGGGCGGGGCTCCTCGGCCTCCGATTTGGTTGGTGGGACCCCTCGTCCTCCGATTTGGTGGGTGGGGACCCTCGGCCTCCGATTTGGTGGGCGGGGTCCCTCTGCCTCCGCTTTGGTGGGCGGGGCCGCTCGGCCTTCGATTTGGTGGGCGGGGCTCCTCGGCCTCCGATTTGGTTGGTGGGGCCCCTCGGCCTCCGATTTGGTGGGCGGGGCCCCTTATCCTCCGATTTGGTGGGCGGGGCCCCTCGGCCTCCGATTTGGTGGGCGGGGCCCCTCGGCCTCCGATTTGGTGGGCGGGGCCCCTCGGCCTCCGATTTGGTGGGCGGGGCCCCTCGGCCTCCGATTTGGTGGGCAGGGACCCTCGGCCTCCGATTTGGTGGGCGGGGCCCCTTATCCTCCGATTTGGTGGGCGGGGCCCCTCGGCCTCCGATTTGGTGGGCGGGGCCCCTCGGCCTCCGATTTGGTGGGCGGGGCCCCTCGGCCTCCGATTTGGTGGGCGGGGCCCCTCGGCCTCCGATTTGGTGGGCAGGGACCCTCGGCCTCCGATTTGGTGGGCGGGGCCCCTCGGCCTCCGATTTGGTTGGTGGGGCCCCTCGGCCTCCGATTTGGTGGTCGGGACCCCTCGGCCTCCGATTTGGTGGGCGGGGACCCTCGGCCTCCGATTTGGTGGGCGGGGACCCTCGGCCTCCGATTTGGTGGGCGGGGACCCTCGGCCTCCGATTTGGTGGGCGGGGACCCTCGGCCTCCGATGTGGTGGGCGGGGACCCTCGGCCTCCGATGTGGTGGGCGGGGCCCCTCGGCCTCCGCTTTGGTGGGCGGGGCCGAGCCCCTCGGCCTCCGCTTTGGTGGGCGGGGCCGCTCGGCCTTCGATTTGGTGGGCGGGGACCCTCGGCCTCCGATTTGGTTGGCGGGGACCCTCGGCCTCCGATTTGGTTGGCGGGGCCCCTCGGCCTCCGATTTGGTGGGCGGGGACTCTCGGCCTCCGATTTGGTGGGCGGGGACCCTCGGCCTCCGCTTTGGTGGGCGGGCCCCTCGGCCTTCGATTTGGTGGGCGGGGCCCCTCGGCCTCCGATTTGGTTGGTGTGGACCCTCGGCCTCCGATTTGGTGGGTGGGGACCCTCGGCCTTTGATTTGGTGGGCGGGGACCCTCGGCCTCCGATTTGGTGGGCGGGGACCCTCGGCCTCCGATTTGGTTGGCGGGGCCCCTCGGCCTCCGATTTGGTGGGCGGGGCCCCTCGGCCTCCGATTTGGTTGGCGGGGCCCCTCGGCCTCCGATTTGGTGGGCGGGGACCCTCGGCCTCCGATTTGGTGGGTGGGGCCCCTCGGCCTCCAATTTGGTTGGTGGGGCCCCTCGGCCTCCGATTTGGTGGGCGGGGACCCTTGGCCTCCGATTTGGTGGGCGGGGACTCTCGGCCTCCGATTTGGTGGGCGGGGACCCTCGGCCTCCGATTTGGTGGGCGGGGACCCTCGGCCTCCGATTTGGTGGGCGGGGACCCTCGGCCTCCGATTTGGTGGTCGGGGACCCTCGGCCTCCGCTTTGGTGGGCGGGGCCCCTCGGCCTCCGATTTGGTGGGCGGGGTCCCTCGGCCTCCGATTTGGTGTGCGGGGACCCTCGGCCTCCGCTTTGGTGGGCGGGGACCCTCGGCCTTCGATTTGGTGGGCGGGGCCCCTCGGCCTCCGATTTGGTTGGTGTGGACCCTCGGCCTCCGATTTGGTGGGCGGGGACCCTCGGCCTCTGATTTGGTGGGCGGGGACCCTCGGCCTCCGATGTGGTGGGCGGGGCCCCTCGGCCTCTGATGTGGTGGGCGGGGCCAGGCCCCTCGGCCTCCGATGTGGTGGGCGGGGACCCTCGGCCTCCGATTTGGTGGGCGGGGACCCTCGGCCTCCGATTTGGTGGGCAGGGCCCCTCGGCCTCCGATGTGGTGGTCGGGGCCCCTCGGCCTCCGCTTTGGTGGGCGGGGTCCCTCTGCCTCCGATTTGGTGGGCGGGGACCCTCGGCCTCCGCTTTGGTTGGCGGGGCCCCACGGCCTCCGATTTGGTGGGCGGGGTCCCTCTGCCTCCGCTTTGGTGGGCGGGGCCGCTCGGCCTCCGATGTGGTGGGCGGGGACCCTCGGCCGCCGATTTGGTGGGCGGGGACCCTCTGCCTCCGATTTGGTGGGCGGGGCCCCTCGGCCTCCGATGTGGTGGTCGGGGCCCCTCGGCCTCCGCTTTTGTGGGCGGGGTCCCTCTGCCTCCGATTTGGTGGGCGGGGACCCTCGGCCTCCGCTTTGGTTGGCGGGGCCCCACGGCCTCCGATTTGGTGGGCGGGGTCCCTCTGCCTCCGCTTTGGTGGGCGGGGCCGCTCGGCCTTCGATTTGGTGGGCGGGGCTCCTCGGCCTCCGATTTGGTTGGTGGGGCCCCTCGGCCTCCGATTTGGTGGGCGGGGTCCCTCTGCCTCCGCTTTGGTGGGCGGGGCCGCTCGGCCTTCGATTTGGTGGGCGGGGCTCCTCGGCCTCCGCTTTGGTTGGCGGGGCCCCACGGCCTCCGATTTGGTGGGCGGGGTCCCTCTGCCTCCGCTTTGGTGGGCGGGGCCGCTCGGCCTTCGATTTGGTGGGCGGGGCTCCTCGGCCTCCGATTTGGTTGGTGGGGCCCCTCGGCCTCCGATTTGGTGGGCGGGGCCCCTTATCCTCCGATTTGGTGGGCGGGGCCCCTCGGCCTCCGATTTGGTGGGCGGGGCCCCTCGGCCTCCGATTTGGTGGGCGGGGCCCCTCGGCCTCCGATTTGGTGGGCGGGGCCCCTCGGCCTCCGATTTGGTGGGCAGGGACCCTCGGCCTCCGATTTGGTGGGCGGGGCCCCTCGGCCTCCGATTTGGTTGGTGGGGCCCCTCGGCCTCCGATTTGGTGGTCGGGGCCCCTCGGCCTCCGATTTGGTGGGCGGGGACCCTCGGCCTCCGATTTGGTGGGCGGGGACCCTCGGCCTCCGATTTGGTGGGCGGGGACCCTCGGCCTCCGATTTGGTGGGCGGGGACCCTCGGCCTCCGATGTGGTGGGCGGGGACCCTCGGCCTCCGATGTGGTGGGCGGGGCCCCTCGGCCTCCGCTTTGGTGGGCGGGGCCGAGCCCCTCGGCCTCCGCTTTGGTGGGCGGGGCCGCTCGGCCTTCGATTTGGTGGGCGGGGACCCTCGGCCTCCGATTTGGTTGGCGGGGCCCCTCGGCCTCCGATTTGGTTGGCGGGGCCCCTCGGCCTCCGATTTGGTGGGCGGGGACTCTCGGCCTCCGATTTGGTGGGTGGGGACCCTCGGCCTCCGCTTTGGTGGGCGGGCCCCTCGGCCTTCGATTTGGTGGGTGGGGCCCCTCGGCCTCCGATTTGGTTGGTGTGGACCCTCAGCCTCCGATTTGGTGGGTGGGGACCCTCGGCCTTTGATTTGGTGGGCGGGGACCCTCGGCCTCCGATTTGGTGGGCGGGGACCCTCGGCCTCCGATTTGGTTGGCGGGGCCCCTCGGCCTCCGATTTGGTGGGCGGGGCCCCTCGGCCTCCGATTTGGTTGGCGGGGCCCCTCGGCCTCCGATTTGGTGGGCGGGGACCCTCGGCCTCCGATTTGGTGGGCGGGGCCCCTCGGCCTCCAATTTGGTTGGTGGGGCCCCTCGGCCTCCGATTTGGTGGGCGGGGACCCTTGGCCTCCGATTTGGTGGGCAGGGACTCTCGGCCTCCGATTTGGTGGGCGGGGACCCTCGGCCTCCGATTTGGTGGGCGGGGACCCTCGGCCTCCGATTTGGTGGGCGGGGACCCTCGGCCTCCGATTTGGTGGTCGGGGACCCTCGGCCTCCGCTTTGGTGGGCGGGGCCCCTCGGCCTCCGATTTGGTGGGCGGGGTCCCTCGGCCTCCGATTTGGTGTGCGGGGACCCTCGGCCTCCGCTTTGGTGGGCGGGGACCCTCGGCCTTCGATTTGGTGGGCGGGGCCCCTCGGCCTCCGATTTGGTTGGTGTGGACCCTCGGCCTCCGATTTGGTGGGCGGGGACCCTCGGCCTCTGATTTGGTGGGCGGGGACCCTCGGCCTCCGATGTGGTGGGCGGGGCCCCTCGGCCTCCGATGTGGTGGGCGGGGCCAGGCCCTCGGCCTCCGATGTGGTGGGCGGGGACCCTCGGCCTCCGATTTGGTGGGCGGGGACCCTCGGCCTCCGATTTGGTGGGCAGGGCCCCTCGGCCTCCGATGTGGTGGTCGGGGCCCCTCGGCCTCCGCTTTGGTGGGCGGGGCCGGGCCCCTCGGCCTCCGCTTTGGTGGGCGGAGCCGCTCGGCCTTCGATTTGGTGGGCGGGGCTCCTCGGCCTCCGATTTGGTTGGCGGGGCCCCTCGGCCTCCGATTTGGTGTGTGCTCTGCCTGGGGCCACTGTGCTCTGCCTGGGGCCCCATATGCTGCCTGGGGCCCCTGTGCTCTGCTTGGGGCCCCATATGCTGCCTGGGGCCCCTGTGCTCTGCCTGGGGCCCCTGTGCTCTGCCTGGGGCCCCATGTTCTGCCTGGGGCCCCTGTGCTCTGCCTGGGGCCACTGTGCTCTGCCTGGGTGTAGGACACTGGTGACGTCACTTATCTCCGGACATTAGCTCCGGACATTAGCTACGGACATTAGCTCCGGACAATAGCTCCGGACATTATCTCCGGACATTAGCTCCGGACATTAGCTCCGGACAAAGCCACGGAAGTTGGCACAAATTGCAGGAAGTAGTATTCTAGGCAATTATATATTAGATTTATAAGGGTCTCAGGTGTAGGAGAGTCGAACTCTGGTGTAGTACAATGCCAGGTAGACTTTGTGGTGCCACAGGGTAAGATTTATAATGAATATGCCTTTAAGTAGACTGCAAGGTTAAGGCAATATAGACAAAGTAGAGTATCTGCTCTGGTTTATTTATATTAGGACTCGCAGAGTTAGTTATATCTCGGGTCTTTAACCTCGGCGCTCAATACAGTACTGTTGTCTCCGGTATATAGGTTAAATTGCTTCAGTGATTACCTGACTGTCATCCCAAACAGGGTGTTGTGTGAATCTTATAGGAGGAAATGCAGGCCTATTGGTTTTCAGGTTTATCCTCCCTGTCAGCACTGAGCAGTCCTGAGTAGTGTTGAGCATTCCGATGCTGCAAGTATCGGGTATCGGCCGATACTTGCTGTATCGGAATTCCGATACCGGGATTCCGATACTCTTGTGGTATCGGGTATCGGGTATCGCAACAACATTAATGTTAAAATGTGTAAAAGAGAGAATTAAAATAAAAAATATCGCTATACTCACCTCTCCGACGCAGCCTGGACCTCAGCGCAGGAACCGGCAGCGTTGTTTGTTTAAAATTCGCGCTTTTACTTGGTTACGTGAAGTCCCGGCTTGTGATTGGTCAGGGCGGCCATGTTGCCGGGCCGCGGACCAATCACAGCAAGCCGTGACGAAAATACGTCACGGCTTGCTGTGATTGGTCCGCGGCCCGGCAACATGGCCGCCATTAACCAATCACAAGCCGTGACGTCACGGGAGGCTGGACTTGCGCGCTTTTTAAAAAGCGCGCGTGTCCAGCCTCCAGTGACGTCCCGGCTTATGATTGGTCACGGCGCCATGTTGCCGGGCCGCGGACCAATCACAGCAAGCCGTGACGAAATTACGTCACGGCTTGCTGTGATTGGTCCGCGTCCCGGCAACATGGCCGCCATTAACCAATCACAAGCCGTGACGTCACGGGAGGCTGGACTTGCGCGCTTTTTAAAAAGCGCGCGTGTCCAGCCTCCAGTGACGTCCCGGCTTATGATTGGTTGCGCCGCGATCAACCAATCACAAGCCGGGAGGCTGGACACGCGCGCAATTTAAAATTTTAAAATGCGCGCTTGTCCTGCCTCCCGTGACGTCACGGCTTGTGATTGGTTAATGGCGGCCATGTTGCCGGGATGCGGACCAATCACAGCAAGCCGTGACGTAATTTCGTCACGGCTTGCTGTGATTGGTCCGCGTCCCGGCAACATGGCGCCGTGACCAATCATAAGCCGGGACGTCACTGGAGGCTGGACACGCGCGCTTTTTAAAAAGCGCGCAAGTCCAGCCTCCCGTGACGTCACGGCTTGTGATTGGTTAATGGCGGCCATGTTGCCGGGACGCGGACCAATCACAGCAAGCCGTGACGTAATTTCGTCACGGCTTGCTGTGATTGGTCCGCGGCCCGGCAACATGGCCGCCCTGACCAATCACAAGCCGGGACTTCACGTAACCATGTAAAACCGCGAATTTTAAACAAACAACGCTGCCGGTTCCCTCGCTGAGGTCCCGGCTGCGTCGGAGAGGTAAGTATAGCGATATTTTTTATTTTAATTCTTTCTTTTACACATTTATATGGTTCCCAGGGCCTGAAGGAGAGTTTCCTCTCCTTCAGACCCTGGGAACCATCAGGAATACCGTCCGATACTTGAGTCCCATTGACTTGTATTGGTATCGGGTATCGGTATCGGATTGGATCCGATATTTTGCCGGTATCGGCCGATACTTTCCGATACCGATACTTTCAAGTATCGGACGGTATCGCTCAACACTAGTCCTGAGTCCCTCTTTATTCTGTTATGCTTGGGGCCTTCCCTACTCCGTCCCTCGGTTAGTCCTGCTGGGAGGGTTCCCTTGTACTTTAGGGTCTGCCGCTGCCGGATTCTTTGCACCGCTCCTTGATGGGTTGCGGTGGGCATCATTGGATCAGTCACTGACCACAGGGCTCCTCACAAGAGGCTCACCGGCAGACTCTGCAGTCTCTTCTGTGTCGTGCTGCAGCTAGAAGCAAGGAGCGCTGAGAGCTGCTGTCACGTCTGAGCCTGGGTCTGTTACAAGATGGCGCCTGGACGCGGCCGGATCTACTTTCTGCACCTCGCGGTAAGCACAGCCCAGTGCGTTGCAGGCCTGCCGCGGTTATCGAGTGAGATGCCTGTTGTGCCTCACCTTAAGAGGTTGCTGTGGGTCCCTTGATGCTGGGGAAGTCCGTCTTGTGTGTCCTCTGTGTGGGTAACGCTGGAACTATGGCGCAGAAGTGCTCCACAAAGATTAAATGATGAAAGAGAAGATCCCTCCGCCTCTCCTGCACCGCTGTTGTCCTCGGATTTTAAATCGCTGTGTCTTCTGATTTCTTTGTCCAAAAACCCCGATTTTGGTATCAAAATGGTCCAGGCACGATAAGAAACTGTTCTGGATCAGGACGGGTCAGTTAGATAATATTCTTGTAGGCTTTGTGAGTCACTTTTAGGATGTCATGGTGGGAGCTCAGACCTTCTGCCTCCTACATAGCCAGAGCTCAAGCCACCCCACCATATCTTCATTTTTCTTAAGTGTTTATCCAAACTGTAACACTAAACAGCTCACCGCTAATATTCACACACATTAATAGGCAGCTCATAGAGGAAACACTTTCTTCACCACTCCCCCCTCTATATGTATAATGTGTCCTTGTTCATGTTTATCTCCATAAATTTTAGGCCCAGCACCCATTATACATTCCCTTGCCATTCTATTTACTGACGGCACATTATTAGTGATGACTAAAATGCTCGGGTGCTCGTTGTTCGGGTTGAGTAAATTGGACTACTCGGATACTCGACCGGAGCAACGAGCCCAATGTAAGTCTATAGGAGGCCCAAGTATTTTTACCGCTATTCCCCCCAGGGGTCCTTTTAAGGTCTAAAAACATCTGAAAATGATGGAAACATTGCTCAGATGACACAGGAACATCATGGGGATCGCCCCTGGAAGAATTCCTGACTCCTTGTTCACAGCTTTAAACAATTTTTTCTGAGATTCATGCTATTTTTACTGGTGCCACAAAAAACACACTAAAATGAAACCAAAACGGATTTTGCTGGGAAATATGTCAAGGTACATCCTTTGCAGGTTAATGACTTGCCTGTAAGGCCAAATAATGAACCCCAGACCGAAAATTTCCTCCCCCACTTGGGCTTAGTTCAGACGCAGCGTTTTTTAAGCGTTTTTCAACTTTAACATTGCTTTCAACCACTACAAATACATTCACTAGAAAATGTAATTGTAACGTAACAACCCTAGCTGGCCATGTGGTGTGTGACACATAAGCAGACCCATCTTGTTTCATTTATGAAGGGGGGACTCTTAGGCTGTGTGCACACATTTAGGAATTTTCACATTTTTTCGCTATAAAAATGCGATAAAACCGTGAAAAAAACGCATACATTAAGCATCCTATTATTGGAATTCACTCCGCATTTTTTGTGCACATGCTGCGTTTTTTCCCGCTGTGGAATCACATTCTGGAAAAAAATGCAGCATGTTCATTCCTTGTGCGGAATCGTGAGGATTCCGCACACATAGGAATGCATTGATCTGCTTACTTTCCACATGTGGCTATGCCCACCATGTGGGAAGTAAGCGGATCATGTGCCGTTGGTACCCAGGGTGGAAGACAGGAGACTCTCCTCCAGGCCCTGGGTACCATATAATTGTTAAAAAAAATAATTAAAATAAAAAATGGTGATATTCTCACCTTCCAGCATCCCCCGGCATGTTTCCCGCTCCTCGCGACGCTCCGGTCCCAGTAATGCATTGTGAAAATGACCTGTGATGACGTATGGTCTCGCAAGACCGCTACATCATCTGGGGTCATGCCGCAAAGCATTACTGGAACCGGAGCATCGCAAGGAGCGGGAAAGGCTTTCAGGGACGCCAGAAGGTGAGAATAGCTTGATTTTTTTTTTTTATTATTTTTAACATTAGATCTTTTTACTATTGATGCTGCATAGGCAGCATCAATAGTAAAAAGTTGGGCACACTTGTCAAACACTATGTTTGACAAGTGTGACCAGCCTGTCAATCAGTTTTCCAAGCAATGCTACAGATCGATTGGAAAACGCTAGCATTCTGCAAGCTAATTACGCTTGCAAAACGCTAGTGTTTATCGGGAAAACGCATGCCAATTCCGCATGCAATATACCCGCGGCAGGAGTTGCAGAATTGCTGCGGAAATTTCCGCAGCATTTCTGCAATGTGTGCACTTAGCCTTAAAGTCACAGAGCCTGTTTTTACTGGTACATCAGGCGGCATTAATCTTCTTAAAGGGCCATTATTAAACAGTGGGTCTCCTAAACTGTTGTAGCCTACGCTGTGAGTGGATGGGCTGCAAAGAATTACAACGCACCACAATACCCATCATAAGATGTCCAGGAGGGCCTCCTGAAAAAATGTTGCATTGAATTCAAGGCCTGCCCTGCTATCAATTTATATCCACCCCAATATGCCTTTGAGCCCACATACTGGATGGGCCCATGCAAATTCACTTCACAATATTCATTTTGCTCTCCCATACTCCCCTTTTTTTAACACATTGGCAGCAAGGCCAGCCCTGCTGCATAGTCATATGCACTCCATTACGCCTTGGAACCAGGGGTGGATTAAGGGTAGCCAGGGCCCTGGGCTGTTTAGACACTGTGGGCCCCCCCGGTCATTTGACCGGGTGATGTGATGTATTCTAAAAATCAACATCTCTACATGTCTGACAGCCATTCCATTCCAGGGTCAGTTCAATTCCAACCAAAGTACACCTCATTCTACTTAATGTGATTCGGATTAGGTGATCAGCTGAACCAAGTCTTATTTAACGAGGGAAAGTATAAAAAACACTGTTGTGGTCTTCACAATCCTCTTGCAATAGGACAAGCTGGATGACCAAACAAGTGCTAGAAATAGTCCAAAATTAATTTGAATTAAAAAATAATTTTTAACCATGTCAAAGGAGTTGAAAAGAAAACTCTTCAGTGAGGAAAAGAATGGGTCAATTCTGGCTTTACTAGTAGACAGAATGTAGTCCATTACAACAAGGTCAAGTAGCAGACATTGGGGACAACAGAGCTACAGACCGGCAGAGGGTGAAAGCGACTCTCCACTGATCGGGATGACCGTCATCTTATTCGATTGTCACTCAGCAACCCCAGGATGACATCAAGTGACCTACAAAAGGAATGGCAAATGGCAGTTGGGGTGAAGTGTACGGCAAGAACAGTTCATAGCAGGCTCCTAGAGGCAGGCCTCAAGTCATGTAAAGCTAGAAAATAGCCTTTCATCAATCAGAAGCAAAGGAGAACCGGGCTGAAGTTTGCCAAAGACCCTAAGGATTGGACCATAGAGGACTGGAGTAAGGTAATCTTCTCTGATGCGTCTCATTTTTAGCTTTGCCCAACACCTGGTCGTATAATGGTTAGACGGAGACCTGGAGAGACGTACAAGCCACAGCGTCTTGTGTTATGGACTGGTGGTTAAGGAGCGACATGCGACGAGCTCTGAGCAGGTGGTAACTATACTGACCGCAGTTCCTGATCTTAACACAACACTAGAAGTAGCTGTGGGATGTTCCTGTCACTCCCTAGACACCTCGTCACAGCCGGAGAACTAACAGCCCCTAAAGGTAGAAACAAGAAAACTATCTTGCCTCAGAGAAAATCCCCAAAGGGTAGGCAGCCCCCCACAAATAATGACTGTGAGTGGAGAGGGAAATTACATACGTAGAATGAAACAAGATGTAGCAAAGGAGGCCACTTCTAGCTAGATAGATAGTACTGGACAGAACACTGTGCGGTCAGTAATAAAAACTAGAAAAAGTCCACCGCAGAGAATGCAAAAATCTCCACACCTGAATAAAGGTGTGGAGGGCAAATCTGCTGCCCAGAGCTTCCAGCTTAGCTGAATAGATGCATACTGATAAACTGGACTAGAAAGAAAAAACATATAATGTGCTGAACAATTAAGTCCACAACAAGTGGACTGCAAAAGGACAAGCAAGGACTTATCTTTGCTGAACTGGTCAGACTGTCAGGGAAATCCAAAAGAGATGTGACTCCAAGCAGGAACCATTGACAACTGGCACTGACTGAGGGATAAGGCCAGACTAAAATAGCCAAGCCAGAAAGACAATCAGTGGAAGCAGCTACTGATGCTAAATCCAAGAAGCAGCCATTCCACTTAAAACCACCGGAGGGAGCCCAAGAGCAGAACTCACAAAAGTGCCACTTACAACCACCGGAGGGAGCCCAAGAGCGGAATTCACAACAGTCTTGCACCCACTGTGACATTTGGTGGAGGATCGGTAATGATCTGGGGATGCTTCAGCAAGGCTGGAATTGGGCAGGTTAATCTTTGCGAAGGAAGTATGAATCAAGCCGCATACAAGGTTATCCTTGAAAACCACTTGCTTCCTTCTGCTCAGGAAATGCTCCCTTACTCTGGGAGCTGGTTTTTCCAGCAGGACAATGCCCCATGCCATACAGCTAGGTCAATCAATGTGTGGATGAAGGAGCACCACATCAAGACTCTGTCATGACCAGCCTAATCTCCAGACCTGAGCCCCATTGAAAACCTCTGAAATGTAATCAAGAGGAAGATGGATACTCACAAGCTTTCAAACAAAGATCTGCTTAAATTTTTGTTCCAGGAGTGGTATAAGGTCACCCAAAAGCAGTGGGAAAGACTGGTGGAAAGCATTCCAAGATGCATGAAAACTGTGATTAAAAATCATGGTTATTCCACCAAATATTCATTTCTGAACTCTTCCTGAGTTAAAATATTAGTATTGTTGTTTCTACTTGAATAAGAATTTTATTTTCTTTGCATTATTTGAGGTCTGAAAGCACTGTTTCTTTTTTTATTATTTTGCCAATTTCTCATTTGCTGAAAATAAGTACAATATTTTTAGCTTGAAATTTCAGAGACATGTTGTCAGTACTTTATAAAATAAAACAGTGTACATTTTACTCAAAAAACATACCAATAAAGAGAAAAATCAGAGAAACTGAAAATTTTGCAGTGGTCTCTTAATTTTTGCCAGAGCTGCATATATAAAATTTAAAACCTAGATGCGTCTTATGGTCCAGTGTGTCTTATAATCCCAAAAATATGTTAATTTCTGACCATGGTGTTTTTGAAAACAAAAAAGCTTTTATAAAAGCCTCAAACACGTGTGTGAATCAGACATGAGATCTGACGTGATAGAAGATTACAGTGCAGAGAAGACTGGAAACCTTCATATAGACGGCTGGTGGTGATGGAGACAGTGATGGACTCTGGACAAATATGTTTCTAGAGCCGTAGTAGAAGATGATGTCATCCTCATCATGAAGTCGTTATTTCTCCTGTCACGTGTAATAAATATATTTCCTGCAGTATTGTTAATGCCCTTTCCAGCATCTGTGAGACAAGAATTAGCGTTATGGAAGATGAGTCTATGAGAAACGTATTCAGCTGCCGACTCCGATGAACAAACTATTGGTTGTCTGTGGCCTAAACTTTATAGGTTTTATTAGTAGATGTCAGACAAAAAACAATGTTGTAAAATAATAAAAATATACCATATTTTTCGGACTATAAGATACACCAGACCATAAGAAGCACCCCAAATATACAGAAGGAAAATAGGGAAATAAAAATGTGTCAAAATGTGGTCCGTCATACAGTCTGAATTCAGCTTACCGTGGGAAATCAGTAGCGCTGGTGGAGGGTGGTCACAGAGGGTGTTCGGTGGTTTGGCAGTGATATGACTCCTATCGCAGACTGATGCGGTAGGTTCTGTGGTTCTCGTGGTGCAGTGGCTCCTCCAACATTTTCTGAAAGCCCGGAGCACCCGCACATCCCTTGCTGTGAAGCAGTGGCCTCTGGGATATCCCATCCCAGGCTGATGCGGCAGGTTCATCGATGCTAAGGGTTGCAGGGGCTACACTGTCATTTTGTGAAAGCCCTCGAGCCCCGCACACCCCCACTGCTGCGATGCGGTGGCCTTCGGTAAAATGGCCTCTGGGAAAATGCCGCTGCAAATTGAGATCTCGGCTCCAAGATCTCATCTCCCGAGATCTCAATGTGTGCATGTGCCAACCCAGTGGACATTTTACCAGGGGCTACCACATGGCAGCAGTGTATATGTGCAGTGCTCCGGGCTTTCCAAAAATGTTGGCGGAGCCCCACACCACTGCACGCCGCCGAATACTGCCGCACCAGCCTAGGAAGGGAGTGGGATCTCCCTGCAGTGTCGGACCGCCGTAGAATCACCCGACTCCTACTGCCATCACACTAATTGTAAGTATATTTCGACTAGAAGACGCACCCCCATTTTCCACCAAAAATTTTTTGGGTAAAAAGTGCATTCTGTAGTTCGAAAAATACGGTAATTGCTGCTTGGGACCCCGCCAGACTCTGTATCTTCTGTTCTTTCCCAATGAACTTGTAATTCCTACAGCAAATTAATTGCCGAAGCAGTGAGTAACATAGCCAGTGATTGGTTGCATGGAGGAGATGTCTTACTCAGTAACTCAGCTTATGTTCCAGTCCATACAAGACTAGAGAATACAACATCTACAGGTTCTGTCTTCTGAAATGTTTCCCTTGTTATCTCCAGTAATTTTATTATTAGAATTCTTTGTAATGATTCATCCTCTCATCGTCTTCCTATTCAGGTCCCTACAATATCCGATCCTTTCAGTAGACATCTTCTATATTAAGAGAATTTTTCTTAACTACCCATCAAGAATGGATATGAAGAGGGACAAGATGGCCGAGAGGATATTACACCTCACCCTAGAGATCCTCTTCCGTCTTACTGGAGAGGTGAGAGATTTTGATAGCGTCACATTACATAATTCTTATTTATGTCAATAAAACTGTTGGGACAGAACTCAAGAGGTGAGGGATCTGGAAATGTCTGTAGTGACATTTATTAATGTGTCTCTCCTTAATCAGGATTACACAGTAGTGAAAAAAAATTCTAATGAGCGCTGTCAGGCCCCTGTGTCTGAGGGATGGGAAAGACCCCTGAGCCCAATCACAAAGCCTCCACCTCACCCACTGATACATGAGGACATCAATGACCAGAAGATCCTAGAACTCACCTACAAGATGATTGAGCTGCTGACTGGAGAGGTGACACTGCTGGGAATGCTGGGACATTATACAGTAAAACTATGAAGGGATCGGAGGGATGACGGTATCATTGTATGTGTCAGATTCCAATAAGGTGTCAGGATGTCGCTGTCTATTTCTCCATGGAGGAGTGGGAGTATTTAGAATTACACAATAATCTGTATGAGGACCTCATGATGGAGGTTCCCCAGCCCCTCACATCGCCAGGTAATAGGATTAAATACACACAGCCTATAATTATCTGTATGTAAGGAATGAACTCAGTCCCTGTGTGTGTTTCCTCCAGATCTATCCAGTAAGAGGACAACACCAGAGAGATGTCCCTGTCCTCTTCTTCCACAGGACTGTAAACAAGAAGATCCCAATGTCTCTCAGAATCATCAGGTAGATGGAGAGAAGGTGTCATGAGATCTCCCCTATGATGTGTAGACGGTGGTGAAGGTCTTGTGCTCAGTCTTGTTTTATCCACCAGTATTATATGTTTCATACTGGTGTCATGAGAACGGAGAAGATGGCAGGATTAGAGCTGATCATAGATGTGACTTCTCCATCTGTCTGTGACTTTTACAATATTTGTTTCAGGGTGAAGATCTGACCCATATTAATACTACAGAGACATATGTGAAGGGTGATGAGCAGTGTAAAGAGGAGATTTCTACATATGAATACCCAGGTGAGTAGTGACCACTAACTACAGAGAAGTCAGAGATTCTTCTCAGTCACCGGCTGTGGCTGCTTTATCAATGGTGTAGTTCGGATATGGCACAATCATGTGATCCCCATTTTGCAAGTAGAGCATAACATTCTCCTCCATCCTAAAATGTTTAAATGGCTTTGTGAAACTGTGAAAACCCTTTTGTATAGCGCTTACAACCTGCAAGTGTAAGGCGGCCAGGGTGGTAGTCGTGGCAACGACCTCTAGTGCTTCCACACCCTGGCGCCCCACAGATGAAATACAGAGTTCTTTCTGTTGTGTGTGTGTGCGTGTGATGTGTGCAGCAGAGTACTCATTCAGTTCCCTCGGTTTCTTTCACTCCAGCTTCAGGATTCCAGGTTCCATAAAACACTGCAGCGTCACAGTCCTTTTCAAACAGTTCAACTTTACTGATAACATGGGCACCCATCACTTCTGCAGCACATTTCACACAAAGCATCATATCTTGCACTTTCCCTTCCTTCTGGGCAGACTCCATTTCCTCTATAACCTCTCCTTCTCTCCCAGCAATCCATGCCATTTCTGTGGACAATCCGTGTCCCCTCCGTACTTCCTGCATCACCAGCTCCCTGTCAGCCCCTTGTCCGATTCCATCTTGCAAAGGTGCCGGGAGTTCCATCTTACTGACTTCCGCCCCAGTTGTAGACCCCAGAACCGCCCTGAGGATGATTCTATTCTCCCTCCAGCCCCTTATTGCCATCCGCAGCTTTACCCCCATGACCTGTAGCTGTCTCATACACTGCATGCACCCTGCCCTTGGCAAGGCTGCCCGGGTGTCTGTCTCTAATCAGGAAGTATCCTGATTATACTTCCCTGCTCCTTGCTGTACCTCCCCTTTAGTTAACCCCTATGCTGCCTACCTTCTGCTCTATTCTATGTTATCATCTATCACTACTGTGCCCCCCTCTATTCTAGCCCCTATTCTAACCCCAATCCTATAAACAGTACCCATTGAGTACATTCACATTATGGTATATAAACATTACATCACATTGCAATATATGAACAGTAATACACAGTGAGGTGCCACATGTGAACGTGCGAACAGAGTCCAGGAGAGAGAAGGCACACGAGGGTCCCCGCCACCTTCTTACACATGATCCACCTATCCCCAGGGATTATATCACGCTGACCGTTACCTGCCCAGGTCTGTAGACTTCAAATCCAAATAACAACGTACGTAGAATGTGCTGACAAGATATTATGATGGGCCTGTAAGAGAAAGCGGAGGGTAATGATGCTGTTGGCTTCCTAGAACCCTGATATCTTATTGGATGAATCTACCTTCTCTCCCTTCTGTGCTGCTGAATGTTCTCATATGGTCCCTACAAGACCAGGTCCAGTCTTTCCGGCCAAACTTCACTTTTATGATCAACAGCATTAAATGTGCAGTGAGGCCAAGTGTGAATTTCTGTACAATAACAGAGTTTCCCTTTCTCCTGACTTTTCAGTTTGTATTAAAAGCTAACTAATTTCAAGGAGGATTGTGATAAACTACATAAAAAACATTACACCTGTGCCATGATATATCTCTAAAGCTGTGCGTGGCTGATGGCTGTAATATACATTTACTCACGCCTGCAGGAGATGTGTTGGCATGGCTCGAGTCCTGGTTTCATAGATTCACCCCACGTCATAAATTCCATTATTTTTTCCATCCTAAGGAATTCAGATTACTGCACAATCTCTCCTGAAATGGGGGCACTAATACTTTCTCTACTCTTCTGGTCAGGACTCATAGTATCTCCAATGGTCCACCATAAATGAGTGCAACTCCAGTTTAGTGTTGGAGTTCTCCCCTCGTACATACTTTTTTTGGGGAGATGTAACATATTTTTTGTTCTATGTTTTTTTTTAACATGTTCATTCTGGTTGATAGTTTGATTGTAGTAGGATCAGCCTGCCTCAGTAAGGTGAGTTTGGAAGTTTGGAACTCCCTGGTATTTATTTATTTTTTTTTAAGTCTCCATTATCTCTTCCCAATGTGCGAGATCTAAATTGAAGATGCCCCAGCTCTGCAGTATTATAAAAACTTCTCTTTAAATGTCTAATATTTTTTCTTGAAACTGATCTGATAGAAAATATTGGCCCTTACGATAGTTTAGATTGCCAAGAGCCACCGAGACCCATACTCTAGTTACTCCAGAGAGTTGATACCACTACTCATATTTTACTGATGAAGACTGTTGAGTTTGAACATTTTGATAGATGTGTTATTGTCCATAGTCAGTTTGTGACTACAGTAGTTACTGCCCAAAATACTCCCATTTTTCGCATCTGACATGTCGCTTTTTGTGGTGATAACTTTGGAATTCTTCACAAAGGATAATAGGAAACAAATGGATCTCACAAATTATTTTCCAACATCTCTTGAATCCAACAATGCCCTGTATACGGTTGTACACTACTGTCTGAGCACATGGCAGGGTTAATAAGGGAAGGAGCGCCATTTAGCCATTTGAATGCATATCTTGTTGGAATAGATTCCAGACACGATGTATTGGTTACCTGGCAGCTCAAAATATGGCTACCACAATCAGGCTTGGCACTATCTACTCAGCTTTGCAGATCCCAAGGATTGCCTTGCTCAACATTCTTTACATGGATCTGTTCTTACACAGAGATCCCTAGGCTTGGGCCATGGTGTTACCTGCTGTTCTGTGGAGTGAGGTGGGATGATTAATAGTCAAGTAGTTGGGTCAGATCCACGAGGGCAGAGAAAATACAAAATCATAAGAAGCAAGATTAAGGGGTCACGGCAGCTTAGCACAGAGAGGGCTGAACCAGAGGAGAACAAGGCTGTATCTGGTACCTTCCTGCAATTAGCTTTGAGCTTTAGTAGGGTGGGGTGCTTTCCAATTGGCGAAAGCAGGAAGCAGATTACTCCAGATGGACAGCACACACACCCATAATGCCTGACTGGATGGCACTACAGTTCACAGCAACCCTAATCTAAATGGCTGAACAGAGCCTGCACCATCCAGAGCTTCTGGTTCCGATATCTCTTCCATCCCCAGTGCTGCCTGCAGAATGAATGAGGCCATGCCTGGTGCCAGAAGTAGAGGTGGCAGGTGCTGATCCCAGGCGAGATGGTACACACCATTTTCACAAGCCTTAATATGACACAATGCAGAAAACCAGAGCAGTTTAAAACCTCATAAAGTAACTCCATTATGGAAATGATAATGAGTCGACCCCAGGGCAGTGGGGTACTCTGTACCAGGTCCGGTCTCGAGGGGGAATGTCACGGTGGCTGCGACCCGGTCCGTGGCCCTGGGCCTCAACGTTAAAGGGGAACGGTGTTTTAAGGGAAAAGTGTTTAAAGTCTGTCGTGATGCCACCTGTGGAGTTCGGTCAATAGTGGGACTGACGCTGCATTAAGGCCATGTGCACACGCTGCGGATTCCATTACGGAATTTTCCGCAGCGGTTTTGATAAATACGCAGTTGGGGTTTTTCCTGCGGATTTATCGTGGTTTTTATTGCGGATTCTGCTGCGGGTTTTCACCTGCAGCTTTCTATTGGAGCAGGTGAAAAACCGCTGCGGATTCCGCACAAAGAATTGACATGCTGCGGAAAATAAACCGCTGCATTTCCGTGTGTTTTTTTCCGCAGCATGTGCACTGCGGTTTTCATTTCCCATAGCTTTACATGGTACTGTAAATGCATGGGAAACCGCTGCGGATCCGTAGCTGCGAAAATGCTGCGGATCCGCAGCAAAATCTGCACTGTGTGCACATACCCTTAAGGAGTCCTCTGGGCAGGGCCGGCGTTTGGCACAGGCAGACCAGGCAGACCCCTGGGGCCCCCACCTACAAGGGGGCCCCTGCATCTGCAACCCCTGTATGAAGTGCCCAGAGAGTGTTCAGCAGTGAATAATGCTGTGCATTGCTTTGTAGTCTCAGAGCGTCTCTCTCAAACCCCCCTTGAGACCCCCTCAGTGCTGTGATTTACTCACTGTGGTCCCAGAGCTCTGTGCTGATTGCTGTAGGATCAGGTTTCACAGTCACATACAGCAGGGATCAGCATAGGCTCTGACCAGTCACTAAATCACTGCTGGTAATCTGACAGGGCGACCTGCTGTCACTACTGTCTGGATGACACAAGACAGGAATATTGTCTGCTGAATCAGGGCATTTATTATATAGAAATAAATGAAGGGTAAACCATACACATATATAGTACAGGTGTGCATAGGAATCAGCTTTTTTGGTGCATTTTTTTGCAGCCAAAGCCTGCTCTCTTGGCAGTAAAAGCACTGCTTTCAAAACACCCATTTTTTAGGGTATGTGCAGAGGATCCGGAAATGGCAGCCCCTTGGATGCAGCGGACATGTGCTGCGTCCAAAGTGCTGCCATGTTTTGAACACAGGTGATTCCGCGTGTGTTCATTTATTTGTGCGGAATCACCGCGTCCTATACATTGCACTGGAGAGATTTCTCTTGTGGAGACTCGCGCATACGCCATATAAATTGGCATGCTGCAGCCTGGACAGACGCGCCCCATGTCCGTCTCTGCAGGTGAGGTGCGGGTGTCAGTGTACACACAGTAGAGATGGAATTTCTTGGAATCCCATCCACTATACTGTAACGTCTGGCCGCTGTGGTTTGGACGCTGCACAAGTGCACAGCAGCCGACTCACAGCATTTACTGATTGTGGACACACACCCTTAGAGCTTTTGCTGTTTGTTTTTTACAGTATGCATTTTGTCTACAGTACATGTTTAATAAAGTTAGGTTTATTCACCAAAAACGCAGTGAAAAACAACGTTGCAGCAGTTTTTTTAACTTTTTCATTGCTTTCTACGGGTGAAAAAAATTGCTGACAGCGACACGCTGCAGATTTAAAAAACGCTGCAGTTGTGAAATTCAGTCAGGAGAAAATAAAAGGGTGTGCAGGAGATTTCTGAAAATCGCAGTTTTTGCTTGTGTTGTAAAACGCTGTAAACTTCTTATTTGCAGAAGAAACAGATGCAAAAATTCTGCATATGAACATGTCGAAAAGCTGCTTTATAAATTGCCAGCAAAACATAGGAGATTTCCGAAATCTCCTGCAGGCGCTTGTTTGTTTTCTGACTGGATTTCGGACCTGTAGCGCTTTTTAAATCTGTAGCGTGTCCGTTCTTTCAGTGTGTTTTCACCCGTATAAAGCAATGAAAGAATAAAAAAGCTGCAGATATTGCAACGGCATTTTTCACTGCAATTTTGTAAGTGGTTTTGGTGAATTAAACTATTAGGTCTCGTTCACATGTTCAGTATTTGTAATGCAGAAACAGCAGTGGAACAAGGAGGCTATGTGCACACATTGTGGAATCTGCTGCGGATATTTCCACGCAGATTCCTAAAAATCTGCAGGTAAAACGCAGAATTACCTCGTTTTTTGTGCGGATTTCGCCTGCATTTTTACACCTGCGGATTTCTATTATGGAGCAGGTGTAAAACGCTGCGGAATCTGCACAAACAATGGACATGCTGCAGAAAATACCACGCAGCGTTTCCGCGTGGTATTTTCCGTAGCATGACTATGGCGGATTTTGTTTTCCATACGTTTACATGGTGCTGTACAACGCATGGAAAACTGCTGCAGGTCGACAGCAAAATCCGCAGCGTGTGCACATACCCTGAGAAACACGTCACCACTTCTGTATTTCTCACCCTCCTGGTTTTGGCTTACACATACTGATGTGAAATACTGACCAAATACTGATCGTATGAATGTGATCTTAAACATACTGTAGACAAAGCAAACATCCTCACTCCAAAAAAAAGCTGAAAAAAGTGTGAAGAACACCACAAAACAAGCGGAAAAACAGGTGCTTTGAACACAACATTTTTACTGCTAATAGAAAAGGTTTTGGCTACTGAAAAAAATGCTGCATGTGAACATAGTCCTACTCTGAAGCGCTATGGCGGTCTGTGGTGTTACATAGAACTGCATGTGATATATACTAAATTATCTGTACTCAGAGAGTTATCACTGCTATCTCTGGTGTTGCATAGGACTGCAGATGACATCTAATACATTATCTGTACTCAGTGAGTTATCACTGTATTATCTGTGGTGTTAAAAAAAATTAAGAGGGGGTTGGGGGCAACTTTTTGTCTTGGGGCCCCCAATCTTTTCTGACCCTAGCAACACCCCTGCATACAGCTAATAGTGGCAGACCTGTTGGCCGATATAAGGCCCCTCCACCAACTGTATCCGCATCCTGCTCATGTAATGTAACCTAAATGTTTGTGTGATTTTACAATGATATCATTTGGGGCCCCACTTTAAATTTTTGCCTAGGTCCCCACTTTGTCTAAAACCGGCCCTGCCTCTGGGGGATGTTGTGGCAGCACTGATGTTACACTTCCCACAGGTGAAGCAGGGTACTAAGATTTAAGGCGTGGATGGTATGTGCCAGTGAATAAAGATAGGACACAAGTTGTAAGTCTTTACCTGGTTTACTGCAGTTGGCTGGCCACAGTCCAGGGCACCAGGCATGGGTGGTGGTATGGCCCGGCCAGCTCAGAGGCAATGGAGGGTCCCCTTCTCCAGGTGAGGTTTGTGAGCCTTTCCTCTAGCGCCTCTTAAAGACGAAGTCCCTGCTGCCTGAAGTTTCCTACAGGGTCCTCCACTTTCCCCCAGTCCTGGGACAGGTACCTGCACGACGGGCAACTCGAGCTGTTTTACAGGGTCTTTATCATGCCCCAGGCTCCTTAGGTGCTGCTGCATCTCAGGCGAGGTGTGGGCCAATTACATACAGTTCCTGGCCCTCCGGTTCTGCTCTGTGTCCTAGAGTTCCACAAAAGCCTCGGGCTCCTGGTACCTGGTTCCTGCGCTTCGGCTTTGAGGGTGCCCGGTCACAGTTCCCCTCTGAACCCTGTTCCTCTCCTTTGCTCCTTTCCTCTACAGGTACTCCACATTTAACCCTCCAGGTTCTTTCTCCTTTCCCAGAGGCCGCAGCTCCCTCGTGGCTGTCAGACCTCTCTCCTGCTCTGCGGCTCTCCTAGACGTCCTTCCACTTCAGTGTTCCTCTCCAACTAACCTAACTCCTCCAGGTCAGGATACATATAGCTGGGGGACACTCCCCGAAATCTGGGTCTCGAGCTCCCCCTACTGGCCTGGATTCAGAATGTGTTGCATGTGGGTGCCTTACCTGGTGAAGAGAACTCCCTTGCCTCTGATCATGACATTACCTTCCCCGAAGGAAAAGCAACATCACTGTGGCAACCGGTTACCTGGGATGCTACATTAACCTTCAGTGAATTAATCTATAGTAGTGACTATTTTGACTCCACAGCCACTTTCCAAAAATTAGCACGCAGTGGATGTTGGAGAGTGAAAACTGTGAATATACCATTTTATTTCTCACCACATAGTGCCCAGATTGTGCTCCAAGATACACACACCATAAATTAAGTGGGTTCTTCCCACTATAATAATGACAACTACATGGGTCCTAATTTTGATTTGGGCACACTGAAAGGCTCAGAAGCAAGGGGAAGATTTGCTTTGTGAAAGTGGATATAGATGGATTTTTTTTTATAAAAGTCATATTGTTATTTGAACATTTCCATTGAAAAAGAACTCACCAAGTCTCGTGGCAGCCTGTTCCACTCATTGATCACCCTCACTGTCAAAAGGTTTTTTTTTCTAATATCCAATCTGTGTCTCCTCCACTTCAGTTTCATCCCATTGCTTCTTGTCTTTCCTTGTGCAAATGAGAATAAATCAATAAAGCTATTTTTACATACCATATATACTCGAGTATAAGCTGACCCGAGTATAAGCCGAGTCACCTAATTTTACCTAAAAAAAGTGGGAAACTTATTGACTCGAGTATTAGCTGGGTAAGCATTGTCCCCTCATCCCTATCCTTGTATGCAAGGCTCCTCATCCCTATTCTTGTATGGAAGGCTCCTTATCCCTATCCTGGTATGATTGGCACCCATCCCTATCCTTGTATGCATGGTCCTATCACTATTTTTGTATGCGTGGCCCCATCCCTATCCTTGTATGCGCTGCCCCATTCCTATCCTAGTATGCATGGCGCCATCCCTATCCTTGTATGCATGGCCTCATCCCTATCCTTGTATGCATGGCCCCATCTCTATCCTTGTATGCATGGCCTCATCCCTATCCTTGTATGCATGGCCTCATCCCTATCCTAGTATGCATGGCCCCATCCCTATCCTTGTATGCATGGCCTCATCCCCTATCCTTGAATGCATGGCCCCATCTCTATCCTTGTATGCATGGCCTCATCCCTATCCTAGTATGCATGGCCCCATCCCTATCCTTGTATGCATGGCCTCATTCCTATCCTACTATGCATGGCATCATCCCTATCCTTGTATGCATGGCCCCATCCCTATCCTTGTATGCATGGCCCCATCCCTATCCTTGTATGCACGGCCCCATCCCTATCCTTGTATGCATACCCTCATCCCTATCCTAGTATGCATGGCCTCATTCCTATCCTAGTATGCATGGCCCCATCCCTATCCTTGTATGCATGGCCCCATCTCTATCCTTGTATGATTAACCCCCATCAAAAAAAAAACAAATACACCATTACACTTACGTTCCTTTGCTCCCTTGCAGCGTCTTGTCTCGATGCCAGCAGCTGCTTTATGCTTGTAAGCATTGCATGGCCGGGACATCATGCGCTGCTCACAAGCAGAGCACAGCTTCCGCAATACTCATATACATACCGTATATACTCGAGTATAAGCCGAGTCACCTAATTTTACCTAATAAAACTGGGAAACTTATTGACTCTAGTATAAGCCGGGTATGCATTGTTTCCTCACCCCTATCCTTGTATGCGTGACTCCATCCCTATGATTGTATGCGTGGCCCCATCCCTATGCTTGTATGCATGGTCCCATCACTATTTTTGTATACACGGCCCCATCCCTATCCTTGTGTGCGCTGCCCCATCCCTATCCTTGTATGCACGGCTCCGTCCCTATTCTTGTATGCATGGCCCCATCCCTATCCTTGTATGCAAGGCCTCATCCCTATCCTTGTATGCACGGCTCCGTCCCGTCCCTGGGTTAATTTTGCACCTTGAATATTACTGATGAATGTCTTTTTTAAATTTTTGTATTAATAAAGTAATCTTTTATATATTATGCTCCGGGTTCTCCTATTTTTGTTCAGATGTTATGGAGCGAATTGATGTGTCTGGTTGTATATAGCACACATGTGTTTGTCCCAGACCACTAACATGACTTTGGGATTTGTAATATCCCTATCCTTGTATGCACGGCCCCATCCTTATCCTTGTATGCATGGCCCCATCCCTATCCTTGTATGCATGCCCTCATCCCTATCCTTGTATGCACGGCTCCATCCCTATCCTTGTATGCATGGCCCCATCCCTATCCTTGTATGCATGGCTCCATCCCTATCCTTGTATGCACGGCCCCATCCCTATCCTTGTATGCATCGCCCCATCCCTATCCTTGTATGCACGGCTCCATCCCTATCCTTGTATGCATGGCCCCATCCCTATCCTAGTATTCATGGCCCCATCCCTATCCTTGTATGCATGGCCCCATCCCTATCCTTGTATGCACGGCTCCATCCCTATCCTTGTATGCACGGCCCCATCCCTATACTTGTATGAATGGCCCCATCTCTATCCTTGCATGATTGGCCCCCATCAAAAAACATAAAACAAATAAACCATTACACTTACCTTCCTTTGCTCCCTTGCAGCGTCTTGTCTCGATGCCAGTAGCTGCTTTATGCTTGTAAGCATTGCATGGCCGGGACGTCATGCGCTGCTCACAAGCAGAGCACAGCTTCCGGAATACTCACCGCTCCCAATGCCGGAACTATGTGTGTGGGGCAGTGAGTATTAATTAGCACACAGCGTCAACCGCCAGGCGGTCATGTGTGCCACTACTTCAGAGAAATTAATATTTAGAATGAATATTCATCTCTGTTAAGTAACAGCACACGTGACCTCCCGGCAGCTGAAGGACCGGCTGCTGCAGCTAAGGCCGGAGACACACTGGTGCGAGATACGGCCGAGTCTCGCTGGTTAAAAGCAAGCTGTGGCACCGGCACTCCGGAGCGGAGCGTGCGGCCGCATAGCAATACATGGAGCCGCACCCTCCGCTCCGGAGTGCCGGTGCCACAGCTTGCTTTTAACCAGCGAGACTCGGCCGTATCTCGCACCAGTGTGTCTCCGGCCTAACACTGCGCGAGCTATTACAGAGAAATGAATATTCATTTCTTTTTCACAGCGGGCACCGGAGTTAGCCGCAGCAGCCGGGTCCTACCTCTGTGACCCGCTGATCCGCCGCTGCCTCTCCCCCTCCATGTTCTGGACACCTCACTCGAGTATAAGCTGAGGGGGGTGATTTCAGCACAAAAAAAATGTGCTGAAAACCTCAACTTATACTCGAGTATATACATCAACTTACCATTTTTACAGACAGTTTTAGGAGAAATGTTCAAAAATATAAAGTTCAAGGATATTTTATTGAAAAATAATTGGTTTTATTCTTGGCAGATGACTGTACCTGGAGATCAGAGGGACAGCTGACATCTTCAATTTTAAAATCAGATGATCTTGAAATCTCACAGGATACAATTGAAGTGAATGCCATTACTCCAGATATACCATCATCCTTCGCAGCAAAGATCTGTCATCTGATTCACTACCGACTACTAAGGAAAATCCAAGACCCAAAAGAGGCATTAAAAAACAAACTGCTCCTAAAGCAAGGAAGTCCTTTTCATGTTCAGAATGTGGGAAATGTTTTAACTGGAAACATCATCTTGATCGACACCAAAGAATCCACACAGGAGAAAAGCCTTTTTCCTCTTCAGAATGTGGGAAATGTTTTATCCAGAAATTTAATCTTGATATCCACCTGAGAAACCACACAGGGGATATGCCTTTTTCATGTTCAGAATGTGGGAAATGTTTTAATAAGAAAGATAATCTTGATAACCACCATAGAACTCACACAGGGGAGAAGCCTTTTTCATGTTTAGAATGTGGAAAATGTTTTGCACACAAATCACAACTTATCGAACATCAGAGACTCCACACAGGGGAGAAGCCTTTTTTCTGTTCAGAATGTGGAAAATGTTTTGTGACGAAATCACATCTTGTTAGACACCATAGACACCACACAGGGGAGAAACCTTTTTCCTGTTCAGAATGTAGAAAATATTTTAACCAGAAAACATCTTTGGTTAAGCACCAGAGAATTCACACAGGGGAGAAGCCTTTTTCCTGTTCAGAGTGTGGGAAATGTTTTATCCGGAAATCAGATTTGGTTCAGCACCAGAGAATTCACACAGGGCAGACGCCTTTTTCCTGTTCAGAATGTGGAAAATATTTTAACCAGAAATCACATTTGGTTAGGCACCAGAGAATTCACACAGGGGAGAAGCCTTTCTCATGTTCAGAATGTGGAAAATATTTTGTGAGGAAATCACACCTTGTTAGCCACCAGAGAACCCACACAGGGCAGTAGCCTATTCCTGTTCAGAATGTGGAAAACGTTTTGTGAAGAAATCACAACTTGCTAAACATCATAGAATCCACACAGGGGAGAAGCCCCTCCAGCATGGGAGGTAACTATTAATATTTTTATTTTAACCCCTTAACGTCCAATGATGGATAGAATCCTCCCACATGACCGCTGGTCGCTAATGGGTTGGCATAACAACTCGGGGTCAGCAGGAGACTCCTGTGGTTGTCATAGCCGTATACCTATGAGCATCGCCCAGGCTCATGGCAAGTGGGCATATCTGCTGCATAGAGCAGGGCTGCAGCCCTGCTCTATGTAGCAGAAGCAATCAGACAAGTGCTGCTTCTAGTCTCCCATGGGGACTATTGGAGCAGATAGATAGTAAAAAAAATGTTTTTGAAAATACTAAAAAATGCAAAAATATAAAAGTTTAAATCACCCCCTCTCGCCCCATTCAAAAAAAACAAAAAAAAACAAATATACACATATTTGGGATCACTGCATTTAGAGTCGCCCGTTCTATCAATATATAAAAAGAAATTATCCAATCAGTAAACGGTCTGGCGAGAAAAAAAATTGAAACGCCAGAATTATGTTTTTTTGGTCGCTGCAACATTGCAATCAAATGCAAAAAAATGCATTAACTGGCAATCAAAAGATCGTATCTACACCAAAATGGTATAAATAAAAACATCAGACCGGTGCACAAAAAATAAGCTCTCATCCAGCCCCAGGTCCCGAGAAATGGAGACGCTATGGGTCTCGGAAAATGGCAACATTTTTTTTTTCTTTTCTACAAACTTTGGATTTTTTTTCACCACTTAAATAAAAAAGTTTAGTGTCTGTGAGCTTGTAATGACCTGGAGAATCATAATGTCAGGTCAGTTTTAGAATTTAGTCAACATGGTAAAAAAAAAATAAAAAAAACTGTTGTGGAATTGCACTTTTCTTAAAATTTCACCGCATTTGGATTTTTTCCCATTTTCCCTTACATGGTATGGTAAAATCAATGATGCCTTTCAAAAGTACAATTTGTCCTACAAAAAACAAGTCCTCACATGGCCATACTGACGGAAAAATAAAAAAGCTACGGCTGTGTGAAGAAGGGGAGCAAAAAATGGAAACACAAAAACGGAAATAACCCTGGTTCTTAAGTGGTTAAACAAGTAAAAAATCATGAGGAATAAGAAGGGGTTGTCCTAGTAGTGGACAACCCTTTTAAACATCAAAAATCCCACACAGATAGCAGTCATTATTAGCGATGAGCGACCGGTAAAATACTTCAGTGCTCGATATTTGAGTCAACAGGTCGCATGCTCAGCAGACTTTTCCAGGAAGACTGAGGGGGCAGGAAAATTGCTGAAATGGATGAAATCTGCTAAATTGGAATGAGAACAGCATGGGGAAGATGGCTGGATGCATCTCTGACTCTCAGGTTGCATTTGGGATCAATGTTGTCGGAGTATTACGCCACTTTTTATCCAAATGAAAACATTCGTTCTAGATGGGGGCTGGAACAAAGCGTAGCTGGGTGAAGGCCCCCCATGACTGCTTTGAGCCGGGCGGTCTTTTTAAATAATGCAGTGGCTAGGGATAGGAGGATGGCAAGGGGGGGGAGGAGTTAGGATAGGGGGAGGTAGGAGGGAAAGTGCGGGAAAACCGCCATTCCTTACCTTATTTCAGGACGAAGAAGACGTACAGGATGGCGTCGGCGGAGTCCATGATGTCCCAGCTTCGGGAGATGGCCAGGTCCAGGAGAGGGGGCTGGCTCGAGGCCCAGCTGGCCTCCATCATTGGTGCCGCAGGAGGATCCGGTCAGAGCTCACGGGGCAGGAGGACCAGGCCCCCAGAGAGACTATCTCCAGATCTCCCGGCGCGTGGCAGGCGCAGGCTCCGGAGCCCCTCCAGGGACCCTGCAGGCGGTGAGTCCGGCGGCGCTGCCTCCCCCGGTCGCTCCTGCTCCGGCAGGAATCCAAGTACCCGGCCTGCACGCGCCGGGCGTCAGACCCAGGACACCGCCGCTGCTGCCGGGAGCGCCGGACCGGAAGTGCGGCCTGCGCGATCCAGGCAGAGCGCAGCCGCAGCTTCCCCCGCTCCTGGCAGGTCCCCGGCTCACAGTGGGCGCACGGCCGCTGCTTCACCGGCTCCTTCCAGTGTACCGGTGTCCAGAGGGAGAGCGGCCGCCGCTTCCCCTGCCCTCATCAGATCCACAGCGCCCAGGGGGCGCGCGGCGGCAGGAAGAAGTAGAGCAGCGCTGCCAGGAAGAGCAGCTCAGCCAAGAAGAGCGGCACAGCCAGGAGGAGCAGCACGGCCAGGAGGAGCAGCACGGCCAGGACGAGCAGCAGCAGCCAGGAATCCGGCCCCTTTACCTGCGGCAGGCACTCACAGCCCATCACCTCCCAGGGTGCCTGCTCGGATGACCACAAGGAGTACACAGGCGGCGGACGGTCAGCGGTCAGGAGGTCTTCTACGTCCCGCTTGTACAGAACGGCGCAGCGGAGGGAGAGATGCAGGCAGCAGTGTCGAGCTGCCTGCCCGGGAGCGAAGATCGTTACACAACCGGGCGGGCTCGCCCGGGTTGGAACACGGGGATCGGTCGCGGTCGCCCAGGAGGTCTCCGGAACATAGAGCAGCGTTTACCCGTTACCCATCGGACGGTGAGGTGGCGGGGGATACTGACCACAGACGGAGGAGTGGGTCCGTACAGCAGCTACAGCACGCTCGGGTCCCCCCTGGTGACGAGGAGGCCAGGGGCGCGGGCCTGGGGCAGAGAGGGCTAGCGGCGCAGCAGTTTCAACACGCTCAGGTCCCCCCTGGTGACGAGGAGGCCAGGGGCGCGGGCCTAGGGCATCGACGCGGCGAGGAGGTGTCGGAGTCCAGCGGTGATCGTCACGGGAGGCCAGAGCAACAGGGATCCGGAGGTCCGGCTGGCGGGGACACAGCACCCGCGCAGCGTTGTGAGTATGAGTCTATGTCCGGTTTGTCGCCTGCAGGGGCCGAGTTACAGGAAGCTAGGAGGGGTCGGGTGGCGGTGTGTGAGGAACGGCAGAGGAGTGGGCCGATTGTGGCGGAGGTACCAGGTATGCAGGATTTATTGCAGGGTATGTCGCAAATTTTGCGTAGATTGGAGGGAGGGTCAGCAACTGGGGTTGCCGCATCGCCGGTTGAGGCGTGGTTGTCTGGGCGGGGGGTGGAACCCCCGTTGGGGAGTGGTTTGGTAAGCCCTGTTCGGATATTGGAGGTTGCATCGTCGGGTGTATCGGTTTCGGTTCAGACAGAGAAGGAAAAAGGCGATACGGTCAAATTAGATGACAGAGCGAAAGGGGAAGTTTATGTGTGCTTTGAAGGGCCGTTGGGAGCGCATTTAAAAAAGGAGGTGAAGGAAAAGATTTGGAGAGACGAGTATGTGGAAATTTTTTCCCTGCTCCCATTGGAGAAGTTCAACTTGGATAAAAGGAAAAAAGACGATAGCAAAAAGGAGGAGGAAGAAAAGCGGAGGTGGCGGCTAATTCCGCAGACATTTGTGAATTGGTTGCAGGCGTTTGCGATATTGGCGAGTGTAGTGGGGGAGAAGGCTCCTGAGAATTGCTCGGGTTTATTTTGCTATTTAGATGCGATTGGGGAGGCGCATCGTACTTATGGCGGTCAGACGTGGCTGCGGTATGATGAGCAGTTCAGGCAGCGAAAGGCGGTAAGGCCAGAAATTAGGTGGGACCAGAAGGATATAGGCCTTTGGCTGAAGGTTATGGCCCCAGCTAGGCATGGGCAGTCCTTTCATGGGTCCGGGGGTGGTGGCAGCCAGCAGTCGGGACACGGAAGCAGTAGTCAGGGTGCACAGGGAGCGAAGGAGAAGTCTGGAACCTGCTGGCAGTTTAATGACGGTCAGTGTAAATACGGTAGCACCTGTAAATTTAAGCATGTGTGTTCCCACTGTAATGGAAGTTCACACGGGGCTTCAAAGTGTTTCAGGAAAGGAAAAGGAAAGCCAGCCTTGGGTGCCGGTCAAGGGGGAGAGCCCGGTGAGGCTTCACGAGATGGCCCCCTTTCTAAATAGGTACCCCGATCAGGTGAAGGCAGGTATTATTTTCAATGGTTTTGCGGATGGTTTTAGGATTCCTCCCCCGAGTCACGAGGTTCCTTTTTCGGTTAAGAATTTGCGGTCGGCAAGGTTGCATGCCGAGGTTGTTGATGTTAAACTCAAGAAAGAAGTGGAGTTGGGAAGGATGTAGGGGCCGTTTTTGCATCCGCCGACGGAGGGTATGGTGGTTTCCCCTTTGGGGGTGGTGCCTAAAAAAGAGCCGAATAAATTTCGGTTGATTCAGCATTTGTCGTATCCAAAGGGTCGGTCGGTAAACGATGGCATCGCCCAAGAGCTGTGCTCGGTTGAGTATACATCATTTGATGCAGCGGTGCAGTGGGTGAGAAGGCATGGCCCTGGGGCGCTGTTGGCAAAAACGGATATTGAATCGGCCTTCCGTTTGCTTCCGGTGCATCCGGACAGCGTTCCGTTGTTAGGTTGTTTTTGGAATGGTGGTTACTATTTGGATAGATGTTTGCCAATGGGCTGCGCCATTTCTTGTTCATTGTTTGAGACATTTAGTACTCTCCTGGAGTGGGTGGTTAGGGACGTTTCGGGAGTTCAGTCGGTTATCCATTATTTGGATGATTTTTTGTTTATCGGGCCGCCTGATTCCGCAGTTTGCCGTAATACGTTAACGGCTATGTTTTGGGTCGCAGACCTTTTTGGAGTTCCATTAACGGCGGATAAGACAGAAGGTCCGAGTACGGTATTGAGTTTTTTGGGAATTTTAATTGACTCCGAGAAAATGGAGTGTCGGTTGCCGGAAGATAAGTTGGCCATGTTGCAGCAGGAGGTTGAAAGAGCTAGAAGGAAGCGGAAGCTGACTTTGAAAGAGTTGCAGTCTCTTTTGGGTAGATTGAATTTTGCATGTCGGATCATACCCATGGGCAGGATATTTTGTCGCAGGTTGTCGGTCGCGACGGCAGGCGTAAAAGAGCCACACCATTTTATTCGCCTGAGCAAGGAACACAAAGATGACTTGCTAGTGTGGCAACGTTTCCTGTGCAACTACAACGGGCGGTCGTTGATTCAGCAGGAGGTCTTAACAAACTTTGATTGCGAGATATATACGGATGCAGCCGGTTCGGCTGGTTACGGGGCCTATTGCGGTGGTCGTTGGTGTGCCGGACGGTGGCCGGGCCAGTGGAGGGAGTTGGGCCTTACAAAAAACCTGGTCTTGTTGGAATTGTTCCCTATCGTGGTCGCGGTTTCCATTTGGGGGGAAATGTTTGCTAACAGGAGGATTCGTTTTCATTGCGACAACATGAGCGTCGTGTCAGTGATGAACAGTTTGTCGGCCTCATCTCCCCCGGTGATTAAGTTGGTGAGGGAGTTGGTTTTGGAGCTGAATGCTTGTATTTCGGCCGTGCATGTGCCGGGTGTGCAGAACTCAATAGCAGATGCATTGTCTCGTTTCCAGTGGGACCGTTTTCGGGAATTGGCGCCGGACGCGGAGATCTCGGGAGAGGAATGCCCTTTGCATCTTTGGAGCGTGATTATGGACGAGCGGGCCGGTTGATTCAGGAGTCTGTTACGAGACAAACATGGGCATCATATGAAGCATCTTGGCGAGTATGGCAAAGTTGGGTGTCGGTGTGGGGCCAGTTGGTGTCTGACGAAGATAGGTTGTTGGCAGTGTTATTTTTGATCGGGAAGGCGGCCGAAGAAGGTTGGTCGATTTTGAAGGTAAATAAATTTGTTGCTGGATTGGCTTTTGCTTTTAAGTTGCAGGGGTTGGTGGACGCGACAAAACATTTTTTGGTCAGACAGGCACTTAGGGGTTTTAGGAGACGTAATCAGACGATTGACCGTCGCCGCCCCATTTCGTTTAGCCTTTTAGAACGGTTGGGTGGAGTCTTGGAGATTATTTGTGGTTCGAGTTTTGAGTTGGCGTTGTTTCGTCTCGCTTTTTCCTTAGCATTTTTTGGGGCTATGCGCGTTGGGGAGCTGGTGTCAACGTCAAAAGTTAGAGCAGGGGGTTTGTTGGTGGAGGATGTGGAATTTTGGACGGGGGGTATCGTTTTTTGGATTCGGCGTTCAAAGACGGACCAAATTGGGAGAGGACAACGTGTGGTGCTGGGGAGGGTTCACGGGTCTCTAATGTGCCCTAGAGGTTGTCTGGAAGCATACTGGCAGTTATGGTCAGGCAGATCCGGCCCTTTGTTGTGTCACGCAGAGGGGTCCTTTTTGTCACGCTTTCAGTTCATTGCGGTATTAAGGAGGGGCTTGCGGGAGTTGGGCCTTTCTCCGGAGTTGTTTGGGTCGCATTCATTTCGTATTGGGGCGGCATCAGAAGCTGATAGTTTGGGTTTGGGCGCGGAGGACATTTGTAGAATTGGCAGGTGGACTTCGAATCGGTACTTAAGTTACGTCCGTCATTAATTTAGTAGTGTGGTTATGTTTTTGTATTTGACCCCAGTGTTTTTCTTCATGCATCTTGTTGCAGGTGTGTCCCCTTACTTAGCCTGGATCTTCGGACATTCGTTCGTTCACTGGGGGGCGCTGCGGGCCGAGGTCAGGCCGGACGGTAGGCAACTGGGGTTTAGTAGGCGTCAGGTTGTCATTCGGTGGTTGGGATATAGGGGGATGGTGTGGAACAGGGCCCTTCCTGAATTTTCTAAGGTGGTTCATTTAGACAGACAACCTGACATTTTAGTTGTGCATTTGGGGGGGAACGACTTGGGTGTGCGGCCTGTCAGGGAGTTGATTAGGGACATACGGTTCGATTTGTTGAGGTTGCAAGTATCATTTCCTGGGGTGTTGATTGTGTGGTCAGATATTGTGCCTAGAAAACGGTGGAGGGGGGCTAGATCTTTGAAAGGTATTAATAGGGCTAGGGTTAAGTTGAATAGGGCAATAGGGGGTTTTGTTTCCAGAAACGGGGGGATTAGCGTTAGACATTTTGAATTGGAGTCAGGGCTTGGTAACTACTGGATGGAGGACGGAGTTCATTTAAACGCGATTGGAATTGATTTGTGGACTTTGTCATTGCAAGAAGGAGTTGAACGGGCGTTGGTGGCGTTGGGGCACTCACGAGTCTGAGGTGGTCAGGGCTGTTCGTGTGTGGTGGGGGGGTGGGGGTTCTTGGAGTTGACGCTGATTGGTTGGGGGAAGGAATTGGAGCATAATTACAGGCAATTTAAAATGTGGTGGGGTTGGATCTGGCATTTTGGTATGGGCTCTGGACGGGGACTTTACCCTGGGAGCTGTTGGTGGTTTTTTCTCTTCCCGGAACGGGATGTACGGTGCCCTCGAGCTGGTTTTCACGGCTGAGGGTAATATGGTGGTCGATCTTCTTTTGTGGGGTTTGCCAGATCTTTTTAGCTCCAAGAACCCTCCCCTCGAATTTATACTGTTGTATTTATGTTTATGTTAATTTTGTTAATAAAAGTTGGCCGCTGTGGCCAAAATATCCAAAAGAATAATTAGTCATGTTTTTATTCAGGATAAGGGTTGGGTCGGTGGGCAGGTGTTGGTGGTTAGGTTACATACATAAGAAGAGACTGTACTCGGCATACGCGGTCAAGATGGGGGCTGGAACAAAGCGTAGCTGGGTGAAGGCCCCCCATGACTGCTTTGAGCCGGGCGGTCTTTTTAAATAATGCAGTGGCTAGGGATAGAAGGATGGCAAGGGGGGGGAGGAGTTAGGATAGGGGGAGGTAGGAGGGAAAGTGCGGGAAAACCGCCATTCCTTACCTTATTTCAGGACGAAGAAGACCCACCCACCCTCCCTTGTTTGCTTGTATTTAGGGGTTTTTTAATGAAAGGGGGGGAGAATTGTTGTGAAGAGTTTATATATCGATATGGCGAGGGAAGTTATGTATGTGTATATGTATGTATATGTATATGTGTGTGTATATGTATATATATATTTATGTTTAAAAAAAAATAAATAAATTGGGATTGCACTTTGTATGCGGGTGTTTGGTTCATTATTTACTTGTTATTTATATTGTCACAGTGGCTGTGGGGGGGTGGGGGTTCTTGGAGTTGACGCTGATTGGTTGGGGGAAGGAATTGGAGCATAATTACAGGCAATTTAAAATGTGGTGGGGTTGGATCTGGCATTTTGGTATGGGCTCTGGACGGGGTCTTTACCCTGGGAGCTGTTGGTGGTTTTTTCTCTTCCCGGAACGGGATGTATGGTGCCCTCGAGCTGGTTTTCACGGCTGAGGGTAATATGGTGGTCGATCTTCTTTTGTGGGGTTTGCCAGATCTTTTTAGCTCCAAGAACCCTCCCCTCGAATTTATACTGTTGTATTTATGTTTATGTTAATTTTGTTAATAAAAGTTGGCCGCTGTGGCCAAAATATCCAAAAGAATAATTAGTCATGTTTTTATTCAGGATAAGGGTTGGGTCGGTGGGCAGGTGTTGGTGGTTAGGTTACATACGTAAGAAGAGACCGTACTCGGCATACGCGGTCATGTACAGTATATAAGGCAATTTAAAAAAAGAGAAAAAATAAGCTTCCTTCACCCCTTAGTTTGTGTTTACACGTAGCCTCTTTGCTGCATTTTTCCATTTTCTCATTGATTTCAATGGTGAAAAAAGCATTCACTGTAAATGTAATTTTGCTATTTTAATACCTTATCTGGACATATGGTGTGTGACATAGTGAGACACATCCTGTTTACTTTATGAAGGGACTCTGAAAATCAGAAATCCTATGCGGACAGTGCAAGAACTTCCAAAAAGTAGAAGGAAGAAGGACTCTGATACTCCCTGTATTAGACACAAAGGAGGGTCTCATAAACATTCTTTTAAAATTGTTAGGAAGTGGGACTTCTAGACTCATAAAGTCTATGCACTAAATGCAAGGTTTAGCAAAAATTTAAATGAGGGTATGATGACACGTTTTATTTTAATTAACCAGATGTCTATTTTCAGTAAGCCAGGAGGAATAGACTGTTATCTACAGTGGGGCAAAATGTTAAAAAAACAGACAATGTGATTTTCTGGATTTTTTTTTCTCAGTTTGTCTCCCATAGTTGGGCCAACATACCAACAACAGTGTGTGGCAACCTTGTGAAGACAGAAAACGTTTGACCTCTGTCATTGCCAACAAAGGATATATTACAAAGTATTGAGATGAAATTTTGTTTCTGACCAAATACTTATTTTCCACCATAATATGCAAATAAAATGTTAAAAAAACAGACAATGTGATTTTCTGGATTTTTTTTTCTCAGTTTGTCTCCCATAGTTGAGGTCTACCTATGATGTAAATTACAGACGCCTCTCATCTTTTTAAGTGGTGGAACTTGCACTATTGCTGACTGACTAAATACTTTTTTGCCCCACTGTATATGACGACTTTTAAATTTTTGCAATTGTTCTTCAGTTGGTCAAAAACCATACGCTGTTGTCATGAGTCTTAAACGTTGATTTTTGATCATTTTAAATGGCTAATGTTTGCCTCTTACATCAGCACCTATAACTTATTGTCTGCTTTCTTTGCAAGACACTGATGCAGGGTCATTGAACAATGGATGTTTGCTTTATTTATTGAATGACCATTGTGTGGGTCTTACATGTTGACTTACAAAACAAAGGAATAAGAACTATGCAAATAGATTAAATGGTCAAATGATACCAGTTAACCTCATCACGTCTTCCTCTTGACCTCTGGATGCTGGCTTGAAAGACAACAGTTGTGAGCTATATTAGTGGGATACTGCCTATAATAATATACATCCAGACAGCCAAGAGATCCAAAGAACCAGAGACTCTTTACATAACCACAGCTAGGAACACTTTACAGGATAGCTGCCAGATCGTGGCTCCATCACGAGTGACACAGATCTGACATTCTACTGTATGCCAGCCAGGCCTCGGCTGAAAGAATATACATCTGCTTCATTGACAATTACTGAACCCGTGAATGCATTTGGGGGATTTGGACCCACCGGTCACCGGAGGCCCGTGGATACATTTGTGAAAGCCAGGAATGGGACTCACCGGTCACCTGGCTCCATGGAGTTGTTCGGAGAAGCCAGGTTGTGACCTTCCCGGCACCTGGCCTTGTACCTCAATGGACTGTCAGCTTCCTCAGCTTGTCGTTACCTCCTCTCTGTCCGAGGGAGAGGTCGAGGTAGTTGGCACTGGGAGCTCTGAAGCCACAGCTGCTCTTATCTCAGCGAGTCAGTGGTTGAGACTGTAATTTGCACCATCTTGGGTATTTTGCTGGTACTGTTCTATGTGTTATTTAGAAGTATAAAATGAAAATAGCGGTGCAAGTGTTAAGGTTTTATTTGCAGCGAATAAGACAATTACCGGAAAACTAAAGTATTATGAATGTTTGCGCTGATACACCTTGGTAAAATTGAAAATTGGTTGGTGCCCACAGATCATTCTATATGTTATACTATCCTATGGGTCCTCTTTGTACTGATTAGTGTGAACAGGTACAAGGCCCAAAGCTAGCTCTACAAGGCCCAAAGCTAGCTCACACTGTTCACCAATCATTTTTCAATTTTACCTAGGTGTATCAGCGCGAATATTCATAATACTTATCTATGTGTTATTTGCCTGTTTTGTGGTTCAATAAAGAATTGCCACATTGTTTTATCCTCATCCTGTGTTGTCTGAGTAGTATGCACACGGTAAAAAGAGAGCAGGCATTCAGTGGGATGAGCTCTGGTCCATGCGATTTCGGCTAGCAGACTAGAGCACCCGTTGACCCCAATGTTTCAATAGAGGGACTACAATACACTATGGAAGACTGTGAGGGACAAAGTAAATGTCTCTCCAATCCTGAAATGTGCCCATACCCTTGGCATGCATTCCCCAGGATCATTGTTTACCTTTAATTAACTCAAGCTCTTTGAAGCTCTTGACACAATGGTGTGAAATCTTCTGCAGCTGCAAGCCAGCTGGCTCCTTTGTGTGACTAAGCACATGGTACAACAAGACACAGCAAGCTCTGAGGTATTGAATCTGGAATATGATTTATAACAGCAGAATGCAATATCTCTGAGACTAGCCAAGCACATAATCCGAATCATCGTTCCTTTCCCCACACGCCCATATTATTTAGCCACATGTAGCACTCTGGATTATGAAGTTATAAAGCATAGCTAACAGGAATTACATACGGTAGGCAAATTTAGTCTCTATGCGCAGATAACATCCAGTGGAATCTAGTGGCGGTACAACCAGCCAATTCAGAGCTTTGGCCGCAAAGTTATGGGCCAGCCATGGTTCTGGACAGAAAATTATGTTCTCAGAGATGGGAGGAGAGAGGCTGCACCACCCAGGGGTGGGAGCAGATGTGTGAGGTAGCAGCCTAGGAGATATAAGGCAGCCCCTCATTTTGGACTTAGTTTTTCTGATGGCTGGATGTTATGACCTGGTGGTTACGGAGCAGTACTGAGATGACCTGGTTGGTAAAACCAAGCATGGACAAGCTCAGAGGAGGTGGCAGCTCCACCGATAGTAATCACTATGATGACCTGGTGATTACGGAGCAGCACTGAAATGACCTAGTGGGTAAAACAAATAATGTACAAGCTCTGAGGAGGTGGTAGCTTTACTGACCGCAATCCCTACACCTAACACCAACACTAGAAATAGCCGTGGAGCGTTCCTATCTATGCCTAGACGCCTCTTCACAGCCTAAGAACTAACTACCCCTGAAGATGGAAACGGAAAACTATCTCGCCTCAGAGAAACCCCCAAAGGAAAGATAGCCCCCCACAAGTATTGACGGTGAGTGGAGAGGGAAATGACAAACTCAGAAATGAAACTAGATTTTAGCAAAGGAGGCCATTACTATCTAAATAGACAGAGATAGAAAAGGCTACTGTGCGGTCAGTATAAAAACTAAATGTCCACGCAGAGTTTACAAAAAATAACCTCCACACCGACTCACGGTGTGGAGGGGCAAATCTGCTACCCCAGAGCTTCCAACTAGCCGGAATAATTCAAAATGGCAAGCTGGACAAAAGAGACATAACATAAACTTGAACAGAAGGTCATAAGCAGGGAAACACCCTAAAAACTAGCAGAACTTATCTTAAGCTGAAATGAACTGGCCAACAGAGAACTTCCAGGAAAGGACTGAGTCCACAGGAAACACATTGACAGCTGGCATTGACTAACGACTAGAGCCCAGTTAAATAACAAGACCAGGGAACCGATTAGTGAATGCAGCTGCTAAGTTAACAACCACAGGATGGAGCCCAAGAACGGATATCACAAAAGTACCCCCCCTTGAGGAGGGGTCACCGAACCCTCACCAGAGCTCCCAGGCCGATCGGGATGAGCCAAATGAAAAGCACGTACCAAATCGGCAGCATGGACATCGGAGGCAAAAACCCAAGAATTATCCTCCTGGCCATAACCCTTCCACTTGACCAGATACTGAAGTTTCCGCCTCGAAAGACGAGAATCCAAAATCTTCACCACCACATATTCCAATTCCTCCTCAACCAACACCGGAGCAGGAGGGTCAACGGAGGGGACCATGGGCACCACATATCTCCGCAACAAAGATCTATGGAACACATGAATGGCAAAAGAAGCTGGGAGGGCCAAACGAAAAGACACCGGATTCATAATTTCCGAAATCCTATAAGGACCAATAAAACGAGGCTTGAACTTAGGGGAAGAGACCTTCATAGGAACATGACGAGAAGACAACCAGACCAAATCCCCAACCCGAAGCCGGGGACCAACGCACCGACGGCGGTTAGCAAAATGTTGAGCCTTTTCCTGAGACAATGTTAAATTGTCCACATGAGTCCAAATCCGCTGCAACCTGTCTACCACAGAATCTACCCCAGGACAGTCCGAAGGCTCAACCTGCCCTGAGGAAAAACGAGGATGAAAACCGAAGTTACAAAAAAAAGGCGAAACCAAAGTAGCCGAACTAGCCCGATTATTAAGGGCAAACTCGGCCAACGGCAAAAAGGTAACCCAATCATCCTGATCAGCAGACACAAAGCATCTCAAATAGGTTTCCAAGGTCTGATTGGTTCGCTCCGTCTGTCCATTTGTCTGAGGGTGAAATGCCGAAGAAAAAGACAAATTAATGCCCATTCTAACACAAAAGGACCGCCAAAACCTAGAAACAAACTGGGTACCTCTGTCAGACACAATATTCTCCGGAATACCATGCAAACGAACCACATGCTGAAAAAATAAAGGAACCAAATCAGAGGAGGAAGGCAACTTAGGCAAAGGTACCAGGTGGACCATTTTAGAAAACCGGTCACAAACCACCCAGATGACAGACATCTTCTGAGAGACAGGAAGATCAGAAATAAAATCCATGGAAATATGCGTCCAGGGCCTCTCAGGGATAGGCAAAGGCAAAAGCAACCCACTGGCATGAGAACAGCAGGGCTTAGCCCGGGCACAGATCCCACAGGACTGCACGAAGGAACACACATCCTGTGACAAAGAAGGCCACCAAAAGGACCTGGCAACCAAATCTCTGGTACCAAAGATCCCAGGATGACCAGCCAATACAGAACAATGAATCTCAGAAATCACCTTACTAGTCCATCTATCAGGAACAAACAATTTCCCCACAGGACAGCGGTCGGGTCTATCAGCCTGAAACTCCTGAAGCACCCGCCGCAAATCAGGGGAGATGGCTGAAAGAATCACCCCCTCCTTGAGAATACCAGCCGGCTCAAGGACTCCCGGAGAATCAGGCAAAAAACTCCTAGACAGGGCATCAGCCTTCACATTCTTAGATCCCGGAAGATACGAGACCACAAAATCGAAACGGGAGAAAAACTAAGACCACCGAGCCTGTCTAGGATTCAACTGCTTGGCAGACTCAAGGTAAATCAGATTCTTGTGATCGGTCAAGACCACAACACGATGCTTAGCTCCCTCAAGCCAATGTCGCCACTCCTCAAATGCCCACTTCATAGCCAACAACTCCCGATTGCCGACATCATAATTACGCTCAGCAGGCGAAAACTTTCTAGAGAAGAAAGCACACGGTTTCAATACAGAGCCATCAGAACTTCTCTGAGACAGAACAGCTCCTGCCCCAATCTCAGAGGCGTCAACCTCAACCTGAAAAGGGAGAGAAACATCTGGCTGATGCAACACAGGGGCAGAAGTAAAACGACGCTTAAGCTCCTGAAAGGCCTCCACAGCCGCAGAGGACCAATTCACCACATCAGCACCTTTCTTGGTCAAATCGGTCAGAGGTTTAACCACAGTAGAAAAATTAGCAATGAAGCTGCGATAAAAATTAGCAAAGCCCAAAAACTTCTGAAGGCTCTTCACAGATGTGGGTTGAGTCCAATCATAAATAGCCTGGACCTTAACAGGGTCCATCTCAATAGCCAAAGGGGAAAAAATGAACCCCAGAAAAGAAACCTTCTGAACTCCAAAAAGGCACTTAGACCCCTTCACAAACAGTGCATTAGCACGAAGAATCTGAAATGCCATCCTGACCTGCTTCACATGAGACTCCCAATCATCGGAAAAAAACAAAATATCATCCAAATATACAATCATGAATTTATCCAGATACTCCCAGAAAATATCATGCATAAAGGACTGAAACACAGATGGAGCATTAGAGAGCCCGAAAGGCATCACAAGATATTCAAAATGGCCTTCGGGCGTATTAAATGCTGTTTTCCATTCATCACCCTGTTTGATGCGGACAAGATTATATGCCCCTCGAAGGTCAATCTTGGTAAACCAGCTAGCCCCTTTAATCCGAGCAAACAAATCAGAGAGCAAAGGCAAAGGGTACTGGAATTTGACCGTGATCTTATTGAGAAGGCGATAATCTATACAGGGCCTCAAGGAGCCATCCTTCTTGGCAACAAAAAAGAACCCCGCTCCCAACGGTGACGAAGACGGGCGAATATGCCCCTTCTCCAAGGACTCCTTTACATAACTCCGCATAGCGGCATGCTCTGGCACAGACAGATTGAAAGGTCGGCCCTTAGGGAACTTACAGCCAGGAATCAAATTAATGGCGCAATCACAGTCCCTATGAGGAGGCAGGGGACTGGATTTGGGCTCATCAAATATATCCTGGAAATCCGACAAAAACTCAGGAACTTCAGAAGAAGGGGACGATGAAATTGACATCAGAGGTATATCACTATGTATCCCCTGACAACCCCAACTAGTCACAGACATTGATTTCCAATCCAGCACTGGATTATCTACCTGTAACCATGGAAACCCCAGCACAACCACATCATGCAAACTATGCAACACCAAAAAGCGAATGTTTTCCTGATGTGCCGGAGCCATGTTCATGGCTAACTGTGTCCAGTACTGAGGTTTATTCTTGGCCAATGGCGTAGCATCAATCCCCCTCAAGGGAATAGGGCTCTGCAAAGGCTCCAAGGAAAAACCACAGCGCTTGGCAAATTCTAGGTCCATTAAGTTCAGGGCAGCGCCAGAATCCACAAATGCCATTACAGAAAAGGACGACAATGAGCAAATCAGGGTAATAGACAAGAGAAATTTAGGCTGTACAGTACTGATGGTAACCGACCCAGCGACCTTCTTAGTGCGCTTCGGGAGTCAGAGATAGCATGAGTAGTGTCACCACAGTAAAAACACAGCCCCTTCTGACGTCTGAACTCCTGCCGTTCTGCTCTCGTTAAAATCCTATCACATTGCATAGGCTCAGAACTCTGCCCAGAGGACACCGCCAAATGGTGCACCACCTTACGTTTACGTAGGCGCCGATCAATCTGAATGGCCAGAGACATTCATTCGTTCAAACCAGCAGGTGTGGGGAACCCCACCATAACATCTTTAAGGGCTTCAGAAAGACCCTTTCTGAAAATAGCTGCCAGGGCATCCTCATTCCATTTTGTAAGCACAGAACACTTTCTAAATTTCTGACAATATACCTCTGCTGCTTCCTGACCCTGACACAGGGCCAGCAAGATCTTTTCTGCCTGATCCACAGAATTAGGTTCATCATAAAGCAGTCCGAGTGCTTGAAAAAATGCATCTACATTAAGCAATGCAGGATTCCCTGGCTCAAGGGAGAATGCCCAGTCTTGCGGGTCTCCACGGAGCAGAGAAATAACAATCTTCACCTGCTGAACGGAGTCACCAGAGGAACGGGGTCTCAGAGCGAAAAACAATCTGCAATTATTTTTGAAGTTCAAAAATTTAGATCTATCCCCAGAAGACAAATCAGGAATAGGAATTCTAGGCTCAGAAACCGGAGTCTGGACAACATAATCTTGGATACTCTGTACCCTTGCAGCGAAATGATCAACACGCGCAGACAGACCCTGAACCTCCATCTCAGTACCCAAATTCTGAACCATCCAAAGATCAAGGGGAAAAAAAAAAGACAAAACAAGCAACAAGAAAAAAAAAACACTGACTCAGAACTTTCTTTTCCCTCTTTTGAGATGCAATTAACACATTGTGGGCCAGCTGTACTGTTATGACCTGGTGGTTACGGAGCAGTACTGAGATGACCTGGTGGGTAAAACCAAGCATGGACAAGCTCAGAGGAGGTGGCAGCTCCACCGATAGTAATCACTATGATGACCTGGTGATTACGGAGCAGCACTGAAATGACCTAGTGGGTAAAACAAATAATGTACAAGCTCTGAGGAGGTGGTAGCTTTACTGACCGCAATCCCTACACCTAACACCAACACTAGAAATAGCCGTGGAGCGTTCCTATCTCTGCCTAGACGCATCTTCACAGCCTAAGAACTAACTACCCCTGAAGATGGAAACGGAAAACTATCTCGCCTCAGAGAAACCCCCAAAGGAAAGATAGCCCCCCACAAGTATTGACGGTGAGTGGAGAGGGAAATGACAAACTCAGAAATGAAACTAGATTTTAGCAAAGGAGGCCATTACTATCTAAATAGACAGAGATAGAAAAGGCTACTGTGCGGTCAGTATAAAAACTAAATGTCCACGCAGAGTTTACAAAAAATAACCTCCACACCGACTCACGGTGTGGAGGGGCAAATCTGCTACCCCAGAGCTTCCAACTAGCCGGAATAATTCAAAATGGCAAGCTGGACAAAAGAGACATAACATAAACTTGAACAGAAGGTCATAAGCAGGGAAACACCCTAAAAACTAGCAGAACTTATCTTAAGCTGAAATGAACTGGCCAACAGAGAACTTCCAGGAAAGGACTGAGTCCACAGGAAACACATTGACAGCTGGCATTGACTAACGACTAGAGCCCAGTTAAATAACAAGACCAGGGAACCGATTAGTGAATGCAGCTGCTAAGTTAACAACCACAGGATGGAGCCCAAGAACGGAATTCACAACAGCTGGAGGATACATTAGCTGACGTAGCCCAGAAAGCCTGTTAGTAAGATTTGGATCTGTGATCCATCAGCGCCTTCCTTTGGTCACATGCTACATAACACGGTAATTGCAACCTATCTATACCCTATCTTTCTACTACACTCCTGACTGTATATATTTGCTCTTTTATATATAACTGTAGTTTCTAGTGCTCCTCCTCAGCGATTAAATATAAAATTAATCTTGAGCTGCTCTTTAATCTCTATCTACGAATCCCCACATCCTCACCCTCAGTTGGCCCGATATTAGCCGGCTGTCGGAAGGGGCTGATTTCAAATGAGGTACTGGTGGCAGAATACCATACTGTTTTAGTGAGGAACTCTGGCAGCGACGTCCGGGAGGTTTAGATATATCTCCCCAGCCTGAACTGGTGATATAAAGCCCCCTCATTGGGAGCACCTCACTAACTCGTATCTTTAATGGAAGCCTTTCCAGGGACTGTTTGCCCTCGGTGCAGTTCCCTGACTGCCATGAGGCAGGTGGTGGCGCCAGAGAGCCGATCCCTGCTGGGTGCTTCTCTCCCAACCCCCGAGGTGAGCGAAGTCGACCCACCCCCTTCCCCTGTGAGATCCCTTACAAAGACACTTAGAGGATGACATCAGGATAATTTTATAAAGATTGTGATGGAGCCCTCTCCCACGACTTCCTCCTTGGGCCACGTTACATTTTGCTGCATTGTGAATATCTGTCTACAGATGACCACAAACAGCCTACATTTGTCCAAGAATTCATGGAAACCAGCTGTCATGACTGTGGAAGAGATTTATGTGACCAGAAGGAATACTCATTTCCATGAGATGATACTGACCTGAGACAATGAAAAATAGAGCAAGATGGGAAAAAGCAAGAACTTAACTTGAACGAAAGAGAGAATTTTCAAAACAGTGGGACTCCTAGACTGCTAAAGCCTATGAACTATGTACAAGGGCTGCCAAAAAATAGAGGGAGGGACTGCAATATACCCTGGAAAAGATATAGAGGAGGGCCTTAGAATAATTTTTTTGAGTGTTTTAAAAAGAGTGCTCTCCCGCAGCAAGCACAGTTTATCCTGGCCTGCAGACACGGCCTACAGCCATTTCCCCTTCCCTTACCTCATGCCTTGCACATTTTAAAGTCGTTAGATAATAAATACCTGCAAACTTTACAGTATTATTTGGTAAAATAAAATATGTAGCCTTGAAAAGTACTTTTGTTTTAAGCTTGCCTCAGCAGTAGACCTATGACAGGAGTGGAAGCCCATAAACCCTTCCTATATGCCTCTCATACTATACTATCCCTCCTAGGGCAACCCTCCCTATAATCAGTGCAGGTAACAGCAGTATTATCATGGAAAAGAATAGATGTAGCCCGAAAAAAGGACTTTTGGTTTTAACTTACAGCAGCAAGGACTGTAAGGTAATAAACCCTGCCTATATGCCTCTTATGCTAAACTATCCCTGATCCAGCAGCTAGCCCTACAATAATATAGCCTCCTCATAAAGCCTAAACACTAAGTGCAAGAGCTGCCAAAAATTAGAAGGACTAGTAAAATAACTTGTAGGAACAAGGAGCTCAGATAGTGTTTTATCTCACAAATTATAGAAGATTTACCTGTAAAATTAACTGCTCACCTGATGTAGAATATTCACAAGCATAAATTGTTGGCTGCCGCAGATCCACTGGACGGCATGCGACCGTAGCTAAATCGCAGAATAGGAGGATTTGTGGGTTATGATCCGCGCTGCCAGCTAATCCAAAACCAGACCAATTGTATAGTTGAAAAGTGGTTTATTCTATGCATTTCAAAACTTTATTTCAGTTCTTCAATACAAAAAGTGAAACTCCTATATTCTATAGTCATAATAAACAGAGCGATCTATTTCGAGTGCTAATTTGTTAATTTTGATGATTATGTTTTACAGCCAATGAAAACCCAAAAGTCATTATCTCAGTGAATTAGAATACTTTATAACAGTAGCTAGAAAAATGATTTTAAAATCCAAAATGTTGGCCTACTGAAATGTATGATCAGTAAATGCACTCACACATTGATGTGTGTGTGTGTGTGTATGTGTGAGAATTTTCATTCAGTTGCTTAATTTTGTAGAAAAAAAAGTAGATCACAGACATGGCACAAAACTAAAGTAATTTCAAATGGCAACTTTCTGGCTTTGAGAAACACTAAAAGAAATCAAGAACAAAAGATGTGGTAGTCAGTAATGGTTACAATTTTTTAACCAAGCATAAGGGAAAAATTATGGAATCACTGAATTCTGAGGAAAAAATTATGGAATCACCCTGTAAATTTTCCTACCCAAAAATAACACCTGCATCAAATTAGATCTGATCGTTAGTCTGCATCTAAAAAGGAGTGATCACACTTTGGAGAGCTGTTACACCAAGTGGACTGACATGAATCATGGCTCCAACACGAGAGATGTCAATTGAAACAAAGGAGAGGATTATCAAACTCTTAAAAGAGGGTAAATCATCAGTCAGCTGTGTCTAAAATCTGGACCAAATACAAACAACATGGGAAGGTTGTTAAAGGCAAACATACTGGTAGACTAAGGAAGACCTCATAGCGTCAAGACCGGAAACTTAAAGCAATATGTCTCCAAAACAGGAAATGCACAACAAAACATACGAGGAACGAATGGGTGAAAACTGGAGTCAACGTCTGTGACCAAACTGTAAGAAAACGCCTAAAGGAAATGGGATTTACATATAGAAAAGCTAAATGAAAGCCATCATTAACACCTAAACAAAAAAAACAAGGTTACAGTGGGCTAAGGAAAAGCAATCGTAGACTGTGGATGGCTGGATGAAAGTTATTTTCAGTGATGAATCGCAAATCTGCATTGGGCAAGGTGATGATGCTGGAACTTTTGTTTGGTGCCCTTCCAAAGAGATTTATGAAGATGACTGCCTGAAGAGAACATGCACATTTCCACAGTCATTGATGATATGGGGCTGCATGTCAGGTAAAGGCACTGGGGAGATGGCTGTCATTACATCTTCAATAAATGCACAAGTTTATGTTGATATTTTTGACACTTTTCTTATCCCATCAATTGAAAGAATGTTTGTGGGTGATGAAATCATTTTCCAAGATGATAATGCATCCTGCCATATAGCAAAAACTGTGAAAACATTCCTTGAAAAAAAGACACATAAGGTCAATGTCATGGCCTGCAAATAGTCCGAATCTCAAACCAATTGAAAATCTTTGGAAGTTGAAGAAAATGGTCCATGACAAGGCTCCATCTGCAAAGCTGATCTGGCAACAGCAATCAGAGAAAGTTGGAGCCAGATTGATGACGAGTAATGTTTGACACTCATTAAGTCCATACCTCAGAGACTGCAAGCTGTTATAAAAGCCAGAGGTGGTGCAACAAAATACTAGTGATGTTTTGGAGTGTTTGTTTGTTTTTCATGATTCCATAATTTTTTCCTCAGAATTGAGTGATTCTATATTTTTTTCCCTATGCTTGGTTAAAAAAAGTAACCATTACTATCGCATTTTTGTTCTTGATTTCTTTAAGTGTTTCTTAAAGCCAGAAAGTTGCCATTTGAAATGATTTGGGAAATCTTGAAAAACGAGATTCTCAAAGCACAATCGTTAACAATTCCAAAAAGAGAGAAGAATAGGAAGCATTTAAGGAAACCAGGATGGATGAACACAGACCTTAAACACATGCTAAAAAGGAAGAAAGAAATGTTTATCAAATAGAAAGAGGGAGGCATATCTAAAGAAGAATATAATGGTGTCTGCAGAACTTGCAGGGCACGAATCAGATTATTAAAGCTGACAATGAATTAAGGCTTGCAAGAGATGTCAAAAGCAGTAAAAAAGGATTTTGGGGATATGTCAAAAGTAAAAGAAAAGTCAAAGATGCTATAGGATGTTAACAGGATGGAAATTATAAAATGGTAAGAAAGGATGTTGAGAAGACCAAACTTTTCAATTCCTATTTTGCATCTGGTTTCTCTCAGAAAGGAAATGTAACATCAACTGATTTTTACTGTCCTATTAAGGGAATAGAAGAATACGGGATATCTACAAACAGAAAGATAGTGAGGAAACACTTAGCTAACATAAATGAATTCAAGTCTCCAGGTCCATATGCATTACACCCCAGAGTACTGAAGGAGATAGCAGAAGAAAATTTTGAACCACTCTCCATAATCTTTGGAAATTCTTGGAGAACAGGAGAAGTCCCACAAGACTGAGAAGAGCAAATGTTGTTCCTATCTTCAAAAAGGGGAAGAAGGTGGACCCAGGGAACTATAGGCCAGTGAAACTGACTTCTATACCAGAAAAGATTTTTGAACAAATGATTAAACAACATGTATGTAAGTACCTGGACAAGAATGAAGTGATTAAACAGTCAGCATGGTTTGTAACTAATAAGTCATGTCAGACTAACTTAATTTCCTTCTATGACAGAATCACTGACTGGGTGGATCAGGGAAATGCTGTAGATATAGTATATCTTGACTTCAGCAAAGCATTTGACAAAGTATCTCACACAATCCTTATTGAAAAATTGACTAAACATGGAATGGACAAAGCAACTGTTAGGTGGATTTATAACTGGCTTAGTGATCGGACCCAAAGAGTGGTTGTAAATGTCTGCACATTCAGTTGAAAGAATGTCTCAAGTGGGGTACCACAGGGCTCTGTCATCTTTATCAATGATTTAGAAGAAGGAATTGAGGGCAAACTGATTGAATTTGCTGATGACACAAAGCTAGGAGGGATACACCTAATACTAGACAAGAGAGAGAGAGGATTCTAAAAGATATAAATAAACTGGAGCAGTGGGCAGCAACTAACAAAATGGATTTTAACAAGGAAAAATGCAAAGTACTACATCTGGGCAATAAAAATGAAAAAAGCATATACAGAATGGGAGGAATAGGGCTAAGCAACAGTACATGTGAAAAAGACTTGGGTATACTAATTGATCACAGACTGAACATGAGTCAACAGTGTGATGTAACAGCAAAAAGGCAAATTTAATTCTGGGATGTATTAACAGAAGCCTACAGTCTAGATCAACTGAAGTCATTATTGCCCTCTAGTCCTCTTTGGTCAGACCTCACCTGGAATACTTTGTCCAGTTTTGGGCACCACATTTTAAAATAGACATCAACAAACTGGAGCAAGTTCAGAGAAGAGCGACCAGAATGGTGACCGGTCTGCAAACCATGTCCTATGAAGAACGTTTAGAGGATTTGGGATTGTTTAGCTTGCAAAAAAGAAAACTGAGAGGAGACTTAATAGCTGTCTACAAATATCTCAAGGGCTATCACACTGTAGAAGGATTGTCACGATTCCCACCGTGCTGCCACCAATATGTCACGGATCGGGGGTGACTTTTGGCCAGCACACGGCTTTCACATGTGCTGGGGGTTTATCTTAGTAATCTCTCCACTTGCAGCTCTCCGACGCCCCACTTACCCTCAGGTCAGTCAGGGAACTATACCTGGGCTAATTAGTCGTCGGACGTTCCGCTTCACTGTGGAGTGGCTAGCAGGCACACTGCAGTGAGGGAATTATAAATGCCACAGCCAGACAATAGCTTATAAAACCCCATTCCATCGCTGCCAGCGGTACCCACCTAGCTCAGAACACACTTCGCTGCCACCAGCTCAGATTTCTCACAGAGAGGGGTTCAGAGCCAACCCAATTTAGTAGCGTAATTAACTGCGGCGGACTTAGGGTTTTAGAGCAAGGAAAACAAAACTAGTATATTTTTTATATTTTACTCCATAAAAGACTAGTTAGTGTTTAAAAGAGGTATACAAAGATTTTACAATATGAGACAATGTAAAGTATGTACAGCTTTAAAAAAAAAAAAAAAATTAAAGAAAAATAAAACTCACATTTGCTTAGATCATCTCAGCTAACCATGCTCGTAGGCAGAGCCAAATATCTCAGTGCATCAGGGCATCTTTCTGTAGTGAAATCCTAGGCAAGAAAAAGGCTGGGTTGAGTGCAGTAACTTATACCTGCAGGCTTGTGACATCACTAAAGGGGCTGGTTTGCCTACGCCCTCCCCTAGCTGCCACGGTGCACATTTTGGTAAGAAAACATATAGAACTGCTAGATGTGCTTGCGAACCTAGCAGAATCACGGCACACACATCCCTCATCTTATATCGAAATTAACTTTCTATTGAATCCAAACGTGATCTAACTATCCCTCATGGTTCAGGAGAAATCAGTTTCTCTGGTTTTCTTGAGGCCAGACTCACGCAAGAGGCCCAGTTGTGAAACTCTATTAAATCACATTCCGAATATGTATCCAAAATATTCCTGTTATACACTGGCGTCGTCGTAAGGCTTATTGAATATCTCTCCCACACACAGCAACCACACGGAGTTAGACAAAGAAATTCCTACGGGAGGGGGGGAAGGAGCAGAGAGGAGTTTCAAGGTCTCATGATTCTTGTGGACAGAGCCAGCTCTGGGTTATTTGACATTCCGACGGGAGGGGGAAAGAGTAGAGAGGAGTTTCAAGGCTCCCCGCTGGGTTTCAGTTACACAGGCATTGTGCCTCCTAGGCAAAGCAAAGACAGTGGGAAAAGGAAGGGGGGTTGGAACCCACAGCGTGTGTGCTAACAGGGGAACATGAAAAATCATACGCCATGTTATACATTAACGTGACAAGGATCATCTTTATTCTCATTTGTACAAGGAAAGACTAGATGCAATGGGATGAAACTGAATGGGATGAGATACAGATTAGATATTAGAAAAAACTTTTTGACAGTTAGGGTGATCAATGAGTGGAACAGGCTGCCACAAGAGGTGGTGAGTTCTCCTTCAATGGAAGTCTTCAAACAGAGGCTGAACAGACATCTGTCCCAGGAGGTCCCTTCCAACTCTACCATTCTATGATTTTATAATTCTAGTTTTGTGCCGCCCCCTGAGGAAGCGGGATTTACCAGACGCGAAACGCGCGTTGGGGTAGTTCACCAAGACCGGGACAGGACCTGCCGCACTAATATGGGTAACTAAACTTATTTTATATGCATATTGCATTTCATCTGTTGACAGGCATGTGGCAACATCACTGGCATTGAATGCATTAGTTATATACTTTTGTTAGCCACAGCCTATTTACATTCGGTTAGACTTGATGGCAATGCATTAGTTGCACCTTTTTGTACAGCTATTCATGGCTGGTATACCCTGCAGTGTCCTGTTCCGTGATCTCTGGTTTATTGGATGTATTCACGGACTTGTCACATGATTTCACATGTTATGGTACATGTTTTTACTGTTTTGTGTATAATCTTTTCAATAAAATTTATTTAAGATTATTCTTTGGCAATTTTATGACTCACAGTTCTCCTTAGTTATATGATCATTATTTGAGTCGCCATTAGTACGGTTGGTTATCATTTATAACTGATGTTCTGTTGGTATATAGTTTTGTGCCATGTCTGTGATCTGCTTTTTTCTGCAAAATTAAACAACTGAATGAACATTCTCCAAGGCCGGTGATTCCATAATTTTTGCCAAGAGTTTTAAACACTGCTCAAAAAAATAAAGGGAACATTATCCTAGATATTACTGAATGAAATATTCCAGTTGTAAATCTGTATTCATTATATAGTGGAATGCGTTGAGAACAGTAAAATCTAAAAATGATTAATGTAAATCACAACTAATATCCCATGGAGGTCTGGAGTTGGAATGATGCTTAATATCAAAGTGGAAAATGAAATTGCAGGCCGATCGAACTTCAGTGCAAATGCCTCAAGACAAGGAAATGATACACAGTAGTGTCTGTGGCCTCCACGTGCCTGTATGACCTCTCTACAATGCCTAGGCATGCGCCTGATGAGGTGGTGGATTGTATCCTGAGGGATCTCCTCCCAGACCTGGACTAAATCATCCGCCAACTCCTGGACAGTCTGTGGTGCAACATGACGGTGGATGGAGCGAGACATGATGTCGCAGATGTGCTCAATCGGATTCAGGTCTGGGGAACGAACGTGCCAGTCCATAGCTTCAATGCCTTCATCTTGCAGGAACTGCTAACACTCCAACCACATGAGGTCTGGCATTGTCCTGCATTAGGAGGAACCCAGGGCCAACCACATCAGCATATGGTCTCACAAGGGGTCTGAGGATCTCATCTTGGTACCTAATAACAGTCAGGCTAGCACATGGAGGGCTGTGCGGCCCTCCAAAGAAATGATACCCCACACCATTACTGACCCACTGCCAAACTGGTCATGCTGAAGGATGTTGCAGACAGCAGATTGCTCTCCACGGCATCTCCAGACTTTGTCCCGTCTGTCACATGTGCTCAGTGTGAACCTGCTTTCATCTGTGAAGAGCACAGGGCACCAGTGGTGAATTTGCCAATCCTGGTGTTCTGTGGAAAATGCCAAGAGTCCTGCACGGTGTTGGGCTGTTAGCACAACCCCCATCTGTGGACGTCGGGCACTAAGACCATCCTCCTGATGTTGGTTTCTAACTATTTGTGCAGACACATGCACATTTGTGGCCTGCTGGAGGTCATTTTGCAGGGCTCTGGCAGTGCTCCTCCTGTTCCTCCTTGCAAAAAAGCTGAGGTAGCAGTCCTGCTGCTGGGTTGTTGCCCTCCTACTGCCCCCTCTACGTCTCCTGGTGTACTGGCCTGTCTCCTGGTAGCGCCTCCAGCCTCTGGACACTAGGCTGACAGACACAGCAAACCTTCTTGCCACAGCTCGCATTGATGTGCCATCCTGGATGAGCTGCACTACCTGAGCCACTTGTGTGAGTTGTAGAGCCTGTCTCATGCTACCATGAGTGTGACAGCACAACCAACATTCAAAAGTGACCAAAACATCAGCCAGAAAGCATTGGTACTGCGATGTGGTCTGTGGCCCCACCTACAGAACCGCTCCTTTATTGAGTGTGAAGGAACAGATGAATGACCTCGGTGAGACCAAAACATCCAACACTGCAGAGACACCATCACGTGTTTCTCAACACAGTGATCCAGAACACTGCCAAATGTGATGGTGTCTCCGCAGTGTTGGATGTTTTGGTCTCGCCGAGGTCATTCATCTGTTCCTTCATATCCTTTCACCAGGCACTGCTCCTAATAGCCAGTTTCCTACTCCACACTGATGAGGGGCAAAAACTCTGAAACAGCTGTTTGTGGATGGATACCATGCTTGGCATAGGTGGTCTTCCTTTATTGGATATTCTCCTTTATTGGATGCTGCCCTTCCCGTGGTTGTTCCTTCCCGGAGAAAGGCCTGGCTACTCATTGCTTGTGCAGCGCCCCAGAGTCCTGGTCGTTGCAGTACTGTGGCTCCGCCGCTAAGGGGGGCTATGGTACGTCTGATGGCACTGAAGGAGTTCATCTGACCAGGTATCACAGACACCAATACATTTCACAGTCGGGCCTCCAGGGGAGCTAAGGGTGCTATTTATTAGGCCACTCCTCACCGTGTGGGTAAACTGGGGGTCAGGCAGGAAGTTAGTTCAGAAAGCTGACTGGGTTGGAACCAGGCAACACCTTGTGGCAGGGGGTGTTGTGGGGAAGATTCGGTAGGGTCCCTGTCAGGTTTGGGACCCTGACAGAGGCCTGGCAACAAGAAAGAACGTCACGGGACCGTGCCTGCTCAGCATAGTGGCGGTACCCTAAGAAAGGATCAGAAGCGAGATATATTGTGCTGAGTGAGAAACGAGATCAAAGCAAGAAGGAGAATACCAGTAGGAGTCGTGCTGTAAGACCGAGGCAACATCCTACTGAGGCGCACAACCGGCGGCCGGAACGCCGAGGAAGTATTCATATATCTAGCTCCAAGCAATACTTCAAACCAACGGCAGGACAGTCAGTCACAGGCGGGCTGTCTCACCTAAATCACCTATGCAGACTTGGGGGGCAACCTGTGGAGAGGGGCGACTCTAGGGTCCCGGAAGAGCTCCGAGCCTACCCGTCATACGGGTGCGTCCCAACCATAACACCGGGAGGGACGGAGGATTAGCAGAACATCATCTAATCGAGTTGTTGTGAGGGAACACAAGAAACAGACACAACAGTTGTGGGGACTATCCCGTAAGCACAGCAGGGGAGGACCACAACACATAGCGCTAGCAGGAAGGCACAGATTTCCACCTGCAAGGAGAACTCTGGAGGTGCCATCGGACCGGCCGGACTTGCGCAGCCTGGTGAACCGTATTCCGGACTGAGGACCCAGAGACCTTCAGTAAAGAGGTAAAGAGACTGCAACCTGGTGTCCTCGTTATTTACTGCACCGCACCACCACCACTATCTACATCTATCACTGTACGCCCCTCAGCAGGGTCACGGACCGGGTCTAGCCACCGTGACAACCCCAGAGCAGAGACTCAGAGGCCCGGTACCGGGTACCCCTCGGCCCTGCGGCAGTGGGGGCGCTTCAACTTGGCGTCACGAACAGGATCTACTTAAGCCTGAAGAATCAGGTCATGTGTGCCTTGGAACTGTGATTTACTGTGCTTGGACTGTGTTTTATTGCAAGGACTGTGTATTGCCATTTACCGCCAAAATCCGCCATTACAGCGCCACGAGAAGCGCAGGAGAAGAAGAAGGGCGTGGAAGTGGGCGTGAACAAACTGAAGAGCGCGAAAGACAATGGCTGCCCAGTCTAAATATTTCAGCACCGTGAGGACGTGTCCGTCAGCAGCCGAGATCCGCCTCCTAATCCTCAATGGAGGGCGGAGACAACGAAAACGAAACCGCCCACGAAGGAGAGCGCGGGAAAAGGACCAGGAAGAAGAAGTCAGTGACATGGAGGACGCCATGGCCAGCGGCCAGGAGCCGGAGCGTGGGGTCGTGGCCGAGGACTCCCCCAGCTACCCGGAGAGGCACCGCAGCCAGACCTCCACAGTTGACGCTGACCTCCTGCAGACCGGAGCGGATGAGCTGATCCACCAACTCCTGCGGACGCAGCTGAGCACTGAGGCCGGGTGGAAGAAGACCAACATCGGGAGCCTCACCAGACATCTGTCGGCAGCCTCATCTGGTCCGGAGCAAGAAAGAAGTTCCAGCGCACCGAAGCCAGAAAGCAAGGCTCTGCCGGAAAGCGAGATGCTGCAAACGGAGATGACAACGCCGCAGCGCAAGGCCCTGCAGCTAGCGTTCCAGACCCCAGCGGAGACGGAGCAGATTGGCACCGGAGGAACTGCATCTGAAGCAGGTATGAAGGACGACCCTGCCCTGACGACCGACACCACTCCAGTGACTGCTAGTGCCACAGCTGCTGACTCCGTTCCAGTGACTGATTTTGCAGCAGCCGCTACCTCTGCTGCAGCAAATGCCCATACTCAAGCTGCGCAGACCTCCATCGCTGCGCATGATTTCACTGTACATGAAAGACGGATTAACGGCGTTTGTCCAGCACTGGGTGTAACCCTGGACCTCACTTTGCCCAGGCCAAGAAGGGTTAAGTGCCAGGTGCAGCCCTGGAAGCCGTCCAACTAAACCTCGGAAACCTGAAACTGTACATAGTTAACTGTTTGTTTCCCTGCTTTTTGCTACTTTAAACCCGACCTGGGTTATTCTTAAAGGGATCCCTTTGTTTACCCGGGATCCCTTCTTCTGCTTTTTGTTTTGTTTCCTGTTTATTCATCACTGAAAGAACTGCTGGATCATGAACAATGCATGATACAAACTTCTTGTAAATAGTTTGCACCTTCTTAAAGGTGCTCCTTACTGGTTTTACATAAAAGAAGGACTCTTTGCGAAGATACCGCACCGGAGTCCTTACTGTGTATGGACTGGTAGCTGGAGAAACTGCGCTACCTCATACAGACTTGGTCCCCTCTTAAAGGGGATGTTCATATGTTGCACTTACAAGTAGTATTGCCTTAAGACAGTTAGCTGGCAATAATGTTTTGAAAGAAGAAGTGATAATGTTTTGATATAGTGAGTTATATGTGGTCAGTTAGACAATTATAAGAAATGTTGATAATGTGCTCTGGAATAAAGTAATTATTGGAAAGATGCAGCAGACCCGTAGGGGTAGACATAGTGTCCTGCATACATGTTAGTAAGAAAAGTAGTGAAGGAAGTTTAATGTTTTACTTAATAGGAAATGTTTAATAACGTGCAAGAAAATGAGGACAGGAAGTGAACCCGTAGGGGTTAGTGGTGAGTCCTCTTGGGAGCCATACAGAGATGGCTCATTGATCCTAAACTGAAGGAAAAATGATATGTTCTATACTGTGTATAGTGGTGGAAGGGCAGTAGGCCCGGGCTGAACGGGGCGGTCCTGCATAGAAAGGAGAGGCAGTAGGTCTGGAGCCGTTAGGACAGGCGGTCCTGCAGACGTAACGAAGGAGAGTGAAGTTAATTGCCTTATAATGTGATTATAAGAAGGTCTTTGGTGGATGCCGAGTGTACGTCCTTAACCCCTTCACACCCAAGGGTGGTTTGCACGTTAATGACCGGGCCAATTTTTACAATTCTGACCACTGTCCCTTTATGAGGTTATAACTCTGGAACGCTTCAACGGATCTTGGCGATTCAGACATTGTTTTCTCGTGACATATTGTACTTCATGATAGTGGTAAAATTTCTTTGATATAACTTGCGTTTATTTGTGAAAAAAACGAATATTTGGCGAAAATGTTGAAAATTTCGCAATTTTCCAACTTTGAATTTTTATGCCCTTAAATCACAGACATATGTCACGCAAAATACTTAATAAGTAACATTTCCCACATGTCTACTTTACATCAGCACAATTTTGGAACCAAAATTGTTTTTTTGTGACGGAGTTATAAGGGTTAAAAGTTGACCAGCAATTTCTCATTTTTACAACACCATTTTTTTTTAGGGACCACATCTCATTTGAAGTCATTTTGAGGGGTCTATATGATAGAAAATACCCAAGTGTGACACCATTCTAAAAACTGCACCCCTCAAGGTACTCAAAACCACTTTCAAAAAGTTTATTAACCCTTCAGGTGTTTCACAGGAATTTTTGGAATGTTTAAATAAAAATAAACATTTAATTTTTTTTCACACAAAATTTATTTCAGCTCCAATTTGTTTTATTTTACCAAGGGTAACAGGAGAAAATAGACCCCAAAATGTGTTGTACAATTTGTCCTGAGTACGCTGATACCCCATATGTGGGGGTAAACCACTGTTTGGGCGCATGGCAGAGCTCGGAAGGAAAGGAGCGCCATTTGACTTTTCAATGCAAAATTGACTGGAATTGAGATGGGACGCCATGTTGCATTTGGAGAGCCCCTGATGTGCCTAAACATTGAAACCCCCCACAAGTGACACCATTTTGGAAAGTAGACCCCCTAAGGATCTTATCTAGATGTGTGGTGAGCACTTTGACCCAACAAGTGCTTCACAGAAGTTTATAATGCAGAGCCGTAAAAATAAAAAATCATATTTTTTCACAAAAATGATCTTTTCGCCCCCAATTTTTTATTTTCCCAAGGGTAAGAGAAGAAATTGGACCTGAAAAATTGTTGTGCAATTTGTCCTGAGTACGCTGATACCCCATATGTGGGGGTTAACCACTGTTTGGGCGCAGGGCAGAGCTCGGAAGGGAAGGAGCGCCATTTGACTTTTCAATGCAAAATTGACTGGAATTGAGATGGGACGCCATGTTGCGTTTGGAGAGCCCCTGATGTGCCTAAACATTGAAACCCTGTACAAGTGACACCATTTTGGAAAGTAGACCCCCTAAGGAACTTATCTAGATGTGTGGTGAGCACTTTGACCCAACAAGTGCTTCACAGAAGTTTATAATGCAGAGCCGTAAAAATAAAAAATCATATTTTTTCACAAAAATGATCTTTTCGCCCCCATTTTTTTATTTCCCCAAGGAGAAGAGAAGAAATTAGATGACAAAAGTTGTTGTGCAATTTGTTCTGAGTACGACGATACCCCATATGTGGGGGTGTTGAGGAGAGCCATAAGATCAAATACTTAATTAACCTCAACACATAAGGTAATGGAGGGAAGCAACCCATAACATGTATTGTTTAACCTTACATAAGTTTTCCTCAGACAAAGTAAGACACTTAAGATGGCTGCCATCTCCTCTACCAGAGCCGTGTGCTCAGGTATATGAACAATGAAGACACTGAAGATGGCTGCCATTTCCTGTTTCAGCAGACCATGCGGTCTGGTATCCAAGATGACGCCCACCCAGATGACCTCATGGATCCACCCACAGTGACGCCCACTTTGATGACCTCACGGACCAACCCACCTTGATGACCTCATGGATCCGCCCATGGACTTGCTCATGCCCAACCCACTAACCAATGGAATACATCCGATCACTCCCATTTTAGAACTAACCGAGCCCCCTTACAGGAGATATATAACATTGTGTTTGACTAATAAATCCCTTCTTGGAGCTGAGCCACATTGATCAAGGAGAGTTACAGCTGACTGTGTCTGGTGTATTTCTTTAGTGCACATGATCAATATACATTAGGCCAGGAGTAGGCAACTAGAGAATTGAACATTTATATTAATTGTTCAACCCTAATATTTGGCGCCCAACGTGGGGCCAGCAGAGGAAGAGCCCTGAACCTTGTAAAACCGACGGGTGGAACGGCTGGATGCACTGAGTACCCCGAACCTGGAGACTGATCAACTCCTTAACAGAACACGGTAAGTCTGCTGATTTTTATAATCTGTAGTCTTTACCTGTGTCCTTCGGGGTATCCTGTGCAGATTGCCTGACCGTGTCCGGTTTTCTTGGTATCTGTAAGACGGCAGAAAGGGTATCTCCGCTGCTGGTCATTTAATTGCAAGAACCGTCACGTTTTAGTTGCCTACGGCCTGTTACATGTTGTGAAGAGGGGAGATGATTGGTAGTAAAGAAAAGAAATATTGTGTAAGGACAGTCAAAGCAGGTTAGTGTTTACAGAGGGCTACAGGCAAGTGATAAAACAGGAAAAACAGGGTATGTACTGGTAGTTAAAGAAAAGCATTGTGTTTGGAACAAAGAAGGTTTCTAGGAAAGACAAAGCAAGTGTTTACAGAAAGAGAACCATTGTGTTTGGAACAGGGCAGGTTTGTTTTTAAAGAAGGAAAGCAAGCAAGTGTAGAATAATAATAATTTTTGTCTGTGGTATACGGTTGTCGCCTGTGATAAGATTTTCAGTTCTGTACAAGAGGACTAGGACCTTGAGTGAATTGACTCGGCCTAGGGGGACCCGGTAAATCTTGGAGCGAATTGGCTCAGTTCGGGCATAATAAATTGTGTAGCGGCTCATTGAAACTTGGAGCGAATTGGCTCAGTTTGGGCCAATTAAATTTATAGTTTTTCTTTTTTTTGCCCCGTGACATCGAGTGAGTTGACTCTGCACGGGGACCGGTAAGTTAGGGAGCAATTTGACAAAGTAGGGAATAATTGGTTTGTAAAGTACGGAGCACGGAAGTCAGACAGGGACCACGTGACAAGAAGCAATAGGAGCTGAGTACTGCAGACTCAGTTCCCTTTAGAATCTCAGGTTTGAGTCATCTCCCCCGTCTTATCGTTTGTTTGGTGTTTGTTATCTTGATAGATAGATATATATACTGTGTATCTATAGAAAGATGGAGAAAGTAATGCAGTTCTGCCGTATGGGCACTAAGCCAAATTCAGATGGCAAGTTAGACTCATGCACATTAGTGGAAATTGTGTGGAATGCCAGAAGGGGGAAGGTTGCAGCCCCTGGACTGGAAGCTTGTCTTGAAAGAAAGAAAAGGTATCCTAGAAGATAATGGATTGTTGTCTACTGCTAGGGCATGGGAAAGAGTCTCTGAAAGTTTGTATAGAGAAAATTGGATAGAGGAGGAAAGGAAAAAAAGAGGTAGAGTTTTGACCTATGTGTATTACAAAAATATATCCTGTGAGCGGCCACCACCGTATAATGGTGGCTCAGAGCCATGTGGTAAATGTAATGGTCGCCATTCTGTTAATGGCCAATGTGTTAAATGTAATAGCAGCCAAAATGGTGGCTCAGAGCCATGTGGTAAATGTAATGGTCGCCATTTTGTTAATGGCCAATGTGTTAAATGTGATAGCAGCCAAAATGGTGGCTCAGAGCCATGTGGTAAATGTAATGGTCGCCATTTTGTTAATGGCCAATGTGTTAAATGTGATAGCAGCCAAAATGGTGGCTCAGAGCCATGTGGTAAATGTAATGGTCGCCATTTTGTTAATGGCCAATGTGTTAAATGTGATAGCAGCCAAAATGGTGGCTCAGAGCCATGTGGTAAATGTAATGGTCGCCATTTTGTTAATGGCCAATGTGTTAAATGTGATAGCAGCCAAAATGGTGGCTCAGAGCCATGTGGTAAATGTAATGGTCGCCATTTTGTTAATGGCCAATGTGTTAAATGTAATGGCAGCCAAAATGGTGGCCCAGAGCCAGGTGCTAAATGTAATGGCGGCCATCTTGGTAGTGGTAAATATAATTCTGATGGCGGCCATCTTGGTGGTGGTAAATATAATTCTAATAGCAGCCATCTTGGTGGTGGTAAATATAATTCTGACGGCAGCCATCCTGGTGGTGGTAAATATAATTCTAATAGCGGCCATCTTGGTGGTGGTAAATATAATTCTGACGGCAGCCATCTTGGTGGTGGTAAATATAATTCTGACGGCAGCCATGTTGTGGATGGCAAAGGTGTTAATTCTGACGGCAGCCATGTTGTGGATGGCGAATGTGCTGCTCCTGGTGGTGAACATCTCAGATTAAGGCTACACACCACATCACCAAATCCTTGTTACCCAGTAATGACCACTAACGGCCAATACTATATTCCTTCGGGAAGTGAACAGGCTTTACCCATGTTTCCTATCTCTGTTGTTTCCAATGGGGCACCAACCCTTTCCTCTATCACTCCTGTTGTGAATCCAGCAGTCCTCCCACCTGGATCGTCCCCAGCACCTACCCTTTCTACTGTCACTTCCACTGCCAATTTAGCCGCACACCCACATGAGATGCTCCAAGCAGCGGCCTCTCCTCCCAATGCTTCCACAACAGCACTCTCACGCAGCCTACATAACCCTATGCCCAGTACCTCACAGGCTGTCTCGCAGCCAAGCGCACACCTGTATGGGACGGTGGCGACTGCATCAAGGGGGGGCTCAATCTGGGAGGGGGATACCAATAGCACAGGAAGCACAAAGGGGAGGGAATGTTGGCAACCTATTTTTGAAAAAGAACTTCCTGAGGGACCCTTGTTAGTGGTGGGAAAGGGTGACATAACACTGGAGACAGACGCTATTGTTAATGCTGCCAATTCTCGGTTAGAGCACAATGGAGGTGTAGCTAGAGCTATAGTGGAAGCAGGAGGGGCGACTATTCAAGCTGACAGTCAAATCATTGTTGAGTCACGTGGTCAGATAGCTGTTGGGGACATAGCGGTGACTAAAGCTGGCAATCTTCCATGTAGAATGATCATACACACTGTGACCCCTACTTATGACCCTATTCATCCAGACGTTAGTGCTCAACAACTTCGTGCAGCAATAACTCGCATTAATGAGGACAGGACTGTTAAAGCTTTTAAGACTGCCTGCGTCACCTGGAGCCCATACCATGATACTGGAGCTGCCCAAATAGAGCCCTTCATTCCAGGACTGTTACCTCCTCCGGCTCCTCATACACAAGGGACTACATCTCTACTCCCGCTTCAGGTGCCACCGCCAACAGTGCCAATGCTCATGTCTGAGGAGCCCACCATCTGTGTCAAGTTTACACCCCGGCACGCTGCTACTCTGTTGAACCAAGTTCTAGATCCAGAAAAACAGCCGATGCCTTTCTACAGGAGCATGACGAGACATGGGACTCTGGTGTTGAGTTCTGCCAAGAACCTAAGACAAGGGCCTCGGATGAGTTGGCTGACCTATCAATTATTATTGTTGCCAAAGGTTTCCAGATGCCTCAAAGCTGATGCAGCCATTGTACGATGACCTCAAGACGTCAGCGTTTCCACTATATACTAAATCCGTGGAAACTTTCTACGCTCTTAAACAGGCCATACAGTCTGCACCAGCTCTTGGAATCCCAAATTATCAACTACCTTTTTACTTGTTTGTCAGTGAAGTAGCAGGACATGCTTCCGGAGTCCTAGCACAAAAACATGGGGGAAGAACAAGACCAATCGGCTACTACTCTGCCCGCCTGGACTCTGTGTCTCAAGCTTCCCCGACTTGCCTCAGAGCTGTTCATGCTGCACATATGCTTCTGGACAAAACTTCTGATATCATCTGAGGACATCCAGTTCTCTTAATGGCTCCACACGACATAATTGCTTTGTTGGAACCTAAACATCTGTTGGTGCAGCATCATATGAGACTCCAATGTTCGCTCTTGGTTCCGGATAATGTCACTCTTGTCCGCTGCAGCATCTTCAAACTGTCCACGCTGCTTCCTCTTTCCAGGGGGGATGTGGATGATACTGATGCTCTCGGAGAAGATGCCTCTACACACTCAGAGGATCATGACTGTCTCGAACAAATGCATGAAGAAGTAGCCTCCCAGAAAAGCGTGTCTGAAGACCCACTCCCACATGCTGACCTGACGTTCTTCACTGATGGTTCCAGATTTGCAGATAAAACAGGAAGATTCCATACGGGGTATGCCGTGGTTACACATGACCAGGTCATCTCAGCTGGATCGCTACCACCGCACATGTCTGCACAAGAAGCGGAACTTAAAGCTTTGACGTTGGCTTGTCAGGAAGCGACGGAGAAGGTGGTCAACATCTACACGGATTCAAGATACGCTTTTGGAGTGGCTCATGACTTCGGCAGTATCTGGGCAGCCAGAGGATACCTAACGTCCAGTGGAACTCCTGTAAAACATGCTGCTATCATACAAGAACTTGTGGCCGCTCTAGATCTACCTTTGGAGGTTGCAGTGATCAAGATCAAAGCTCACGGGAGATTGGATTCTCCAGAAGCAAGGGGGAACTTCTTTGCTGACAAAACAGCAAAAACCTATGCTGTGGATCCATTTGGGAAAGAAAAAGCAGCGGTGTACGTGTCACAAGACACTGAAGAAGGGACTAAAGGCTCTCTTATGAGGATCATCCATCTACATCAAGACAAGACATCAGATGATGAGAAGAAGTCATGGCAAGAAGGAGGAGCTAAAAAGGATGAAGATGGAGTCTGGAGGATGAACAAAAAGGTCTGTCTACCCCGTAATCTGTACCCTTCAGTGACAGAATGGGCACACGGTATCACCCACAGAGGCAAGAATCAGATGAATGACCTAATTTGGAAGACTTATATGGCACCTGGAATCTCTACTGTTACCCAAAAATATTGCAAGTCCTGCCTTGTGTGTGCAACATGCAATCCAGCACCGCCTCAGAAAGTTACTCAGAAACATTTGGCTAAACCACTTTATCCCTTTCAGAGGATTCAGATTGATCACATTCAAATGCCAAAAGTAGGGAAGTACGAGTATGTACTGGTAGTGACTGACATGTTCTCAGGATGGCCCGAAGCCTATCCAGTAACAAACATGACTGCCAGAGTGACTGTTAAGAGACTGATGACTGAAGTAGTCTGCAGATATGGGGTCCCAGAGGTAATTGAGAGTGACCAAGGACCTGCGTTCACTGCAGCACTGACTAAGGAACTATGGACACTGGTGGGAGCGGATTTGGGTTTACATACTCCATATCACCCTCAGAGCAGTGGGAAAGTAGAAAGATTGAATGGCACCTTGAAAAATAAAATACTGAAAGCCAGTCAGGAGGTCAGACTCCCTTGGACAGACATTTTGCCCATTGCCTTATACTCAGTCAGAAACACTCCAAGGGGTCCCACTAAACTCACACCATACGAGATTCTTTTTGGGGGGCCTCCAAGGTTGGGTCAATATTTTCCACAACAGCTAGCCTTAGGAAGTGATACTTTGGTAAAATATGTCATTGCCCTTACTAAAGAACTGTCAGTAACACATGCACGAGTTTTATCATCCATTCCAGATCCAGATTCCATTGAAGGTACCCATACTTTCCAACCCGGTGACTACGTGCTGGTTAAGAAGTTCGTCAGAAAGACTTCCCTGGAGTTGAGATTTGAGGGTCCCTACCAAGTGCTCCTGACTACTCCTACTTCGGTCAAACTTGAAGGAAGACCGACGTGGATACACGCCTCTCACTGCAAGAAGTTCGTGCCACCATCAGAACCCTCTACATAATGTTGCATATCCTTTACTTTGTGTGTTGTGCCATTCTATACTCCTTTGTAGGAGCACAACAGGTCGCAATCACCCAAACTGGGGGGGTGATCACATTCTGGTACAATACTACTGCACACGTTGCTTCTTTTAAATTTGACTATTGTGATGTAGTACAGTGCGACACTAAGTGGGTTTCCTCACCTTCCACAATGAGTCAACCGGCACAGCTGAGATCAGGACAACAATATATATGTGTTACAGGTGATGGATGGGGACGAACATGTAGTTCATGGAGGGCGGTCGGGTGGAACACTGGTGAAGATTGGGGGTATAGACCAAACACAGCCTCAAGAAAACAGGACTCACAGGGCAAATCCCTACTCACTAGAATGACACTCTCCCGTACAAAAGTCCTCAAACCCTGTGATACCATTGGCCAATGCAACCCTTTAGTCCTCAACCTGGAGAACCCTCAACCTGGCGATAATGGCACCTATCTGCTGGGTACATATGTAAATGGTGTGTGTGCCAGTTGTGCCCATCTAGGTCAATTCATATTAGCAGATATAAAAGAAATGTCCCCAAAAGATAAAAATAAGCATTCAAACCCTCTTAACAAGGTGACAGCCATTGCAAACCCCACATTTGAAGATATTCTTGCCATTGAAACAGGATACACTGAGACCAACTTATGGTTGAAGTGGATGAAATATACAGCCAATCAATATAATAAATCTAATTGCTTTGTCTGTGCAGGAGCGAGACCCCACTTGGGATCTGTCCCTCTAGATTTACCCCCAGATGTGGAAAAATGTTTCCTGAGTCTGTTTACTAACAAATCCCTTGAGGAAACAAATTGCGAAAATTGGAAAAAGAAGTATCCCATAGTCTCAAAAACACCTAATCCAGGTGAAGGCATCACCATATACCCAGGAAAGTACACCTGTTACACTAATACTGAAGGGAGCATATTTTTGGGTAATTTCACAAAGGGATATTGCAGCAGATACAGTAATGCAAGCAGGGGGGACATGATTAACCAAACCCAGTCTATTTCTGATGTTTTCTGGATATGTGGAGACATGAAGATCAGAACTCATTTAGAAGGAGAGTGGATAGGAGAATGTACACTAGCCAAAGCCATAATGCCCTTCTACATAGCAGCAGAAGCTGAGGAAGCCCTAACTTCAGAAAATCTCCACAGAACAAAACGGGAAACAAATTTAGAACCAAGAGGCAGTTTTGACCCCCACACTTATATCGATGCTATAGGAGTCCCAAGGGGGGTACCAGATGAATTTAAAGCCAGGGATCAAGTCAAAGCAGGTTTTGAATCGTTTATCTTACCCCTAGTGACTATAAATAAAAATGTAGACTGGATCAATTACATCTATTATAATCAACAGAGATTTGTCAATTACACTAGAGAAGCTCTTCAAGGTTTGGCAGACCAACTAGGCCCTACATCAATAATGGCTTTCCAAAACAGAATGGCTCTTGACATGATATTGGCAGAAAAAGGAGGTGTTTGCAAAATGGTGAAATCTGCATGCTGTACCTATATTCCAGATAATACAGGTCCCACAGGGAAGGTTACAGTAGCCATAAAAAAGCTGAACTCCCTACAAAAAGAATTAAAGAAAAATTCAGGTGTAGAAGATCCCTGGGACCAATACTTTTCATGGATGAAAGGGTGGCAGAGATGGCTAGCTCAGATAGGCGTAGTTATCCTCGTCGTCCTAATCGTTGCAGCTATTATTGTTTGTTGTGTTCTTCCCTGTGTAAGGAAAATGATCGAAAGAGGAGTAAAAACATCAGTGCCCATTTTCATAGCTCAGGAGGTGAGCTATTCTGCAGACATAGAACAGCTAGGCCCTCTACAGTCTTTTACAGTCCACAACTAGGCAGTCAGAGCAGCTGTATGCAAGTTTGTGCCTACTTCGCTCAGGGTTACTGAGCGCCTCCTGGATCCATCTCTCACATTGTAAACTTCTTAGACAGGTAGGGACAGAGTAGGATCTGACCTGCTTGTCAAAGTCCAGCTACAAAGGGAGGTTTTCCACAAGGGAAAACTTGTCTCAAACTGGTGAAAACTCCAATTCCCCCTCCCGGGCAAGACGGTCAGATCTAGGATGTAGACATCAGGGTTAGTCGCATGTGTATTTTACTCTAAGTAACCATGGAGATGGGAGATTGGAGAGTAATAGATCCAGCAGGTTGGGAAGTCCCGAGGACACTGGTAACGCGCTCCGATATACCTCCTCAGTATACCCATAATCGGTCACACATTCTCTGGTGTCTATAGCATCCATATTGTCATGAAGCCTCTGATGTCATAATAACACTTAACATCGATGGGTTAGGGAACCACGGTGGGATCAAGATAAAAGAAAAGGTTAATAAAGTATTTAGGGGGGACTGTTGAGGAGAGCCATAAGATCAAATACTTAATTAACCTCAACACATAAGGTAATGGAGGGAAGCAACCCATAACATGTATTGTTTAACCTTACATAAGTTTTCCTCAGACAAAGTAAGACACTTAAGATGGCTGCCATCTCCTCTACCAGAGCCGTGTGCTCAGGTATATGAACAATGAAGACACTGAAGATGGCTGCCATTTCCTGTTTCAGCAGACCATGCGGTCTGGTATCCAAGATGACGCCCACCCAGATGACCTCATGGATCCACCCACAGTGACGCCCACTTTGATGACCTCACGGACCAACCCACCTTGATGACCTCATGGATCCGCCCATGGACTTGCTCATGCCCAACCCACTAACCAATGGAATACATCCGATCACTCCCATTTTAGAACTAACCGAGCCCCCTTACAGGAGATATATAACATTGTGTTTGACTAATAAATCCCTTCTTGGAGCTGAGCCACATTGATCAAGGAGAGTTACAGCTGACTGTGTCTGGTGTATTTCTTTAGTGCACATGATCAATATACATTAGGCCAGGAGTAGGCAACTAGAGAATTGAACATTTATATTAATTGTTCAACCCTAATAGGGGTAAACCACTGTTTGGGCGCATAGCAGAGCTCGGAAGGGAAGGAGCGCTATTTTACTTTTCAATGCAAAATTTACTGGAATTAAGATGGGATGCCATGTTGCGTTTGGAGAGCCCCTGATGTTCCTAAACATTAAAAACCCCCACAAGTGACACCATTTTGGAAAGTAGACCCCCTAAGGAACTTATCTAGATGTGTTTTGAGAGCTTTGAACCCCCAAGTGTTTCACTACAGTTTATAACGCAGAGCCGTGAAAATAAAAATTCTTTTTTTTTTTCACAAAAATGATTTTTAGCCCCCAGTTTTGTATTTTCACAAGGGTATCATGATAAATTGGACCCCAAAAGTTGTTGTCCAATTTGTCCTGAGTACGCTGATACCCCATATGTGGGGGGGAACCACTGTTTGGGCGCATGACAGAGCTCGGAAGGGAAGGAGCGCCATTTGGAATGCAGACTTAAATGGATTGGTCTGCAGGCGTCACGTTGCATTTGCAGAGCCCCTGATGTACCCAAACAGTACAATCCCCCCACAAGTGACCCCATATTGGAAACTAGACCCCCCAAGGAACTTATCTAGATGTGTTGTGAGAACTTTGAACCCCCAAGTGTTTCACTACAGTTTATAACGCAGAGCCGTGAAAATAAAAATTCTTTTTTTTTTCGCAAAAATGATTTTTAGCCCCCAGTTTTGTATTTTCACAAGGGTATCAGGATAAATTGGACCCCAAAAGTTGTTGTCCAATTTGTCCTGAGTACGCTGATACCCCATATGTGGGGGGGAACCACTGTTTGGGCGCATGACAGAGCTCGGAAGGGAAGGAGCGCCATTTGGAATGCAGACTTAAATGGATTGGTCTGCAGGCGTCACGTTGCATTTGCAGAGCCCCTGATGTACCCAAACAGTACAAACCCCCCACAAGTGACCCCATATTGGAAACTAGACCCCCCAAGGAACTTATCTAGATGTGTTGTGAGAACTTTGAACCCCCAAGTGTTTCACTACAGTTTATAACGCAGAGCCGTGAAAATAAAAATTCTTTTTTTTTTTCGCAAAAATGATTTTTAGCCCCCAGTTTTGTATTTTCACAAGGGTATCAGGATAAATTGGACCCCAAATGTTGTTGTCCAATTTGTCCTGAGTACGCTGATACCCCATATGTGGGGGGGAACCACTGTTTGGGCGCATGACAGAGCTCGGAAGGGAAGGAGCGCCATTTGGAATGCAGACTTAAATGGATTGGTCTGCAGGCGTCACGTTGCATTTGCAGAGCCCCTGACGTACCCAAACAGTACAAAATCCCCACAAGTGACCCCATATTGGAAACTAGACCCCCCAAGGAACTTATCTAGATGTGTTGTGAGAACTTTAAACCCCCAAGTGTTTCACTACAGTTTATAACGCAGAGCCGTGAAAATAAAAATTCTTTTTTTTTTTTCGCAAAAGTGATTTTTAGCCCCCAGTTTTGTATTTTCACAAGGGTATCAGGATAAATTGGACCCCAAAAGTTGTTGTCCAATTTGTCCTGAGTACGCTGATACCCCATATGTGGGGGGGAACCACTGTTTGGGCGCATGACAGAGCTCGGAAGGGAAGGAGCGCCATTTGGAATGCAGACTTAAATGGATTGGTCTGCAGGCGTCACGTTGCATTTGCAGAGCCCCTGATGTACCCAAACAGTACAAACCCCCCACAAGTGACCCCATATCGGAAACTAGACCCCCCAAGGAACTTATCTAGATGTGTTGTGAGAACTTTGAACCCCCAAGTGTTTCACTACAGTTTACAACGCAGAGCCGTGAAAATAAAAAATCTTTTTTTTCCCACAAAACTTATTTTTTGGCCCCCAGTTTTGTATTTTCCCAAGGGTAGCATGAGAACTTGGACCCCAAAAGATGATGTCCAATTTGTCCTGAGTACGCTGATACCCCATATCTTGGGGTACACCCCTGTTTGGGCACACGGGAGAGCTCTGAAGGGAAGGAGCACTGTTTTCCTTTTTCAACGCAGAATTGGCTGGAATTCAGATCGGATGCCATGTCCCGTTTGGAGAGCCCCTGATGTGCCTAAACAGTGGAAACCCTCCAAATATAACTGAAACCCTAATCCAAACACACCCCTTACCCTAATCCCAACAGTAACCCTAACCACTCCTCTAACCCAGACACACCCAACCCTATTCCCAACCGTAAATGTAATCCAAACCCTAACCCTATCTTTAGCCCCAACCCTAACTGTAGCCCCAACCCTAGCCCCAACCCTAACCCTAGCCCTAACCCTAGCAATAACCCTAGCCCTATCACTAGCCCTAACACTAGCCCTAGCCCCAACCCTAGCCCCAACCCTAGCCCTAACCCTAACCCTAGCCCTAACCCTAGCCCTAACCCTAGCCCTAACCCTAACCCTAGCCCCAACCCTAGCCATAACCCTAACCCTTGCCCTAACCCTAGCCCTAACCCTAGCCCTAACCCTAGCCCTAACCCTAGCCCTAACTCTAGTCCTAACTCTAGTCCTAACTCTAGTCCTAACTCTAGCCCTAACCCTAACCCTAATGGGAAAATGGAAATAAATAAATTTTTTAATTTTTTTATTTTTCCCTAACTAAGGGGGTGATGAAGGGGGGTTTGATTTACTTTTATAGCGGGTTTTTTTAGCGGATTTTTATGATTGGCAGCCGTCACACACTGAAAGACGCTTTTCATTGCAAAAAATATTTTTTGTGTTACCACATTTTGAAAGCTGTAATTTTTCCATATTTGAGTCCACAGAGTCATGTGAGATCTTGTTTTTTGTGGGACGAGTTGACGTTTTTATTGGTAACATTTTCGGACACGTGACATTTTTTGATCGCTTTTTATTCCGATTTTTGTGAGGCAGAGTGATCAAAAACCAGCTATTTATGAATTTCTTTTGGGGGAGGCGTTTATACCGTTCCGCGTTTGGTAAAATTGATAAATCAGTTTTATTTGTCGGGTCAGTACGATTACAGCGATATCTCATTTATATCATTTTTTTATGTTTTGGCGCTTTTATACGATAAAAACTATTTTATAGAAAAAATAATTATTTTGGTATCGCTTTATTCTCAGGACTATAACTTTTTTATTTTTTTGCTGATGATGCTGTATGGCGGCTCGTTTTTTGCAGGACAAGATGACATTTTCAGCGGTATCATGGTTATTTATATCAGTCTTTTTGATCGCGTGTTATTCCACTTTTTGTTCGGCGGTATGATAATAAAGCGTTGTTTTTTGCCTCGTTTTTTTTTTTTTTTCTTACGGTGTTTACTGAAGGGGTTAACTAGTGGGGCAGTTTTATAGGTTGGGTCGTTACGGACGCGGCAATACTAAGTATGTGTACTTTTATTGTTTTTTTTATTTTATTTAGCAAAAGAAATGTATTTATGGGAATAATATTTTTTTTTTTTTCTTTATTTAGGATATTTTTTTTATTTATTTTTTTACACATGTGGGGAATTTTTTTTTTACTTTTTTACTTTGTCCCAGGGGTACATCACAGATCATTGATCTGGCAGTGTGCACAGCACTCTGCCAGATCTGCGATCTGCTGTGCAGGGCTGCATGCTTACCAAGTGTCTGCTCTGAGCAGACACTCGGTAAGCCACCTCCCTCCCTGCAGGACCCGGATGCCGCGGCCATCTTGGATCCGGGACCTGCGGCGAGGAGGGAGGTAGGAGACCCTCGGAGCAACGCGATCACATCGCGTTGCTCCGGGGGTCTCAGGGAAGCCCGCAGGGAGCCCCCTCCCTGCGCGATGCTTCCCTATACCGCCAGTACACCGCGATCATGTTTGATCGCGGTGTGCCGGGGGTTAATGTGCCGGGGGCGGTCCGTGACCGCTCCTGGTACATAGTGCCGGATGTCAGCTGCGATATGCAGCTGACACCCGGCCGCGATCATCCGCGCTCCCCCCGTGAGCGCGGCCGATCGCGTATGACGTACTATCCCGTCGGTGGTTATATGGGCCCACCCCACCTCGACGGGATAGTACGTCAGATGTCAGGAAGGGGTTAAAGGCAATGTTGAATTATTCTTCAAAATTTGCACTAAGTAGAATACCCGGTTGGGTGAGAAAAGTTATTTATACTAAGTTATTCAAAGTATTTAACCATGTTTGTAACGTTCAAGTGTCCTTACCTCCCATAAAGGGAAGCTCTGTTCAGATATGCTTATTGTTATTGCACTCACAGAAATTGTATGTCTGTTTGCTAACCTGTATTGTTGTTTTCTTCCCAGTCCCGGAGTACTGGATTTAACCGGGGGGGAGTGCAGCGCCCCAGAGTCCTGGTCGTTGCAGTACTGTGGCTCCGCCGCTAAGGGGGGCTATGGTACGTCTGATGGCACTGAAGGAGTTCATCTGACCAGGTATCACAGACACCAATACATTTCACAGTCGGGCCTCCAGGGGGAGCTAAGGGTGCTATTTATTAGGCCACTCCTCACCGTGTGGGTAAACTGGGGGTCAGGCAGGAAGTTAGTTCAGAAAGCTGACTGGGTTGGAACCAGGCAACACCTTGTGGCAGGGGGTGTTGTGGGGAAGATTCGGTAGGGTCCCTGTCAGGTTTGGGACCCTGACAGAGGCCTGGCAACAAGAAAGAACGTCACGGGACCGTGCCTGCTCAGCATAGCGGCGGTGCCCTAAGAAAGGATCAGAAGCGAGATATATTGTGCTGAGTGAGAAACGAGATCAAAGCAAGAAGGAGAATACCAGTAGGAGTCGTGCTGTAAGACCGAGGCAACATCCTAATGAGGCGCACAACCGGCGGCCGGAACGCCGAGGAAGTATTCATATATCTAGCTCCAAGCAATACTTCAAACCAACGGCAGGACAGTCAGTCACAGGCGGGCTGTCTCACCTAAATCACCTATGCAGACTTGGGGGGCAACCTGTGGAGAGGGGCGACTCTAGGGTCCCGGAAGAGCTCCGAGCCTACCCATCATACGGGTGCGTCCCAACCATAACACCGGGAGGGACGGAGGATTAGCAGAACATCATCTAATCGAGTTGTTGTGAGGGAACACAAGAAACAGACACAACAGTTGTGGGGACTATCCCGTAAGCACAGCAGGGGAGGACCACAACACATAGCGCTAGCAGGAAGGCACAGATTTCCACCTGCAAGGAGAACTCTGGAGGTGCCATCAGACCGGCCGGACTTGCGCAGCCTGGTGAACCGTATTCCGGACTGAGGACCCAGAGACCTTCAGTAAAGAGGTAAAGAGACTGCAACCTGGTGTCCTCGTTATTTACTGCACCGCACCACCACCACTATCTACATCTATCACTGTACGCCCCTCAGCAGGGTCACGGACCGGGTCTAGCCACCGTGACAACCCCAGAGCAGAGACTCAGAGGCCCGGTACCGGGTACCCCTCGGCCCTGCAGCAGTGGGGGCGCTACACTTGCGTTGAGAAACACGTGATGGTGTCTCCGCAGCTTACTTTACATGCGTTTGCATATTTCCCATAAGGGATGGGGGCAGTGTTCTGGATCAGTGCATTGAGAAACACGTGATGGTGTCTCCGCAGTGTTGGATGTTTTGGTCTCCCCGAGGTCATTCATCTGTTCCTTCATAGCCTTTCACCAGGCACTGCTCCTAATAGCCAGTTTCCTACTCCACACTGATGAGGGGCAAAAACCCCAAAACAGCTGTTTGTGGATGGATACCATGCTTGGCATAGGTGGTCTTCCTTTATTGGATATTCTCCTTTATTGGATGCTGCCCTTCCCGTGGTTGTTCCTTCCCGGAGAAAGGCCTGGCTATTCATTGCTTGCGTTGAGAAACATGTGATGGTGTCTCCGCAGCTTACTTTACATGCGTTTGCATATTTCCCATAAGGGATGGGGGCAGTGTTTTGGATCACTGCGTTGAGAAACACGTGATGGTGTCTCCGCAGTGTTGGATGTTTTGGTCTCCCCGAGGTCATTCATCTGTTCCTTCATAGCCTTTCACCAGGCACTGCTCCTAATAGCCAGTTTCCTACTCCACACTGATGAGGGGCAAAAACCCTGAAACAGCTGTTTGTGGATGGATACCATGCTTGGCATAGGTGGTCTTCCTTTATTGGATATTCTCCTTTATTGGATGCTGCCCTTCCCGTGGTTGTTCCTTCCCGGAGAAAGGCCTGGCTATTCATTGCTTGCGTTGAGAAACACGTGATGGTGTCTCCGCAGCTTACTTTACATGCGTTTGCATATTTCCCATAAGGGATGGGGGCAGTGTTCTGGATCACAGCGTGGAGAAACACGTGATGGTGTCTCCACAGTGTTGGATGTTTTGGTCTCCCCGAGGTCATTCATCTGTTCCTTCATAGCCTTTCACCAGGCACTGCTCCTAATAGCCAGTTTCCTACTCCACACTGATGAGGGGCAAAAACCCCGAAACAGCTGTTTGTGGATGGATACCATGCTTGGCATAGGTGGTCTTCCTTTATTGGATATTCTCCTTTATTGGATGCTGCCCTTCCCGTGGTTGTTCCTTCCCGGAGAAAGGCCTGGCTATTCATTGCTTGCGTTGAGAAACACGTGATGGTGTCTCCGCAGCTTACTTTACATGCGTTTGCATATTTCCCATAAGGGATGGAGGCAGTGTTCTGGATCAGTGCGTTGAGAAACACGTGATGGTGTCTCCGCAGTGTTGGATGTTTTGGTCTCCCCGAGGTCATTCATCTGTTCCTTCATAGCCTTTCACCAGGCACTGCTCCTAATAGCCAGTTTCCTACTCCACACTGATGAGGGGCAAAAACCCCAAAACAGCTGTTTGTGGATGGATACCATGCTTGGCATAGGTGGTCTTCCTTTATTGGATATTCTCCTTTATTGGATGCTGCCCTTCCCGTGGTTGTTCCTTCCCGGAGAAAGGCCTGGCTATTCATTGCTTGCGTTGAGAAACACGTGATGGTGTCTCCACAGCTTACTTTACATGCGTTTGCATATTTCCCATAAGGGATGGGGGCAGTGTTCTGGATCACTGCGTTGAGAAACACGTGATGGTGTCTCCGCAGTGTTGGATGTTTTGGTCTCCCCGAGGTCATTCATCTGTTCCTTCAGAGGTCAGAACAAGTCATAAACGGGTACAGGCAGTCAGAGGCAAAAAGGAACACTAGTACAAGTAAACCGGTCAGGTGTTCAAGCTGTGCAACATGAACTATAGCAGACACTGGCCCACAGGCTGCAGAGGACTTAAATAGCTCAGCCAGGTTCAAAGTGAGGCAGAGGGGATTAACTCCCACATGACCAGTCCAGAAACAAGACAGCTGAACATAAACTCAGAACTGGATCATGACAATATGTACCGTACTTTATTTTCAGCCTGACACCTAGTGTCTCAGGATAGGACCTATTTGATACATTGCTATTCACCTACCTGTTACTATTCCACTCCACCACTCTTACTTGCTTGAGTATTTTCCTCTTGTTCATCTCCTCCTACGTGTTTCATGCTACTTTTTGATTCATGATGTTTTACTATGTGTATTAAACCCTTGAATAAAATTATTTATTTTTTAATATACATCCTTTCAGTGGTGTGCTTGGATACTTGGTATCCATTTTCTAGTCTCTACAAAGGGAAAGAAGTAGCAAATGGCTTGAGAAAGTCCGGATGAACGGTCCAAACACGGGTTATGTTTACAAAAACAAGCATACGATATCTGTTCACTTAATCCTTTTAGGGTAAGTGAATCCATTCTGAAAATCCACTCACTTTCTCTTCTCAGCATATTCCTACCATGATCTCCCACCCAGGACTAGGTTTGACCACTTCTATCACAGAGAAGCAGATTGTATTCATCTCCTCATAGTGTGTCCCTCTCAATAGTCTCGCTAGTGGGGCATCACGATAATTTATGTCTCCCAAAGGTTCACTCTCCCTCCTTCTAAACTCTCTCGATTTTCCCCAGATAATCCAAGGGACAGAGATATGTGGCTACGTAGACTACGCCCGCAGTCTTACAATTTGAGAAGTCCCTCTGTTCTCCCAGTGGATGACCTTGTGAAAGATTTGTTGGATCTCATCCATTTTCAGAAATGAGTCTCCACACTTATAGAACCCACACGTCTTCCTATCCAGCCATGTACCCCCATATGTAGGTTTTTTGTGGAGACTGTGTACAAAATGATCTCTCATAGATTGTCCTCTCCTATAGGTGATCGTGCGGGTAGTCCCCACCATCTCCCTAGGGTCCGGATCCATTCTTAGGATGTGCTAATGTCTCCTAAGTACATTCCGGACGTGGTCATGTTTTCTATCAAACGTGCCAATAAGCCTTGTAATGTCATTTTGGGAACTGCCTTTTTCCTTTTGTTTATTCAGTAAAAGGGACTGTCCATTCTTATTTTCTCCAAAAGTGCGGGCTGAATCTAGAATATATTGGGGATAACCTTTATCCCTTATCCGGCCATACATCTCACCTGCTTGTCTACGAAATTCCCGGATACTAGAGCAGTTCCTCCTCAATCCGAGGAATTTCCCTTTGGGTATACCTTTCTGATGGGGCTGGGTGGTGGCTGTCCCACTTTAGGAAGCTGGTACTTATATATATGGCCCCGCTGACTCTCCCATATATCTATTGCCAGTTCCTTTTGATTTGACATTGCCATTGATCACTACAGGTATATGCTGGGCATGCGTTCCAGCTTGGGACACAACAATCCAGTATGGGAGCAAGTGATCTTCTGGTCCATGCGTTTCAGCGCTGGAGTATGACACGAATCGGGGGATGCCCAGGCGCTCCAGCACTTCGCGTCATTTCCGGGCATGCACTCTGGGAGTTGGCGCACCCTCCAGTATGCTTCTATCTATGAGTCCCGTGTGGAACACATTCAAGGGATGGAACTGCAAAGTTCAGCCATTAGTGATGTTGTGGTGCGGAGCATGTGCAGTACGATTGTATCTTTGTGTTCATTCAACAGGTAGTGAGGGGCTGTTTGAGGAGAGGTCTGGCCAAGTGGCCTATTGAAAAGGACCCTCCGATAGAGGACACATGTACATCATCTATAATGAGCTGACATCATTATATTGGGTCTCCTGATGAGGCGGCAGGGCGAAACACGTTGAGGCACACTTTGATGGATGAGTGCTAATCTTCTTGTTACCCTGCTCAGATTGCTCCATATTTAATACGTTATCGTTGTGTCATAATGGGGTGGTGCTAGTTGTGGATACTAAGGATCCATTTAATAACTGAGCCTCCAAACAAATGGGGTTTATTATATTTTTAAACCTTTTGAGCCGGCAAAGTGTTGGGCTTTATTATATTTATAAGATATTAGAGGGACAGCGGCCGAGCAGTGGGGGCGCCAATGTCGAATTAATAGGGTGTCGAGCTGCACTGACGGGCAGAATTCAGTGAGTAGGGCTGGATTCTGTTCATCGTATGTTATCAGTAGATGTGCGAGAGACGAGAGGCCGACGGCCGCAGTGTTACCGTGTGTGTCTGGGGTCAGTTATACGGGGGGATAGAGAGCCTGGGGGTATACGGGTATATACAGCGTACACAGAGGGGTCTGTGAGCGAAGCTGGCGGTATATACGGGTGTATACAGCATTCACAGAGGGGGTCTGCGACCAAAGCTGGTGGCATATGGGTGTATACAGCGTACACAGGGGGGTCTGTGACTGAAACTGGGGGTATACAGGTGTATACAGCGTGCACAGAGGGGTCTGCGACCGAAGCTGGGTGTTACAGAACCCCCAGCACCAAGAATATGTTATTAATACCATAATCCGAAAAGGAGAGGGTTTAATATAGGCAGAACATAAGCACTTCGATTATAGATGCTGAATTGAATTTACCTATTAAGGTATGAAGTGACACGTTAATGGGTGACGGTAAAAAAGATCTTTATTAACAAAATAGTTTAAAATTACAATACTTAAAAAGACAGGGTGATGTAAACAATTGGACCTCCAAAAATAAAACAAGTGGTGGCCCACGTTTCCCAGTAGCAATGTATTTTACCTATTAAATATGCATATCACGTGTTACTATGCTGTAGATAAAATCCCTATAAAAAAGACGAGGTTGTCTATGTGGATGGGCGTGTAACACGTCTCTTTACAGACACCACATAGCAAACTATTATCTAATTAAAGGGTTTGGCAGAGAGATAAGTAATTAATAATAGGTATGTAAATTAGACAGTACCCTAGCACCAGGAGATAGAAAAAGGCTCTGGCTGTAGTGCTAATAGATTTTATTAAAGTGGTATAAAAGTAAAAATGATATTTTACTACTAATAATTACTATTGTGCATAAGAACATGGCAGCAGTAAGCTATGGAGGATATTAGCCACTAGATGGCAGTGTAAGGCATGAGAGAAGGAAATGTAAATTTCCTTAGGAAGACAACCAGCGGAGAGGGAACTAAAGAAAAAGAATTAGAAGCGGAGCCAGAGCTGGTGTTTACCTGATGGTGAGTGGAGCTGATGAGCTGGGAAAGCAGGTCACCTCCTGTGCCCGACGAGCGCCGTTTCGCCTTTCGGCTTCTTCAATCAAGAGGGGCGTCACGGAAACGTGGGCCACCACTTGTTTTATTTTTGGAGGTCCAATTGTTTACATCACCCTGTCTTTTTAAGTATTGTAATTTTAAACTATTTTGTTAATAAAGATCTTTTTTACCGTCACCCATTAACGTGTCACTTCATACCTCAATAGGTAAATTCAATTCAGCAAGAATATGTTATGCAGTTATTTGTATATATAATAGGTTCCATGTGAAATGCATCAGTTCACAGGCTGCTCCCTGGACAAGATATTCTCCCTCTAACCTGCCCCACCTTTGTAATCCCCACAGTAAATATCGGCAGGCTCCTGCCACCTGCGGCTATTTAAATGTATGTCTGGCCTGCTGTTTTTCTATTGGCCTGCCCTGTGTATCTGTGTTATATATGCTGTGTGCTGTGAATAAAGTGTGTTCTTAAAGGTACCTTCACACGAAACGACTTTGTAATGATATCGCTAGCGATCCGTGACGTTGCAGTGTCCTGGCTAGCGATATCGTTTAGTTTTCACAGGATCCTGCTGTGATGTCGCTGGTCGCTGAATAAAGTCCAGAACTTTATTTGGTCGTCCGATCGCCGTGTATCGTTGTGTTTGAAAGCAAAAGCAACGATACCAGCGATGTTTTACACTGGTAACCAGGGTAAACATCGGGTTACCAAGCACAGGGCCGCGCTTAGTAACCCGATGTTTACCCTGGTTACCAGCGTAAAAGTAAAAAAAACAAACAGTACATACTCACATGCGTCCCCCAGCATCTGCTTCCTGACACTTACTGAGCGCCGGCCCTAAAGTGAAAGTACAGCGGTGATGTCACCGCTGTGCTGTTAGGGCCGGAGCTCAGTCAGTGTCAGGAAGCAGACGCTGGGGGACGCGCAGGTGAGCATGTACTGTTTGTTTTTTTTACTTTTACGCTGGTAACCAGGGTAAACATCGGGTTACTAAGCGCGGCCCTGCGCTTAGCAACCCGATGTTTACCCTGGTTACCCGGGGACCTCGGCATCGTTGGTCGCTGGAGAGCGGTCTGTGTGACAGCTCTCCAGCGATCAAACAGCGACGCTGCAGCGATCGGCATCGTTGTCGCTATCGCTGCAGCGTCGCTTCGTGTGAAGGTACCTTTAGGGTATGTGCACACGTCCGGATTTCTTGCAGAAATTTCCTGAAGAAAACCGGAAATTTTCTGCAAGAAATCCGCATTTTTTTTTTGCAGTTTTTTTCCGTTTTTTTCGCGGTTGTTTTAGCATTCTGCAAGCGTAATTAGCTTGCAGAATGCTAAAGTTTTCCAAGCGATCTGTAGCATCGCTCGGAAAACTGACTGACAAGTTGGTCACACTTGTCAAACATACTGACAAGTGTGACCAACTTGTTACTATAGATGCTGCTTATGCAGCATCTATAGTAAAAGATAGAATGTTTAAAAATAATAAAAAAAATTAAAAAAATGGTTATACTCACCTGCAGACAGCCAATCTCCTCAGCGGCGTCCGTTCCTATAGATGCGGGTGTGGTTCAGGACCTTCGATGACGTCGCGGCTTGTGATTGGTCGCGTGAGTCACATGAGCGGTCACGCGACCAATCACAAGACAGCGACGTCATCACAGGTCCTGAACCACACCATCTATAGGAACGGAAGAGAGAGCATGCACCGGAGAGGCGGGAACACTTCGGGGGCCATCAGAGGGTGAGTATAGGACTATTTTTTATTTTAATTCTTTTTTTTTTGGCCAATTATATCTCCTCTCCTCCACCCTGGGTACCAACCGCACGTAATCTGCTTACTTCCCGCATGGTGGGCACAGCCCCGTGCGGGAAGTAAGCAGATCAATGCACTCCTAGGTGTGCGGAATCCCCGCAATTCCGCATTTTTAATGAACATGTTGCTTTTTTTTCCGCGATGCGATTTTTTCGAGGAAAAAATCACAACATTTGCACAAAAAATGCGGAATACGCTGTAAATAATAGGAGGTATATGTAAGCTTTTTTTTCACGTTTTTATCACGTTTTTATAGCGAAAAAACGCGAAAAATCCTGAACGTGTGCACATGGCCTTAGACTGGAAATATGTGGAGTAGCAGTCAGCTTTTATATGCTCTCACGTAATCAAGGAATTCCAGCCAGCGTCCTTCATTCAGAATCCAGCAAAAGCAGAGTGGACCTCCTGAACCACAGGGAGTGCTGAAAGAGGTACTCCAGCACGGAAGACCCCGTTACACTGGGGGTATACGGGTGTATACAGCGTACACAGAGGGGGTCTGTGACCGAAACCCGTGGTATATGGGTGTATACAGCGTACACAGAGGGGTCTGAGACCAAAGCTGGGGGTATACGGGTGTATACAGAGGGGTCTGTGACCGAAGCAGGGGGTATACAGTGTACACAGAGGGGTGTGCGGCCGAAGCTGGGGGTATACGGGTGTATACAGCGTACACAGAGGGGTCTGCGACCAAAGCTGGGGGTATACGGATGTATACAGTGTACACATAGGGGTCTGCGACTGAAGCTGGGGGTATACAGTTGGTCAGTACACAGGACCCCATGCAAATAGGGCTCCGCTCAGTACACGCCTGGATCTGCTCCGTACACACATGGCTCCGCTCCGTCCACCTCGTACACACACGGCTCCGCTCCATCCACCTCATACACAAACGTCTCCGCTCCATCCACCTCATACACAAACGGCTCCGCTCCATAAACCTTGTACACACATGACTTGGCTCTGTCCACACATGACTCCGCTCTGTACACCTCGTACTCACACGGCTCCGCTCCGTACACCTCGTACTCACACGGCTCCGCTCTGTACACCTCGTACACACACGGCTCCGCTCCGTCCACCTTGTACACACACGGCTCCGCTCCGTACACCTCGTACTCACACGGCTCCGGTCTGTACACCTCGTACTCACACGGCTCCGCTCTGTGCACCGCGTACACACACGGCTCCGCTCCAGACCCTTCGTACACACACGGCTCCGCTCCGTACACCTCGAACACACGTGGCTCTGCTCCAGACACCTCGTACACACACGACTCAGCTCCAGACACCTCGTACACACACGGCTCCGCTCCGTACACCTCGTACACACACGGATCCGCTCCAGACACCTCATACACACACGGCTCCGCTCCATAGACCTCGTACACACATGGCTCTGCTCCGTACACACACGGCTCCGCTACGTACACCTCGTACACACACGGCTCTGCTCCGTACACCTCGTACACACACGGCTCCGCTCCACACACCTCGTACACGAACGGCTCTGCTCCGTACACCTCGTACACACACGGCTCCGCTCCATACACCTCGTACACACACGGCTCTGCTCCGTACACCTCGTACACACACGTCTCCGCTCAGTACACCTCGTACACACATGGCTCCGCTACATACACCTCGTACACACACGGCTCGGCTCCGTACACCTCGTACACACACAGCTCTGCTCCGTACATCTCGTACACACACGGCTCCGCTCTGTACACCTCGTACACACACGGCTCCGCTCTGTACACCTCGTACACACACGGCTCCGCTCCGTACACACACGGCTCCGCTCTGTACACCTCGTACACACACGGCTCCGCACACCACGTACACAAACGGCTCCGCTCCGTATACTTCGTACACACACGGCTCCGCTCCGTACACCTCGTACACACACGGCTCCGCTCCGTACACCTCGTACACACACGGCTCCGCACACCACGTACACACACGGCTCTGCTCCGTACACCTTGTACACACACGGCTCCGCACACCACGTACACACACGGCTCCGCTCCGTACACCTCGTACACACGGCTCCGCTCCGTACACCTCGTATACACACGGCTCTGCTACATCCACACTGTAAACCCCTCCTGACCCCACACATAAACTTCCCCTCATCCAGCACCATGACAACCAGCACAGCAGAGTCCTGCATACACTGAGGCCCCTGATCATGTGACCCCTGACTCCTCCCTCCTGTGACCTCATCACAGGTCCTGTGCGCACAGAGCAGCCGTAGAAACCTCAGGCCACGGTTGAGCCTAGAGTGTATGGGCTCCTTCCAGGTCCTGACTGCAGCCCATACACTCTAGTAGGCTCACTGTGAAGATGCTAGCCCCGCCCCAGTTATGGGCTCCTTCCTGGTTCCCTGACTGCAGCCCATACACTCTAGCCGGCTCATTACTGAAGATGCTAGAGTGTATGGGCTCCTTCCTGGTATATATTATTGTAGATATAGACTGTAAAAAGAAAAGAATGTCCAGCTTCACCGAATCCGTAAAAAAGAGTTTTCTTTATTCACATACTATTGAGCATAGAGGATACAGACTTCAGCACAAGCCATATGGGTAAGAATCTCAACGCGTTTCTGGAGACTAAGCTCCCTTAATCATGACATTCTAGATATAGACTGTATGGGCTCCTGTCAGGTATATATTATTGTATATACAGACTGTATGGGCTCCTGTCAGGTATATATTATTGTAGATACAGACTGTACAGGGCTCCTGTCAGGTATATATTATTGTAGATATAGACTGTACGGGCTCCTGTCAGGTATATATTATTGTAGATATAGACTGTACGGGCTCCTGTCAGGTATATATTATTGTAGATACAGACTGTACGGGCTCCTGTCAGGTATATATTATTGTAGATACAGACTGTACAGGCTCCTGTCAGGTATATATTATTGTAGATACAGACTGTACGGGCTCCTGTCAGGTATATATTATTGTAGATACAGACTGTACGGGCTCCTGTCAGGTATATATTATTGTAGATATAGACTGTACGGGCTCCTGTCAGGTATATATTATTGTAGATATAGACTGTACGGGCTCCTGTCAGGTATATAGTATTGTAGATATAGACTGTACGGGCTCCTGTCAGGTATATATTATTGTAGATATAGACTGTACGGGCTCCTGTCAGGTATATAGTATTGTAGATATAGACTGTACGGGCTCCTGTCAGGTATATATTATTGTAGATACAGACTGTACAGGCTCCTGTCAGGTATATATTATTGTAGATACAGACTGTACGGGCTCCTGTCAGGTATATATTATTGTAGATATAGACTGTACGGGCTCCTGTCAGGTATATATTATTGTAGATATAGACTGTACGGGCTCCTGTCAGGTATATAGTATTGTAGATATAGACTGTACGGGCTCCTGTCAGGTATATATTATTGTAGATATAGACTGTACGGGCTCCTGTCAGGTATATAGTATTGTAGATATAGACTGTACGGGCTCCTGTCAGGTATATATTATTGTAGATACAGACTGTACGGACTCCTGTCAGGTATATATTATTGTAGATATAGACTGTACGGGCTCCTGTCAGGTATATATTACTGTAGATATAGACTGTATGGGCTCCTGTCAGGTATATATTATTGTAGATATAGACTGTACGGGCTCCTGTCAGATATATATTATTGTAGATATAGACTGTACGGGCTCCTGTCAGGTATATATTATTGTAGATATAGACTGTACGGGCTCCTGTCAGGTATATATTATTGTAGATACAGACTGTACGGGCTCCTGTCAGGTATATATTATTGTAGATATAGACTGTACGGGCTCCTGTCAGGTATATATTATTGTAGATATAGACTGTACGGGCTCCTGTCAGGTATATATTATTGTAGATATAGACTGTACGGGCTCCTGTCAGGTATATATTATTGTAGATACAGACTGTACGGGCTCCTGTCAGGTATATATTATTGTAGATATAGACTGTACAGGTTCCTGTCAGGTATATATTATTGTAGATACAGACTGTACGGGCTCCTGTCAGGTATATAGTATTGTAGATATAGACTGTACGGGCTCCTGTCAGGTATATATTATTGTAGATACAGACTGTACGGGCTCCTGTCAGGTATATATTATTGTAGATACAGACTGTACGGGCTCCTGTCAGGTATATATTATTGTAGATATAGACTGTACGGGCTCCTGTCAGGTATATATTATTGTAGATACAGACTGTACGGGCTCCTGTCAGGTATATATTATTGTAGATACAGACTGTACAGGCTCCTGTCAGGTATATATTATTGTAGATACAGACTGTACGGGCTCCTGTCAGGTATATATTATTGTAGATACAGACTGTACGGGCTCCTGTCAGGTATATATTATTGTAGATACAGACTGTACGGGCTCCTGTCAGGTATATATTATTGTAGATATAGACTGTACGGGCTCCTGTCAGGTATATATTATTGTAGATATAGACTGTACGGGCTCCTGTCAGGTATATAGTATTGTAGATATAGACTGTACGGGCTCCTGTCAGGTATATATTATTGTAGATATAGACTGTACGGGCTCCTGTCAGGTATATATTATTGTAGATATAGACTGTACGGGCTCCTGTCAGGTATATATTATTGTAGATATAGACTGTACGGGCTCCTGTCAGATATATATTATTGTAGATATAGACTGTACGGGCTCCTGTCAGGTATATATTATTGTAGATATAGACTGTACGGGCTCCTGTCAGGTATATATTATTGTAGATACAGACTGTACGGGCTCCTGTCAGGTATATATTATTGTAGATATAGACTGTACGGGCTCCTGTCAGGTATATATTATTGTAGATATAGACTGTACGGGCTCCTGTCAGGTATATATTATTGTAGATATAGACTGTACGGGCTCCTGTCAGGTATATATTATTGTAGATACAGACTGTACGGGCTCCTGTCAGGTATATATTATTGTAGATATAGACTGTACAGGTTCCTGTCAGGTATATATTATTGTAGATACAGACTGTACGGGCTCCTGTCAGGTATATAGTATTGTAGATATAGACTGTACGGGCTCCTGTCAGGTATATATTATTGTAGATACAGACTGTACGGGCTCCTGTCAGGTATATATTATTGTAGATACAGACTGTACGGGCTCCTGTCAGGTATATATTATTGTAGATATAGACTGTACGGGCTCCTGTCAGGTATATATTATTGTAGATACAGACTGTACGGGCTCCTGTCAGGTATATATTATTGTAGATACAGACTGTACAGGCTCCTGTCAGGTATATATTATTGTAGATACAGACTGTACGGGCTCCTGTCAGGTATATATTATTGTAGATACAGACTGTACGGGCTCCTGTCAGGTATATATTATTGTAGATACAGACTGTACGGGCTCCTGTCAGGTATATATTATTGTAGATATAGACTGTACGGGCTCCTGTCAGGTATATATTATTGTAGATATAGACTGTACGGGCTCCTGTCAGGTATATAGTATTGTAGATATAGACTGTACGGGCTCCTGTCAGGTATATATTATTGTAGATATAGACTGTACGGGCTCCTGTCAGGTATATAGTATTGTAGATATAGACTGTACGGGCTCCTGTCAGGTATATATTATTGTAGATACAGACTGTACAGGCTCCTGTCAGGTATATATTATTGTAGATACAGACTGTACGGGCTCCTGTCAGGTATATATTATTGTAGATATAGACTGTACGGGCTCCTGTCAGGTATATATTATTGTAGATATAGACTGTACGGGCTCCTGTCAGGTATATATTATTGTAGATACAGACTGTACGGGCTCCTGTCAGGTATATATTATTGTAGATACAGACTGTATGGGCTCCTGTCAGGTATATATTATTGTAGATACAGACTGTACGGGCTCCTGTCAGGTATATATTATTGTAGATATAGACTGTACGGGCTCCTGTCAGATATATATTATTGTAGATATAGACTGTACAGGCTCCTGTCAGGTATATATTATTGTAGATATAGACTGTACGGGCTCCTGTCAGGTATATATTATTGTAGATACAGACTGTACGGGCTCCTGTCAGGTATATATTATTGTAGATATAGACTGTACGGGCTCCTGTCAGGTATATATTATTGTAGATATAGACTGTACGGGCTCCTGTCAGGTATATATTATTGTAGATATAGACTGTACGGGCTCCTGTCAGGTATATATTATTGTAGATACAGACTGTACGGGCTCCTGTCAGGTATATATTATTGTAGATATAGACTGTACAGGTTCCTGTCAGGTATATATTATTGTAGATACAGACTGTACGGGCTCCTGTCAGGTATATAGTATTGTAGATATAGACTGTACGGGCTCCTGTCAGGTATATATTATTGTAGATACAGACTGTACGGGCTCCTGTCAGGTATATATTATTGTAGATACAGACTGTACGGGCTCCTGTCAGGTATATATTATTGTAGATATAGACTGTATGGGCTCCTGTCAGGTATATATTATTGTAGATACAGACTGTACGGGCTCCTGTCAGGTATATATTATTGTAGATATAGACTGTACGGGCTCCTGTCAGGTATATATTATTGTAGATACAGACTGTACGGGCTCCTGTCAGATATATATTATTGTAGATACAGACTGTACAGGCTCCTGTCAGGTATATATTATTGTAGATACAGACTGTACGGGCTCCTGTCAGGTATATATTATTGTAGATATAGACTGTATGGGCTCCTGTCAGGTATATATTATTGTAGATACAGACTGTACGGGCTCCTGTCAGATATATATTATTGTAGATACAGACTGTACAGGCTCCTGTCAGGTATATATTATTGTAGATATAGACTGTACGGGCTCCTGTCAGGTATATATTATTGTAGATATAGACTGTACGGGCTCCTGTCAGGTGTATATTATTGTAGATATAGACTGTACGGGCTCCTGTCAGGTATATATTATTGTAGATATAGACTGTACGGGCTCCTGTCAGGTATATATTATTGTAGATATAGACTGTACGGGCTCCTGTCAGGTATATATTATTGTAGATATAGACTGTACGGGCTCCTGTCAGATATATATTATTGTAGATATAGACTGTACGGGCTCCTGTCAGGTATATATTATTGTAGATATAGACTGTACGGGCTCCTGTCAGGTATATATTATTGTAGATACAGACTGTACGGGCTCCTGTCAGGTATATATTATTGTAGATATAGACTGTACGGGCTCCTGTCAGGTATATATTATTGTAGATATAGACTGTACGGGCTCCTGTCAGGTATATATTATTGTAGATATAGACTGTACGGGCTCCTGTCAGGTATATATTATTGTAGATACAGACTGTACGGGCTCCTGTCAGGTATATATTATTGTAGATATAGACTGTACAGGTTCCTGTCAGGTATATATTATTGTAGATACAGACTGTACGGGCTCCTGTCAGGTATATAGTATTGTAGATATAGACTGTACGGGCTCCTGTCAGGTATATATTATTGTAGATACAGACTGTACGGGCTCCTGTCAGGTATATATTATTGTAGATACAGACTGTACGGGCTCCTGTCAGGTATATATTATTGTAGATATAGACTGTACGGGCTCCTGTCAGGTATATATTATTGTAGATACAGACTGTACGGGCTCCTGTCAGGTATATATTATTGTAGATACAGACTGTACAGGCTCCTGTCAGGTATATATTATTGTAGATACAGACTGTACGGGCTCCTGTCAGGTATATATTATTGTAGATACAGACTGTACGGGCTCCTGTCAGGTATATATTATTGTAGATACAGACTGTACGGGCTCCTGTCAGGTATATATTATTGTAGATATAGACTGTACGGGCTCCTGTCAGGTATATATTATTGTAGATATAGACTGTACGGGCTCCTGTCAGGTATATAGTATTGTAGATATAGACTGTACGGGCTCCTGTCAGGTATATATTATTGTAGATATAGACTGTACGGGCTCCTGTCAGGTATATAGTATTGTAGATATAGACTGTACGGGCTCCTGTCAGGTATATATTATTGTAGATACAGACTGTACAGGCTCCTGTCAGGTATATATTATTGTAGATACAGACTGTACGGGCTCCTGTCAGGTATATATTATTGTAGATATAGACTGTACGGGCTCCTGTCAGGTATATATTATTGTAGATATAGACTGTACGGGCTCCTGTCAGGTATATATTATTGTAGATACAGACTGTACGGGCTCCTGTCAGGTATATATTATTGTAGATACAGACTGTATGGGCTCCTGTCAGGTATATATTATTGTAGATACAGACTGTACGGGCTCCTGTCAGGTATATATTATTGTAGATATAGACTGTACGGGCTCCTGTCAGATATATATTATTGTAGATATAGACTGTACAGGCTCCTGTCAGGTATATATTATTGTAGATATAGACTGTACGGGCTCCTGTCAGGTATATATTATTGTAGATACAGACTGTACGGGCTCCTGTCAGGTATATATTATTGTAGATATAGACTGTACGGGCTCCTGTCAGGTATATATTATTGTAGATATAGACTGTACGGGCTCCTGTCAGGTATATATTATTGTAGATATAGACTGTACGGGCTCCTGTCAGGTATATATTATTGTAGATACAGACTGTACGGGCTCCTGTCAGGTATATATTATTGTAGATATAGACTGTACAGGTTCCTGTCAGGTATATATTATTGTAGATACAGACTGTACGGGCTCCTGTCAGGTATATAGTATTGTAGATATAGACTGTACGGGCTCCTGTCAGGTATATATTATTGTAGATACAGACTGTACGGGCTCCTGTCAGGTATATATTATTGTAGATACAGACTGTACGGGCTCCTGTCAGGTATATATTATTGTAGATATAGACTGTATGGGCTCCTGTCAGGTATATATTATTGTAGATACAGACTGTACGGGCTCCTGTCAGGTATATATTATTGTAGATATAGACTGTACGGGCTCCTGTCAGGTATATATTATTGTAGATACTGACTGTACGGGCTCCTGTCAGATATATATTATTGTAGATACAGACTGTACAGGCTCCTGTCAGGTATATATTATTGTAGATACAGACTGTACGGGCTCCTGTCAGGTATATATTATTGTAGATATAGACTGTATGGGCTCCTGTCAGGTATATATTATTGTAGATACAGACTGTACGGGCTCCTGTCAGATATATATTATTGTAGATACAGACTGTACAGGCTCCTGTCAGGTATATATTATTGTAGATATAGACTGTACGGGCTCCTGTCAGGTATATATTATTGTAGATATAGACTGTACGGGCTCCTGTCAGGTGTATATTATTGTAGATATAGACTGTACGGACTCCTGTCAGATATATATTATTGTAGATACAGACTGTACGGGCTCCTGTCAGATATATATTATTGTAGATACAGACTGTACGGGCTCCTGTCAGGTATATATTATTGTAGATACAGACTGTACGGGCTCCTGTCAGGTATATATTATTGTAGATACAGACTGTACGGGCTCCTGTCAGGTATATATTATTGTAGATACAGACTGTACGGGCTCCTGTCAGGTATATATTATTGTAGATACAGACTGTACGGGCTCCTGTCAGGTATATATTATTGTAGATACAGACTGTATGGGCTCCTGTCAGGTATATATTATTGTAGATATAGACTGTACGGGCTCCTGTCAGGTATATATTATTGTAGATATAGACTGTACGGGCTCCTGTCAGGTATATATTATTGTAGATACAGACTGTACGGGCTCCTGTCAGGTATATATTATTGTAGATATAGACTGTACGGGCTCCTGTCAGGTATATATTATTGTAGATATAGACTGTACGGGCTCCTGTCAGGTATATATTATTGTAGATATAGACTGTACGGGCTCCTGTCAGGTATATATTATTGTAGATACAGACTGTACGGGCTCCTGTCAGGTATATATTATTGTAGATATAGACTGTACGGGCTCCTGTCAGGTATATATTATTGTAGATATAGACTGTACGGGCTCCTGTCAGGTATATATTATTGTAGATACAGACTGTACAGGCTCCTGTCAGGTATATATTATTGGAAGCCCCCCCCCCTACTTTACGTAGGGAATATAGGGGGGGTCACATGGCCACACAGCCTCTACAGCTGATTGGCCATTTCTGGTTGCTAACCAAGGTTGTTATTTTTGGTATTCATATTTGGTATTTTATTGGGTAAATCCGGCCCCAATCAGCCGTTTTGGCGGTCTTTTAACGGCTGACAATTGGTTGTCAGCGCGTTGCCTTGCTGTCGCCGGGATATTTATGGCCAGGTACTGGCAGGTTTCAACCATTGTGAGGTACCGTGTGAAGAAAGAAGACCCCACCCTCCCTCCCTTAAAGCTGTACTTTGTCGTGATGTTTATGTTGTGGGAAAATCGCCCAGTCTCTGGGTGGATAGTTTGTTGGTTTATGGAATATTTGGTCAATTACTTGATTATTTATTTGGAATTGTTTGTTAAGTTATCAATGAGTTACCCAAAATAAACATCACGGCCTTATTTTTCCACTAAGAAAACTTTGTCTTGTGTTTATTTATGTATGAATGAGGCTTGTGTTGCCATGTAGATACAGACTGTACGGGCTCCTGTCAGGTATATATTACTGTAGATATACTGTAGACTGTACGGGCTCCTGTCAGGTATATATAAGTGATGATATCAGAATGTATGGGCTCCTATCAGGTATATATATCATTGACGGTATCAGAATGTGTGGGCTCCTGTCAGGTGTATATTAGTGATAATATCAGAATGTATGGGCCCCTGTCAGGTATATATTAGTGATAATATCAGAATGTATGGGCCCCTGTCAGGTATATATTAGTGATGATATCAGAATGTATGGGCCCCTGTCAGGTATATATTAGTGATGGTATCAGAATGTATGGGCCTCTGTCAGGTATATATTAGTGATATCAGAATGTATGGGCTCCTGTCAGGTATATATTAGTGATGATATCAGAATGTATGGGCCCCTGTCAGGTATATATTAGTGATGGTATCAGAATGTATGGGCCTCTGTCAGGTATATATTAGTGATATCAGAATGTATGGGCTCCTGTCAGGTATATATTAGTGATGGTATCAGAATGTGTGGGCTCCTGTCAGGTGTATATTAGTGATAATATCAGAATGTATGAGCCCCTGTCAGGTATATATTAGTGATGGTATCAGAATGTATGGGCCCCTGTCAGGTATATATTAGTGATGATATCAGAATGTGTGGGCTCCTGTCAGGTATATATTAGTGATGGTATCAGAATGTATGGGCCTCTGTCAGGTATATATTAGTGATATCAGAATGTATGGGCTCCTGTCAGGTATATATTAGTGATGGTATCAGAATGTATGGGCCCCTGTCAGGTATATATTAGTGATGGTATCAGAATGTATGAGCCCCTGTCAGGTATATATTAGTGATGATATCAGAATGTATGGGCCCCTGTCAGGTATATATTAGTGATGATATCAGAATGTATGGGCTCCTGTCAGGTGTATATTACTGATTATATCAGAATGCATGGGCTCCTGTCAGGTATATATTACTGATTATATCAGAATGCATGGGCTCCTGTCAGGTATATATTACTGATTATATCAGAATGCATGGGCTCCTGTCAGGTATATATTAGTGATGGTATCAGAATGTATGAGCCCCTGTCAGGTATATATTAGTGATGATATCAGAATGTATGAGCCCCTGTCAGGTATATATTAGTGATGATATCAGAATGTATGGGCCCCTGTCAGGTATATATTAGTGATGGTATCAGAATGTATGAGCCCCTGTCAGGTATATATTAGTGATGGTATCAGAATGTATGGGCCCCTGTCAGGTATATATTAGTGATGATATCAGAATGTATGGGCTCCTGTCAGGTATATATTACTGATTATATCAGAATGCATGGGCTCCTGTCAGGTATATATTACTGATTATATCAGAATGCATGGGCTCCTGTCAGGTATATATTAGTGATGGTATCAGAATGTATGAGCCCCTGTCAGGTATATATTAGTGATGATATCAGAATGTATGGGCCCCTGTCAGGTATATATTACTGATTATATCAGAATGTATGGGCTCCTGTCAGGTATATATTAGTGATGGTATCAGAATGTATGAGCCCCTGTCAGGTATATATAAGTGATGATATCAGAATGTATGGGCTCCTATCAGGTATATATATTATTGACGGTATCAGAATGTGTGGGCTGCTGTCAGGTGTATATTAGTGATGATATCAGAATGTATGAGCCCCTGTCAGGTATAAGTGATGATATCAGAATGTGTGGGCTCCTGTCAGGTATATATTACTGATTATATCAGAATGCAAGGGCTCCTGTCAGGTATATATTAGTGATGATATCAGAATGTATGGGCCCCTGTCAGGTATATATTAGTGATGGTATCAGAATGTATGGGCCCCTGTCAGGTATATATTAGTGATGGTATCAGAATGTATGAGCCCCTGTCAGGTATATATTAGTGATGATATCAGAATGTATGGGCCCCTGTCAGGTATATATTAGTGATGATATCAGAATGTATGGGCTCCTGTCAGGTATATATTACTGATTATATCAGAATGCATGGGCTCCTGTCAGGTATATATTAGTGATGGTATCAGAATGTATGAGCCCCTGTCAGGTATATATTAGTGATGATATCAGAATGTATGGGCCCCTGTCAGGTATATATTACTGATTATATCAGAATGTATGGGCCCCTGTCAGGTATATATTACTGATTATATCAGAATGTATGGGCCCCTGTCAGGTATATATTAGTGATGATATCAGAATGTATGGGCCCCTGTCAGGTATATATTACTGATTGTATCAGAATGTATGGGCCCCTGTCAGGTATATATTACTGTAGATATACTGTAGACTGTACGGGCTCCTGTCAGGTATATATTAGTGATGGTATCAGAATGTATGAGCCCCTGTCAGGTATATATAAGTGATGATATCAGAATGTATGGGCTCCTATCAGGTATATATATCATTGACGGTATCAGAATGTGTGGGCTGCTGTCAGGTGTATATTAGTGATGTATCAGAATGTATGGGCCCCTGTCAGGTGTATATATTACTGATGATATCAGAATGTATGGGCTCCTGTCAGGTATATATTACTGATGATATCAGAATGTATGGGCCCCTGTCAGGTATATATTACTGATTATATCAGAATGCATGGGCTCCTGTCAGGTATATATTAGTGATGGTATCAGAATGTATGAGCCCCTGTCAGGTATATATTAGTGATGATATCAGAATGTATGGGCCCCTGTCAGGTATATATTACTGATTATATCAGAATGTATGGGCCCCTGTCAGGTATATATTATTGTAGATATAGACTGTATGGGCCCCTGTCAGGTATATATGCTGCGATTGTTCTCGTATGCTGATTCGGCATGAAAAAATAATCACAGATGTGATCTGCCCCATAGATTAACACTGGTCCGAGTGCCATGCGATGCTTTCTCACATAGCGCTCGTCCGTATTCTACGCTAGTGTGACCCCGGCCTTAAACTTATGAAGCGACACAGACCACCTGCAGTTCAGCCACCATCAATATTTAAATTATAAGTTTTTCACCATCCAAAAAAATGCTAATTTTTACCTAGTTCCATAGGTTTCTTAAAGGGAACCTGTCACCAGGTTTTCCCCATATATAGTACCACCAGCACCTATATGCCCTTATACACACCCTTCTAGAGTGCTGTACCGTATATACTCGCGTATAAGCCGACATTTTTTGGGGCAGAAAGAGACCCTCTCGGCTTATACTCGAGTCATTGTCGTCGGGGAAGCGGCGGCTGTCACATACTCACCTGCTCCTGGCGCGGTCCCTGCATGTCCGATGGTCTCCGGGCAGCTCTTCCTGTGTTCAGCGGTCACGTGGTTCTGCTCATTAATGAATATGGACGCATAATGGTTAAGGCTATGTGCGCACGTTGCAGATTTGCTTGAGGAAATGTCTGCATGGTTAGTGCGTCTCTTAGCAGAAAACGCAGTGGAAATTCTGTACTTTTTTTATGCGGATTTGATGCGTTTCTGTAAATCGTGAGCGCTAAATAAAGATATATTAAAAAAAATAAAATAAATAAATAAAGGAATTTGATGCATTTCCTTATTCAAACTCTTCACGAGATACCCTCATTAATATTAACTAAAGACACACACCCATGTAGGAGCATTAACATAATTAACCTACATATGCTGTAAAAAAAACAACTAAGAAACCTGCGTGAAATGCAATATGTTTATTTTTCAAAAAATAAAACCTGCATGGGCTCCCGCATAATTTTCATAACCAGCAGTGGGAATGCTGAAAGCTGATGTTACTATTCTGCAAAGGAGCCAATAACCATAAAGGTTCCCAGGCTATTAATATCAGCTCACAGCTGTTTGCTTAGCCTTTACTGGCTATTTTACAGGGGGACACAAAATATTGACATAAAATCCAACCAGCAAATGCTAGGCAGACAGCTGTAGGCTGATATTTATAGCCTGTGAAGAGGCCATGGATATTGGCAGCCCCACAGGCTAAAAACCATAAGCTCTCAGCCGTCGCAGAAATGGCGCATCTTATAGATGTGCCAATTCTGGCACTTAGCCTCGCTCTTCCCACTTGCCCTGTGGCAGAGGGGTTCATAATTGTGTGGTTGATGTCACCTTTTTATTGTCAAGTAACATCAAGCCCACAGGTTAGTAATGGAGAGGCATCTATCAGACATCTCTCCATTACTAAGCTGGGCTAATGTCACCTTACAATACAAAGGTGACATTAACCCCTTATTACCCCATATGCCACCGCTACAGGGCAGTGAGAAGACAGAGGCTGAGTGCCAGAATTGGTGCATCTTACAGATGCACCTTTTCTGGGGTGGCAATAACCATGGTCCCTCTCTAGGCTATAATATCTGTCCTCAGTCACTGGCTTTCACTCTGTGGCACAGAAAATTGTGCGGGAGCCCACGCCAGTTTTTTTCAGTGAAAACATTATTAAATACATACAGGCCCCAAATTTTACACACACACACACACACACACACACACTACTAACCGTATTAGTCACTGACCTATATAAGTCTAACTGTTCTGCAATGGTTTACTGTATGTAAACCGTCTCCTATCCTGTCAGCCTCTGCAATGATTTAACAGAAGCCGACAAATTAACTATCAGCTATTCCGCTGTCCGTGTGATATATTATAATATATATATATATATACACACACACACATACATACACACAGACAGTACAGACCAAATGTTTAGACACACCTCATTTAAAGATTTTTCTGTATTTTCATGACTATGAAAACTGTACATTCACACTGAAGGCATCAAAACTATGTGGAATTATATACTTAATAAAAGTGTAAGGCAACTGAAAATATGTCTTATATTCTAGGTTTTTCAAAGTAGCCACGTTTTGCTTTGATGACTGCTTTGCACACTCTTGGCATTCTCTTGATGAGCTTCAAGAGGTAGTCACTGGGAATGGTCTTCCAACAATCTTGAAGGAGTTCCCAGAGATGCTTAGCACTTGTTGGCCCTTTTGCCTTCACTCTGCGGTCCAGCTCACCCCAAACCATCTCGATTGGGTTCAGGTCTGGTGACTGTGGAGGCCAGGTCATCTGGCGTAGCACCCCATCACTCTCCTTCTTGGTCAAATAGCCCTTACACAGCCTGGAGGTGTGTTTGGGGTCATTGTCCTGTTGAAAAATAAATGATGGTCCAACTAAACGCAAACCGGATGGAATAGCATGCCGCTGCAAGATGCTGTGGTAGCCATGCTGGTTCAGTTTTGAATAAATCCCCAACAGTGTCACCAGCAAAGCCCCCCACACCATCACACCTCCTCCTCCATGCTTCACGGTGGAAACCAGGCATTTAGAGTCCATCCGTTCACCTTTTCTGTGTACAAAGACACGGTGGTTGGAACCAAAGATCTCAAATTTGGACTCATCTGACCAAAGCACAGGTTTCCACTGGTCTAATGTCCATTCCTTGTGTTATTTAGCCCAAACAAGTCTCTTCTGCTTGTTGCCTGTCCTTAGCAGTGGTTTCCTAGCAGCTATTTTACCATGAAGGCCTGCTGCACAAAGTCTCCTCTTAAGGGCTTGTTTCCATTTGCGAGAAACACGTCCGTATCTCGCATGTGGAAACCAAGCTGTAGCACCTGCACTCCACAGCGGAGCGTGCGACCGCATAGGAACACAAGGAGCTGCACGCTCCGCTCCAAAGTGCCGGCGCCACAGCTTGGTTTCCACATGCGAGATACAGATGTGTTTCTCGCAAATGGAAACAAGCCCTAACAGTTGTTGTAGAGATGTGTCTGCTGCTAGAACTCTGTGTGGCATTGACCTGGTCTCTAATCTGAGCTGCTGTTAACCTGCGATTTCTGAGGATGGTGACTCGGATAAACTTATCCTCAGAAGCAGAGGTGACTCTTGGTATTCCTTTCCTGGGGCGGTCCTCATGTGAGCCAGTTTCTTAGTAGCGCTTGGTGGTTTTTGCCACTGCACTTGGGGACACTTTCAAAGTTTTCCCAATTTTTCGGACTGACTGACCTTCATTTCTTAAAGTAATGATGGCCACTCGTTTTTCTTTACTTAGCTGCTTTTTTCCTGCCATAATACAAATTCTAACAGTCTATTCAGTAGGACTATCAGCTGTGTATCCACCAGACTTCTGCACAACACAACTGATGTTCCCAAACCCATTTATAAGGCAAGAAATCCCACTTATTAAACCTGACAGGGCACACCTGTGAAGTGAAAATCATTCCCAGTGACTACCTCTTGCAGCTCATCAAGAGAATGCCAAGAGTGTGCAAAGCAGTCATCAAAGAAAAAGGTGGCTACTTTGAAGAACCTAGAATATAAGACATAATTTCAGTTGTTTCACACTTTTTTGTTAAGTATATAATTCCACATGTGTTAATTCATAGTTTTGATTAGTGTTGAGCGATACCGTCCGATACTTGAAAGTATCGGTATCGGAAAGTATCGGCCGATACCGGCAAAGTATCGGATCCAATCCGATACCCATACAAGTCAATGGGACTCATGTATCGGACGGTATCCCTGATGGTTCCCAGGGTCTGAAGGAGAGGAAACTCTCCTTCAGGCCCTGGGATCCATATAAATGTGTAAAAGAGAGAATTAAAATAAAAAATATTGCTATACTCACCTCTCCGACGCAGCCTGGACCTCAGCGAAGGAACCGGCAGCGTTGTTTGTTTAAAATTCACGCTTTTACTTGGTTACGTGAAGTCCCGGCTTGTGATTGGTCAGGGCGGCCATGTTGCCGGGACGCGGACCAATCACAGCAAGCCGTGACGTAATTTCGTCACGGCTTGCTGTGATTGGTCCACGTCCCGGCAACATGGCGCCGTGACCAATCATAAGCCGGGACGTCACTGGAGGCTGGACACGCGCGATTTTTAAAATGCGCGCGTGTCCAGCCTCCCGTGACGTCACGGCTTGTGATTGGTTAATGGCGGCCATGTTGCCGGGACGCGGACCAATCACAGCAAGCCGTGACGTAATTTCGTCACGGCTTGCTGTGATTGGTCCGCGTCCCGGCAACATGGCGCCGTGACCAATCATAAGCCGGGACGTCACTGGAGGCTGGACACACGCGATTTTTAAAATGCGCGCGTGTCCAGCCTCCCGTGACGTCACGGCTTGTGATTGGTTAATGGCGGCCATGTTGCCGGGACGCGGACCAATCACAGCAAGCCGTGACGTAATTTCGTCACGGCTTGCTGTGATTGGTCCGCGTCCCGGCAACATGGCCGCCCTGACCAATCACAAGCCGGGACTTCACGTAACCAAGTAAACGCGCGAATTTTAAACAAACAACGCTGCCGGTTCCTTCGCTGAGGTCCAGGCTGCGTCGGAGAGGTGAGTATAGCAATATTTTTTATTTTAATTCTCTCTTTTACATTAATGTTGTTTCGATACCGATACCCGATACCACAAAAATATCGGATCTCGGTATCGGAATTCCGATACTTGCAGTATCGGAATGCTCAACACTAGTTTTGATGCCTTCAGTGTGAATGTACAATTTTCATAGTCATGAAAATACAGAAAAATCTTTAAATGAGAAGGTGTGTCCAAACTTTTGGTCTGTAGTGTATCTCTTTAGATTTTATATACACCTATACTGTGTGTATATATATATATCTATTCTATTGTAACCTGTCAGTGTGATTTTACTGTACACTGCACCTGAATTGTCGGCCTTTCAAAGGACACCGTTGCGTATTTCTCGCAAGTCACAATGATGGCCCGTGTGGTGCGAGTTTTTCTTGCACAAATAGACTTTCATTGGCGAGTCTCGGCTGATATACGGTGCAAATCACAGCATACTGCAATTTCACTCGCACATATACGGCCTTGAAAAAAAAGTGATGGGAGATTAACATTGGTTCGAGTGCTATGCGATTCTTTTCTCGCATAGCACTCGTCCGTATTCCTCTCTAGTGTGACTCTGGCCTTAAAGGGAAAATCATTAAAAATTTATATTTTTTAAAATTTGTAAAATTTCTGATTTTTTACAAAATAAAGCAAAACATATCAACTCAAGTTTACCATTATCATAAAGTCTAATATAACACGAAAAAAAAAATTAATCTCAAAATCAATGGGATGTTGAAGCATTCCAGAGTTATTACTATATAAAGTGACACTGGTCAGATTTTAAAAAATTGGCCCCGCCACAAAGGGGCTAAGAGCTTGTACATGTGAACATTGTTTCAAAGGTGGCTTACCTGTCTCAGGCAGGTTTCACACCAGCGTTCGGCAGCCTTCTTCCTCCATTAAGCCCCGCCCACTGCTGCGCCTCTTCCTTCAGCTCCGCCTACGTCTGCATGCATCCCCCAACTAACATTGGGTACGCAGGCATGCCTCATTTTGAAGATGCGCTGAACTGCGTCGAACGCAACATGTTGCATTTTATTGCAGTCGGCGCGTTAAAACAACGCATGCGGAGGCATCCGCTTGGCCTGCGTACCCAATATTAAAGATAAGGTATGCAGGACGCATGCAGACATAGACGGAACTGAATGAAGAGTTGTGGCAGTGAGCGGGGCTTAGGCTACTTTCACATTAGTCAGTCGGTACGGGCCGTCGGCCCGACGGACAGTGTGTTTTATGTAGAACAACGTGGGCAGCGGAGGCAGTTTTACAACGCATCCGTGGCCCATTGTGAGTTCCGGGGAGGAGGGGGCGGAGTTTCGGCCACGCATGCGCGGTCGAAAATGGCGGACTCGACGCACAAAAAAACGTTACATGGAACTTTTTTTGTGCCGACGGTCCGCCAAAACACGACGCATCTGTCGCACGACGGATGCGACGTGTGGCAATCCGTCCCAATGTGTTGCTAATGAAAGTCTATGGAGAAAAAACGCATCATGCAGGCAAATTTGCAGGATGCGTTTTTTCTCCAAAACGACGCATTGAGACGTACAGCAAGCGACGTTAGTGTGAAAGTAGCCTTAACGGAGGAAGAAGGCTGCCATCCGCAGCCCTGCCGAACGCTGGTGTGAAACCAGCATAAGGCTGGGTTCACATTGCGTTAATGGGTGATCGCTAACGGACAGCGTTGCACGGCGAAAATGTCGCAATTAACGCCGTGCAACGGGTCCGTTAGCGCACCCATTGACAGCAATGTTAATTTCGCCAGCAGCGCATCACTAGCGCGTGCCTTTTTCGGCTCGCGCTAGTGATGTGCCGTTCTTCTGTGACGCGCCTCGGACGCTGCTTGCAGCGTCCGCGGCGCGCCCGAGGTCCGTTCCCCACTCTCGCAGATCGGGGATCTGCGAGAACGGAAACGTTAACGCGACCCCCAAACGCGACCCCTAAAAATACATTGCGTTAGCGCAATCCGCTAGCGCTAAACGGATTGCCCTAACGCAATGTGAACCTAGCCTTAGGCTGTTATTATAGCACCTTCCATGTGTTACACAGATACATCATGGGCTTGTCCTGCCCTGCGTATGAAATGAAAGGCGAAAATACAATGTGGAGACTTCATCAGAGCAATGTTTTATTTACATTCAGAACTGGTTTAAGAGGAACAAATTACCATTTCCCACAGAAATCTCAGACTTTTACTTATAGAAATACTGGATAAATATCATTTTACCATTAGATATAGAAACATTTCTAATTTTATAAAACTGCATTTTTTTGCATTGAATAACTTTATGCCTTTGCTTGTTTCATTTTATGCATTTCTACAGTATTTTAAAACTGTAATATGCTGTTGGTGCATGCGGGCTGGACTGTCGGTTTGGTATGTGGCTCTGCCCCCCCCCCAGGCCTGCCTCCAATGTCTGAGGTTTCGGTGTCCCAGACCAGAGATCATAATACCGGCCTTGAATTGTGAAGGACACGGCAGCCGACCCTGAGAAACAGCCAAGGTGGGAAAGCCCCATCATGTCGAAGAGAGTCTGCTAGATCCAGGCCTAGCAGACCAGTGCTGGTGGGTTCATGGATGCCAGGAGGGGGTTGGCCTAAAGGAAGGTCTCGTCTTTTCCTGGCGGGTCGGAGAGTTGTCCCGTCGTTTTTTTGGACAGAACATTTCCAAAACAACCAAAATTGAACCGCATATCTCTTGGGAGGCAGACTTTAGTCCTCTGTTGCAGAAGCGAAGTACTCTTAAACTGATAGGTGCAGAGTAGGACACACTAGAAAGTTGGCGTGCATGATTATTCAGGGCACTGGCGGTGTGGACCGGCCACCAGAGAAGGCCTAGACCGAAGCCTGGATATTTTAAGAGCAGGGTCACAGGAGCCTCTGGAAAACATGGAGGCTGCATGAATAGGAAGGTTTCCCCAGGAGACGTCCATATTGCTCAGGGGCAAACTAGGACATACTTGTCCTGTCCTTTCCATTTTTTTTTTTATTTTATTTTTTTAAAGTAGCCCCCTCACTGCCTGGTAGGATATATGTGTCCTGAAGATCACACATCATTCTTCACAGACAGATTATGAAGATGGGCATGGAATAACCTGGACGCAGACCTTTCGGTGGCTGGCACATAACGGACTCGTCTTCCCTCCCTACTCTATCTGGCTCTGGGGGGGCGAGAGGGTAGGGGGATTCATGGCATGGACCGTCCTCTGGGGAACCACAAACACTCTTGATGTGTCAGGGCCTTGCCTCATAGACCACAGATGATACGGTAGTGACAATTCTAGGTGGGAGATTAGAGTGACAATTCCACTGTCGCCCTCAAAAGCCGTATCTGAAAAAAGAAAAAAGAAAAAGGAAAATCGTTAATAAAAAAAAAACCCAAAACCTAAGTCAGAAACTGGGCTGGGTGGTCCAGACCCATGTCTGCCTCCTACTGACATTAAGCTAAAAAGGATTAGCTTTGTGCCAGTTGGTGGTGTGGCCTCCTCTACAGGGAAATACCTAAATTTTTTTTTTGCATAGCATAAGCAGCATACACTCATTTTTTTTTGTGTACCCCACTGAAGCATTAGCCCCCCCCCCCCCCCCCATCAACCAGATGGCCACACAGCATAACCTCGCTCCCCCAGTCAGAAACCTCCACCTCACATTAACCAGTGGGCCACACAGCATAACCTCGCTCCCCCAGTCAGAAACCTCCACCTCACATTAACCAGCGGGCCACACAGCATAACCTCGCTCCCCCAGTCAGAAACCTCCACCTCACATTAACCAGCGGACCCCACAGGATAAATCCAAAGCCCACCAGACATTCCCTCCCCTCAAGCGTAAATCCAAATATGACGCCCCCTGCCCCAACCATAAATCCCATCAGACACCCCCTCCAATCGAACGCCACCCCAGCTTAAACTCTCATCGGACGTCCAACCCCCACAAACCCCCATCGGACGTTCAACCCCCACCGGACGCGGAACCCCCCACCCAGCAGAAACCCCCAGATGCAGACCCCCCACCCCGCACAAACCCCTATCAGACGTGGACCCCCCCACCCAGCACAAACCCCCATCGGACGTGGACCCCCCCACCCAGCACACACCCCCTTCGGACGTCCAACCCCCAGAAACCCCCATCGGACGTCCAACACCCATCGGACGTGGACCCCCCCACCCAGCACACACCCCCTTCGATGTCCACCCCCCACCCAGCTTAAACCCTCTTCAGCCCCCCCCAAACCCAACCCATAAGCAGGTCGCCCCCCAATAAAAGGGATCCCCCAGTAAGCAGCAGGTCACCCCCCAATAAAAGGGTTCCATCTGTAAGCAGCAGGTCATCCCCAAATCCCACCACGGGATCCCCCCAATAGCCAGCAGCAGGTCGCCTCCCCACATTCCACGACAAGCAGGTCGCCTCCCCACATTCAACGACAAGCAGGTCGCCTCCCCACATTCAACGACAAGCAGGTCGCCTCCCCACATTCAACGACAAGCAGGTCGCCTCCCCACATTCAACGACAAGCAGGTCGCCTCCCCACATTCAACGACAAGCAGGTCGCCTCCCCACATTCAACGACAAGCAGGTCGCCTCCCCACATTCAACGACAAGCAGGTCGCCTCCCCACATTCAACGACAAGCAGGTCGCCTCCCCACATTCAACGACAAGCAGGTCGCCTCCCCACATTCAACGACAAGCAGGTCGCCTCCCCACATTCAACGACAAGCAGGTCGCCTCCCCACATTCAACGACAAGCAGGTCGCCTCCCCACATTCCACGACAAGCAGGTCGCCTCCCCACATTCCACGACAAGCAGGTCGCCTCCCCACATTCCACGACAAGCAGGTCGCCTCCCCACATTCCACGACAAGCAGGTCGCCTCCCCACATTCAACGACAAGCAGGTCGCCTCCCCACATTCAACGACAAGCAGGTCGCCTCCCCACATTCAACGACAAGCATGTCGCCTCCCCACAAGCAGGTCGCCCTCAAATCTCACCACAGGGGTCCCCCAAATAGCCTGCAGCAGGTCACCCCTCACATGCAGGTCGCCTCCCCACATCCCACCACAAGCAGGTCACCCCCACATCCCACCACAGGGGTCCCCCAATAGCTTGCAGCAGGTCTCCTCCCACATCCACCACAAGGGTCCCCCCCAATAGACAGCAGGTCACGCCCTCCCAAAACCCGACCACAAGCATGTCGCCCTCAAACCCCACCACCAGGGTCTCCCCAATAGCCAGCAGCAGGTCGCCCCCACTAAAAGGGGTCCACCCCGTAAGCAGCAAGTCACCTCCAAACCCCACCACAGGGGTCCCCCTCAATAGCCAGCAGGTCACCCCCAAACCCCACCACAGGGGCCCATCAATAGCCATCAGCAGGTCACCCCTCCACAAGCAGGTCGCCCCCACTAAAAGGGGTCCCGCAACAAGCAGGCCGCCTCCCCAAACCCAACGATAAGCAGGTCACCCTCACTAAAAGGGGTCCCCCGCACGCAGGTCGCCCCCAAATCACACCACAGGGGTCCCACCATAGGGGTCACCCCAATAGCCAGCAGCAGGTCTCCCACCCCAAACAAGTCACCCCATAAGCAGCACGTCACCCCTAAATCCCACCACAGGGGTCCCCCCAATTGCCAGCAGCAGGTCCCCCCCCCACAAGCAGGTCCCCCCCCACTAAAATGGGTCACCCCCAATAGCATGCAGCAGGTCGCCCCCCCACAAGCAAATCAGGGGTCCCCCAATAGCCTGCAGCCCCCCTCACACAAGCAGGTCGCCTACCACAGAAGTCCACCACAACAGCCAGCAGCAGTCCCCCCCCCCACAAAATCCCACAATAGCCAGCAGCAGCATGGTACCCCCAAAATCCCACCACAGGGGTCCCCCACAATAGCCAGCAGCAGCGGAGCCTCCCAAAATCCCACCGCAGGGGTCCCCCACAATAGCCAGCAGCAGCGGAGCCCCCCAAAATCCCACCGCAGGGGTCCCCCACAATAGCCAGCAGCAGCGGAGCCCCCCAAAATCCCACCGCAGGGGTCCCCCACAATAGCCAGCAGCAGCGGAGCCCCCCAAAATCCCACCGCAGGGGTCCCCCACAATAGCCAGCAGTAGCGGAGCCCCCCAAAATCCCACCGCAGGGGTCCCCCACAATAGCCAGAAGCAGCGGAGCCCACGAAAATCCCACCGCAGGGGTCCCCCACAATAGCCAGCAGCAGCGGAGCCCCCCAAATCCCACCGCAGGGGTCCCCCACAATAGCCAGCAGCAGCGGAGCCCCCCAAAACCACAACGCAGCGGTCCCCCATAATAGCCAGCAGCAGCGGAGCCCCCCAAAATCCCACAGCAGGGGTCCCCCACAATAGCCAGCAGCAGCGGAGCCCCCCAAAATCCCACCGCAGTGGTCCCCCACAATAGCCAGCAGCAGCGGAGCCCCCCAAAATCCCACAGCAGGGGTCCCCCACAATAGCCAGCAGCAGCGGAGCCCCCCAAAATCCCACCGCAGGGGTCCCCCACAATAGCCAGCAGCAGCGGAGCCCCCCAAAACCACACCGCAGCGGTCCCCCATAATAGCCAGCAGCAGCGGAGCCCCCCAAAATCCCACCGCAGTGGTCCCCCACAATAGCCAGCAGCAGTGGAGCCCCCCAAAATCCCACAGCAGGGGTCCCCCACAATAGCCAGCAGCGGAGCCCCCCAAAATCCCACCGCAGGGGTCCCCCACAATAGCCAGCAGCAGCGGAGCCCCCCAAAACCACACCGCAGCGGTCCCCCATAATAGCCAGCAGCAGCGGAGCCCCCCAAAATCCCACAGCAGGGGTCCCCCACAATAGCCAGCAGCAGCGGAGCCCCCCAAAATCCCACAGCAGGGGTCCCCCACAATAGCCAGCAGCAGCGGAGCCCCCCAAAATCCCACCGCAGGGGTCCCCCACAATAGCCAGCAGCAGCGGAGCCCCCCAAAATCCCACCGCAGTGGTCCCCCACAATAGCCAGCAGCAGTGGAGCCCCCCCAAATCCCACCGCAGGGGTCCCCCACAATAGCCAGCAGCAGCGGAGCCCCCCAAAATCCCACAGCAGGGGTCCCCCACAATAGCCAGCAGCGGAGCCCCCCAAAATCCCACCACGGGTCACTCCCCACACAGACAAGTAGGTCGACCACCACAGGGCCTCCCCCCAATAGCGAATAGCGATCGGCAAGTAGCATTTTTCACCCTGAAACCACTGACCTCCATGGCGTCCACAAGCTGTCATGCTGCTGTCCTCTGCCGCCTTGGAGAACACGCCCCCTCCCGATAGGACACGCCCCTCCCGATAGGACACGCCCCCGGAAATGACGTCACACCTGGAAGGAGCCCATACACTCTAGCATTTACCGTGGTCTCCCCCAACTTCTGCTCTTCCTCCTTCTTTTCTTGCAGGGGCCGCAGTGGATTTCATCCTGGATCCATAGAGCCGAGTAGAGGAGCGATGTTCCTTCAGTCTGAGGGGAATTGATGGTGAGATTTGTCCAGCGGCCACTGTACCGAGTAAATCCCACCAGGACTGTAGCAGGTAAAGACCCCAATATCCACCGGTGTCCCTTCTAATGGGGGAAAGTACCAAAGAAAACCATCCTATCCGGAGAAATAAACCCCGTACATGGAGACATCGGCCTCAGATATCTCCGGTCTTGTTCTTACCGACAATCTCCTATAAAAGCCTCAAACTTCTGTGTGTGACTCAGAGCTGAGATCTAACGTGATAGAAGATTCCAGTGCGGGGAAGACGGGAAACCTCCATATAGAGGCCGGTGGGGATGGAGTCAGTGACCGACTCTGGACAGATCTGTTCCTAGAGCCGCAGTAGGAGATGGAGATGTCGTCCTCATCATGGAGTCGTTATTTCTCCTGTCACGTGTAATGAATATCTCCTGCAGTATTACTAATGCCGATTCCAGGGTCGGGAAATGAGGCGAGAATTAGCGTTATGGAAGATGAGTCTATGAGGAACGTATTCAGCTGCCGACTCCGAGGGAGAAACTGCTTGTTGTCTGTGGCCGAAATATATAGGATTTATTAGTAGATGGAAAGAAGAAAACTAAATACTGTAAAATAATAAATCTCCTCATATGTTTCCCTTATTATCTCCAGTAATTGTATTATTACACAGGATTCTTATGATGTTACATCGGCTCATCTTCTTCTCATTCAGGTCTCTACAATATTGGATCCTCTCAGTGAAGATCTTCTATAGAAGAGAATTTCCTGATTTACCCATTACAGATGGATATGGACAGAGACAAGATGGCGGAGAGGATATTACACCTCACCCTAGAGATCCTCTTCCGGCTTACTGGAGAGGTGAGAGATTCTGATGACGTCACATTACATCATTCTTATCTATGGGAATAACAGATGGACAGAACTGGAGAGGTGAAGACTCTGGAAATGTCTGTAGTGAGATTTATTAATGTGTCTCTCCATAACCAGGATTACACAGTAGTGAAGAAGACCTCTAGTGAGCGCTGTCAGGACCCTGTGTCTGAGGGATGGGGAAGACCCCTGAGCCCAATCACGGGGCCTCAACCTCACCCCCTGATATATGAGGACATCAATGACCAGAAGATCCTAGAACTCACCTACAAGATGATTGAGCTGCTGACTGGAGAGGTGACACTGCTGGGAATGCTGGGACATTATACAGTAACGCTATGAAGGGATCAGGGGATGACGGTATCATTGTATGTGTCAGGTTCCTATAAGGTGTCAGGATGTCGCCATCTATTTCTCCATGGAGGAGTGGGAGTATTTAGAAGGACACAGAGATCTGTACAAGGACGTCATGATGGAGGTTCCCCAGCCCCTCACATCACCAGGTAATAGACAGGACTAAATACACACGGCCTATAATTATCTGTATGTAAAGAATGAATTCAGTCCCTGTATGTGTTTCCTCCAGATCTATCCAGTAAGAGGACAACACCAGAGAGATGTCCCCGTCCTCTTCTTCCAGAGGACTGCAAGCAAGAAGATCCCAATGTTCCTCAGGATCATAAGGTAGATGGAGAGAAGGTGTCATGAGATCTCCCTTAGGCCGATTTCACACTTCCGTTTATTTCCGATCCCGGAAAAAACAATACCGGAGATATCAGTGTCCGTGTCTGTAATACTTGCGGCACACGTGTGGCAACCGTGTACCACCTCAGTATCACACAGACGGCCATCGGGGAAGATGCGCTACTGTAAGCACTGTTTCCTCGGTGGCAGGTGCTGAAGACGGCTCTCATCGTTCTCCCCTGGTCTGCCGGCGATCGTCAGGAGCAGAAGAGAATGATGAGTTATATTAAAGTCTGAACGATGACAGCAGGTGGGGGCTTTTGGGACTCTTACTCCCATCATCCGACACATCCAATAGAGATAGAGATAAAAATACGATAGAGAATAGGGGGGAACCCACACCAGGTTTTCATTCATTTATTTCGATATATTGCAGGCAGCAGGTGATGAATAACCCTGATCATCCGCTCCTGCTGTCACTGTTCCTGACCTCCGGCAGAGCAGGGGAGAATGATGAGAGCCGTCTTCAGCACCTGCCGCCGGTAAACAGCGCTTACTGTAGCTCTTCTTCTCTGATGTGTGTCGCACGGAGGACATCAATGTGTGTTCTCCATGTGCACGTGTGCAGTACGTTTTGCCGTCCGTGCTGACGGTAAAAAACGGACATGACTACGTGCGGGGCACACGGTCCATGAAAACACACTGACGTGCACAGACCCATTCATTTGAATGGGTGTACATGTGTACGTGTCTCCGGTACGTGTGAAAACTGTCACCTCACATACCGGAGACATGAACGTGTGAAAGAGGTTTTATGATGTTGTGGTAGTTCACTTACGTGGTGGCACACTGAGGTAGGAAAAATGGGAACAACGTCTCTTTAAATCATCGTTGATGTATTGTAAGGCAGCATAAACCAACTTGTGGGGAAAACAAACTCCGCCTTCTTGGCCAAAACAGGAACGAAACGATAAAAGAAAACAAAATGCTGCAGCACAGTCCGTATGTTGTGGGTGGCCCCCCGCTCTGGAGCAGGACAGGTTCAGTCTGTACTCGACGAGCCACAAAGCCTCTGGAGTCCTCTCTCCAGGCTAGCTGAGCCCAGACTGCCTGTAGAGCTCGGTTATTTCACCCCAACCCTGTAACTTCCCCATCATGTGATTGATCACATGATCACAACCTCATGCAGGTCCTGGCAGGTCTGCCAGGGGAGATAAAGTGGACCTTCTCCCACCCGCTCTGTGAAGGTCCACATAAAACCAGCCCTGTTTATGCAACTTAACCCTCACAACACGTAGTGTGCTGGAGAAAAATGCTCTGGTTTCACATCACTGACGCCGTTAAGCGCAGTGACACATATCTCTCCTCTATCACCTTACCAGTGACTGTCACAATGTGTAGACGGATGTGAAGGTCTTGTGTTCAGTGTTGCTTTATCCACCAGTATTATATGTTTTATACTTGTGTAATGAGAATGGTGGAGATGGCAGGATTAGAGCTGATCATAGATGTGACTTCTCCATCTGTCTGTGACCTTTACAATATTTGTTTCAGGGTGAAGATCTGACCCATATTAATACTACAGAGACATATGTGAGGGGTGATGAGCGGTGTAAAGAGGAGACTCCTACATCTGACTACCCAGGTGAGTAGTGACCACTAACTGCAGAGAAGTCACAGATTCTTCTCAGTCTCCGGCTGTGGCTGCTTTATCGGTGGTGTAGTCCGGCCGTATCACAATCGTGTGATCACCATTTTGCCTCTAGACCACAACATTCTCCTCCACCCAAAACTGTCCAAGTGGCTTTGGGCATTGAAAGCCCTTTTCTATACAACTTACAACCTGGAGGATCCAACTACCCCCTGAGATTAGAAGACTCTGACCGTTACCTGCCCAGATCCGTAAACTACAAAGGCAAATGTCAGCGTACGTAGAATGTGCTGACAAGTTAGAAAAATATTATGATGAGAAAACGGAGGGTAATGATGCTGTTGGCTTCCAAAATCCCTGATGTGGGAAGAAGGAAAAAATCAGGGCTTTGAAAAGTGCTGCCAAGTGCTGAGCCATAAAGTTGGGTATCAAAACAAATGAACGTTAAAAAAAAACAACAAACTTTTCATTTTAATATTCTACCCATTTCCGCTGTGAACCAGCTCCTTCCTCAGGCTTATACAAATGATACATTGTGGATGTTTTATATCCTCCAGAACGGCGTCACTGATCCAATTGCTTAATTCATTAATTAAACCGCGCCTATGCTGCAGTTTTTTGTATAGAAACCTTTCTTCGTATACAAAACTATACAAATAGATGTAAAATACATATTGGATGCACAATAAAATCCATATAAAGAAAAATATACGTACATGGAAAATCCTCCGGTTTAAGTGTGGATAGTTTAAAACTCCAATAGGATTCTCTAGTCACAAGTCTTTGGGACCTATTAGACACATGTTCTGATATTTGTTCTAATATATTGAGTCTTAAACTGGTGGGATCTCGTTTATATTCTAAAACAAAATGCCTAAACAGACAGATTACACCTTTCCTAATATTCTGTCTCTGGCTGGTCATCCTATTATGGATCACTTGGGTCATTTTTAGATCCCTGATATTGGATGAATCTCCCTTCTCCCCCTTCTGTGCTGCTGAATGTGCTCATATGGTCCCTACAAGACCAGGTCCAGTCTTTCTGGCCAAACCTCACTTTTATGATTGACAACAGTAAATGTGCAGTGAGGCCAAGTGTGATTTTCTGGACAATAACAGCAGAGTTTCCTTTTATCCTGATTTTACAATTTCTTATAAAACCGACTAACTTCAGACAGGATTGTGATAAACTACATAATAATTAGTGCACCTGCGCCATGATGTATCTCTAAGTTGTACGTGGCTGATGGCTGTAATATACAGTGGGTACGGAAAGTAGCGTAGAGAAAGTATTAGCGCCCCCATTTCAGGAGAGATTACTGCACAATCTGAATTCCTTAGGATTGAAAACATAATGTAATTTATGACATGGAGTGAATCCATGAAACCAGGGCTAGAGCCATGCCAACACATCTCCTGCAGGCGTGAATAAATGTACAGTGGGTACAGAAAGGCCCGACTGGTGGAGGGCTGCAGTGATAGTTGACTTTGTGGAACTTTCTCCCATCTCCCTACTGCATCTGTGGAGCTCAGCCACACTGATCTTGGGGTTCTTCTTTACCTCTCTCACCAAGGCTCTTCTCCCACTACTGCACAATTTGGCAGACGGCCAGGTCTAGGAAGATTTGCGATGGTGCAAACTTCTTCCATTTAAAGATTATGGAGGCCACTGTGCTCTTAGGAACCTTGAGTACTGCAGAAATTCTGTTGTAACCTTGGCCAGATCTGTGCCTTGCCACAATTCTGTCTCTGAGCTCCTTGGCCAGTTCCTTTGACCTCATGATTCTCATTTGGTCTGACATGCACTGTGAGCTATGAGCTCTTATATAGACAGGTGTGTGCCTTTCCCAATCAATTCCTATCAGTTTAACCCCTTACTGACATCGGGCGTAATAGTACGCCTATGTCAGACTTCCTCCCTTTGATGTGGGCTCCGGTGGTGAGCCCACATCTTTCATCATGTTTTGAACAGCTGACATGTGCCCGCAGTAGCCACGGGTGGAATCAAGATCCACCCACGGCTATTAACCAGTTAAATACCGCTGTCAAACTCTGAAGCGGCATTTAAATTTCGCTTCTGGCAATCGCAAAGGAAATACGCATACTGGGGACAACTCGTCAGGTGAGGTGATCGCGGGTCACCAGTGTGTTGGCATGACAATCTGAGGTCTCCTGGAAACCTCTATGGTTATCAGTGACAGCTTCCTGTGAGCGACACCCAGTGGTCGGCGCTCATAGCAAGTGAGTAAATCAGCTACATAGAGATGACCTGAACATCGCCTCTATGTAGCAGAGCCGATCGGGTTGTGGCAGCTTCTAGTCTCCTATGGAGACTATTGAAGCATGCCAAAAGTAAAACAAAAAAAGTTTTTAAAAATATAAAAATAAAAAATATAAAAATTCAAATCAGCCCCCTTTCGCCCATTCAAAATAAAACAATAAACCTAAAATCAAACATACACATATTTGGTGCCGCTGCGTTCAGAATCGCCTGATCTATAAAAAAAAGGATTAATCTGATTGCTAAACGACATAGCGAGAAAAAAAGTAAAAACGCCAGAATTATGTTTTTTTTGGTCGCCGCGACATTGCATTAAAATGCAATAATGGGCGATCAAAAGATCGTATCTGCACCAACATGGTATCATTAAAAACATCAGCTCGGCGCGCAAAAAATAAGCCCTCACCCAACCCGAGATCACAAAAAATGAGACACTACGGGTATCGGAAAATGGCGCAAGTTTTATTTTTTAACTTTTTTGTTTGTTTTTTTTTCAAAACATAGATAAAAAAGAACCTAGACATGTTTGGTGTCTATGAACTCGTAATGACCTGGAGAATCATAATGGCCGGTCAGTTTAGTGAACATAGTAAAAAAGCCAAACAAATAACAAGTGTGAGATTGCATTTTTATTTTTTAAATTTCACCGCACTTGGAATTTTTTCCCGTTTTCTAGTACACAACATGGTAAAATCAATGGTGTCATTCAAAAGTACAACTCGTCCCTCAAAAACAAGTCCTCACATGGCCATATTGATGGAAAAATAAAAAAGTTATGTCTGTGAGAAGAAGGGGAGTGAACAACGAAAAAGCAAAACTGAAAAAGGCTTCGGGGGTTAATTAAACACAGCTGGCCTCCAATGAAGGCGTAGAACCATCTCAAGGAGGATCACAAGGAAATGGACAGCATGGGACTTATATATGAGTGTCTGAGCAAAGGGTCTGAATACTTATGACCATGTGATACTTCAGTTTTTCTTTTATATTAAATTTGCAAAAATTTCTACATTTCTGTTTTGTTTTCAGTCAAGATGGGATGCAGAGTGTACATTAAGGAGAAAAATGAACTTTTTTGAATTTACCAAATGACTGCAATGAAACAAAGAGTGAAAAATTGAAAGGGGTCTGAATACTTTCTGTACCCACTGTACATTTATTCACGCCTGCAGGAGATGTGTTGGCATGGCTCGAGCCCTGGTTTCATGGATTCACTCCACGTCATAAATTCCATTATGTTTTCAATCCTAAATACCGTATATACTCGAGTATAAGCCGAGAATTTCAGCCCATTTTTTTTAGGCTGAAATTGCCCCTCTCAGCTTATACTCAAGTCATTCCCAGGGTTGGCAGGTGAGGTGGAGTGGCAGCTGTCTAAGCATACTGACCTGCTCCTAGCACCGTGTCCCTGGTCGCCCCGGCTCCGGCAGCTTCTTCTTGTAGTGAGCGGTTACATGGTACTGCTCATTACAGTAATGAATATGGACCCGACTCCACTCCCATAGGGGTGGAGCCGCATATTCATTACTGTAATGAGCGGTACCATGTGACCGCTCACTACAGGAAGAAGCTGCCGGCGTCAGGGAAGCAGGAACCGCGCCAGGAGCAGGTGAGTATAAGCAGTGCGCGATATTCACCTGATCCCCCGTTCCACCGTCGCCAGCTGCCGCTACGTTCCCCGTCCACTGCACTGATGCTCCGGTCAGAGGGCGCGGTGACGCTATTAGTGTGCGCCGCCCTCTGCCTGAGCAGTCAGTGCAGTGGACGGGGAACGTAGCGGCGGCTGGCAGCGGTGGAACGTGGAGCAGGTGAATATAGGAAGTGACGGGGGCCAGAGCGATGAGAGGTGAGTATGTGATTTTTTTAATTGCAACAACAGCATATGGGGCAAATGACTTTATGGAGCATCTTATGGGGCCATAATCAGCATTGGTGCAGCATTATATGGGGTGTATTTTGTATGGAGCATCTTATGGGGCCCATCATGAACTGTATGGAGCATTATATGGGGCTCCTGATTCAATATGGATATTCAAAAACACTTAACCCACTGATGTCTCAATTAATTTTACTTTTATTGGTATCTATTTTTGTTTTTGACATTTACCGGTAGCTGCTGCATTTTCCACCCTAGGCTTATACTCGAGTCATTAAGTTTTCCCAGTTTTTGTATATACGTTAATTCGGATTGTGCAGTAATCTCTCCTGAAATGGGGGCGCTAATACTTTCTCTACTCTTCTGGTCAGGACTCATAGTAGCTCCAGTAGTCCACCATAAATGAGTGCAACTCGGGTTTAGTGTTGGAGTTCTCCCCTCATACATATGTTGTTGTTGAGGATGTAACTTTTCATTCTGCATGATAGTTTGATTGTGGTGGGATCGGCCTGCCTCACTTATCTGAGCCTGTAACTCCCTGGTAGTGTTTAGAAAAAGGTTTCAGTTACCAAATACCTGAGATCTAAATTTAAGATCCCTCAGCTCTGCACTATTATAAAAAGTTCTCTTTAAATGTCTAATATTTCTTCTTGACATTTATCTGTCAGAAAATATTGGTCCTTACGATAGTTTATATTGCTTAGAGCCACCGAGTCCCATACTCCAATTACTCCAGAGAAGTTTCACCATTATTCATTTTTTCTCCTGAGGATGATTGTTCAGCTTGATCATTTCAGTAGATGTGTAATTGTCTATAGTCACAGTTTTGCCCATTACCCTTTAACTTCTTTAACCCCTCTACATGGATTTGGACTTACACAGAGACCCCTAGGCTTGGGGCACAGTGTTACCTACTGTTCTGTGGAGTAAGATGGGAAGAAGAATAGACAGATAACCGTGTCAGAACCAAGAGGCCAGAGAAAATAATAACTCGGGAGACATAAGAGTAGTCAGTAAACAGGCCGGGGTCACAACAGGAAACAAATACACAAGCCGGGAGCTGATCACAGAGGACTGAACTAGAGGAGATCAAGGCTGTATCTGGCAGATTCCGGCAATATGCTTCAATCTGTAGTAAGGTGTGGTGCTTTCGAGGTCCAACTCTGATTGTCCAAGGTGTTAGCAATCTCAGACAGACATATTGCATGTGCTTTGGCATTGTCCCAGATTGTCCTCCTATTGGATTGTAGGGTTGAACTGTATTGTAGTGGTGTATGGGTACGTTATTCCTAGGGATCCATTGATATGTATATTAGGGTATGTGTAGGAAATATTAACTGACAATACGACTAAAATTGTAATTGCAAGATTATCGTTTGCTGCAAGGAAACTGATTGCAAAATATTGGGTTAGGGAGGAGCCTCCGTCCAGACGTGAATTCATTGCTCAAACGAACCACATAACTGAGCTTGAGAAAAACATTTACACCAGGAGGGACAAGCTGGATTTCTTCCATAAATTATGACATCCGTGGTTGGATAGGATTAATTAATGTTATACCAGTATATAGTATTATAGAGTACAACTTATGGTAAACTGGAACTCTGTTTGATATTGTCAACTATGGATGAATTATTGTTTGCTCCTGATATCGTCTCTATCGGGGGGTTAATTTACTGTAAAACAAAATGAGTATGAACATGTGATCTGTTGTAAATCTTGTTATCGTTAATATAAATGTATCTGATTAAAAAAGGTGTGGTGCTTTCCAATTGGCTAAAACAGGGAGCAGATTACTGCAGCTCATTACACACACACCCATACTGCCAGACTGGATGGTACTACAGATACCAGGCACTCTAATCTTAGTGGCTGAGAAGAGCCTGCACCGCCAAGAGCTTCTGGTTCGAACCCCACCTCTGTTACCAGCATCGCCTGCAGAATTAGTAAGCCGCGTCTGGTGTCCGAAGCAGACATTGCAGGAGCAGATCGCAGAGGAGATGGGGCACACCATTTGCAGAATCCCTAATATGACAAAATTGCAGAAAACCAGATCTGATGAAATCCCTATAAAGTGACTCCATTTTGTAAATTATAACCCTCAATAAATTAATCTATAGAAATAGTGACTATTTTGACTGCACTGCAGTTTCCACGCGCAGTGGATGTTGGAAAGTGAAAATTGCAAATATCCCAAGTTATTACCCAACACATAGTGCCCAGATTGTGCTCCAGGAGATACATATGCCGTAAAATAAGTGGTTTCTTCTCACTATAGTAATGCCAAAATCATGGATGCTTAATGTGGTTTTGAGCACAGTCTAGTAAACTGTAAACTGTCATTGTCTTGGTGAATAATTCAATAATTTTGCATAACTTGCCATTTTTACAGACTGTTTAAGTAGAAATGTTCAAAAATATAGAATTCAAGGATATTTTATTCTAAAATAATAATTGGTTTTATTCTTGGCAGATAACCGTACCAGGAGATCAGCAGGACAGCTGACATCTTCAATGTTTAAATCAGATAATCTTGAGATCCCACAGGATACAATTGAAGTGAATGCCATTACTCCAAATATACCATCATCCCTTCACAGCAAAGATCTGTCATCTGATCATTTGGAACAGGTCCTGTCTTCTGATTCATTACCTAGTACTAATGAAAATCAAAGTCACAAAATAAGCATTAAAAATCGAACTACTCCTAAAGCAATGAAGACATTTTCATTTTCAGAATATGGAAATAGTTTTCCCCTAGAAAAGTCATTTCTCAAGCAACAAAAACTTCACAAAGCAGACAATAGATTTTCTTGTTCCAAGTGTGGGAGATGTTTTAACCAGAAATCAGATTTTGTCAGACACCAGAGAATTCACACAGGGAAGAAGCCATTTTCATGTTCAGAATGTGGGAAATGTTTTACCAGGAAAGCGAATCTTGTTATCCACCAGAAAACCCACACAGGGGAAAAGCCTTTTTCCTGTTCAGAATGTGGGAAATGTTTTAACCACAAACAAAATCTTGTTAACCACCAGAAAACCCACACAGGGGAGAAGCCTTTTTCCTGTTCAGAATGTGGGAAGTGTTTTATTCAAAAAGCGCATCTTGTTATCCACCAAAGAACTCACACAGGAGAGAAGCCTTTTTCCTGTTCAGAATGTGGGAAATGTTTTCTAGATAAATCAGGTCTTATCAAACATCTTAGATCTCACACAGGGGAGAAGCCATTTTCCTGTTCAGAATGTGGGAAATGTTTTCTACATAAATCATTTCTTATCAGACATCATAGTTCTCACACAGGGGAGAAGCCTTTTTCATGTTCAGAATGTGGGAAATGTTTTAACAGGAAAGCGAGTCTTGATAGCCACCAGAAAACCCACACAGGGGAGAAGCCTTTTTCATGTTCAGAATGTGGGAAATGTTTTAACAGGAAAGCGAATCTTGATAGCCACCAGAAAACCCACACAGGGGAGAAGCCTTTTTCCTGTTCAGAATGTGGGAAATGTTTTAACAGGAAAGCAAATCTTGATAGCCACCAGAAAACCCACACAGGGGAGAAGCCTTTTTCCTGTTCAGAATGTAGGAAATGTTTTCTAGATAAATCAGGTCTTATCAAACATCTTAGATCTCACTCAGGGGAGAAGCCTTTTTCCTGTCCCGAATGTGGGAAATGTTTTCGAGATAAATCAGTTCTTATCAGACATCATAGATCTCACACAGGGGAGAAGCCTTTTTCATTTTCAGAATGTGGGAAATGTTTTGTGAAGAAACAGTCTCTTTCTAGCCACCAAAGAATTCACACAGGGGAGAAGCTTTTTTTAAGTTCTTAATTGTTTTTCATAGTCACATACAAGTGCTTCTAACTAAATTAGAATATTATCAAAAAGTTAATTTATTTCAGTTCTTCAATCCAAAAAATTAAACTCTTAGATCACTCTGTAATGACTCTAATGTATCTCAAGCGTTTATTTCTGTTGATGACTATATCCTACAGCCAATGAAAACCCAAAAGTCATTATGTCAGTAAATTAGAATAAAAACACCTGCAGTGGCTTCCTAAAAGTTCAAAAAAGGTCCCTTAGTCTGTTTCAGTAAGCTCCACAATCATGAGGAAGACTGCTGACTGGACAGATGTCTAGAAGGCAGTCATTGACACACTCCAGAAGGAGGGTAAGCCACTGTAAAATATTAGTATTTCAATAATAAAAAATATAGATTACTTAACATATGCAGGTTCTAACTAGCAAATAGATACTCAGTATATTGAGGGACTGAGTTATTCTGAGGATTTTGGCCGATACATCTGTTCTCTGTTTGTCAGAACTATGGGGCTTTTGTCAGAACTGTCAATATGTGGCTATTTGGAGATAGTAAATGGTTCTTAAAGGTCACAGGCTATATGCTTAAGCATTTCAAAATGAGGTAATGTACAAATAACTAATATGCATATTCTGCAAGTTACTAGTGTTCTTCTAATATGGTAGAGGCTAAGAACATAGAGGCAGATCATCTTATGTTGTTATGAGACAGGAAAAATAGAAACCAATGTAGTCTATGGGTCAAAATAGTACAGAAGACGACCTAACTCTTGTTCAGGAGATCTCTCATACTTTACCAATCTCCAACCCGGACCACATCAACTTCAAGACCATATGTAAGAACCACTGAATGCTTGTTTTCTCTTTTATAATCTAATACTTATTTTTGGGTGCTATGAACTTACTTTTCTTCATTTTTGTAATCACTTTTTGAATAAACATTAAACAAGATTTGTTTTATCCACATAATTCAATATTGCGTTCCTTTCTATCCTCAGCGTGCTCTTACTTTAAAAAAAAAAAAGTAAGAAAGTGTTATTTTTTCTAACATTTTGGGGAGCCCAGCCAAATCTGATTTTTGTGCTATTTTGGGTGGATTCCTTTTGATTGCACACAGGGGGAGGAGAGCTCTGCTAAACACCTGTTGTTCAAGGTGCAGGAATTCCACTATTTCACGTCACAAGGATCAGACAGAGCCTACAGAGGAGTGAAGATTTGTGTCTCCAACCATAAAGAGCTGCAAGTGTCCCATACAGGCGGAGGTCTGAGCAGTCAGTAAAGGTACGGAGGACCATCCATTGACGGTTGGATCAATCCACTAGAGGAACAGACATTCCATAGGTGAGAAAATGGATTTTATTCATGATTATTCTAAGAAAAGTAATATAGAGTTTGTTTGTTCATAGCCATACAGATTCACAATTATGGTCCAGTTTGTATAGCCAATGTGAAGCAGAGAATCTTAGGATTGATCAGAGGTTTTTCTCAGTAAAACAAGTTACAGAGAAATCTTCAATATGTCATGCACATGGTCCGAGTGTACAATAATTTAGTCTTTGAGAAAACTGAAACACAAATACATAAAGCATGTACCATCACACAAGACATTGGTCATACTGACACCCAAGGTAACACACAAGAGTCTGACGGGAATTACTTCGATAGTCCAAATTGTTTGATATTGTCAGAACATAATGAACAATTGGAAGATCAAATTGATGCTCGAATAGAATTATTGTCCAAATTGCACCAAGATATAAAGAAGGCTTCTGTTGTTACACGATCAAACAAACAGGAAGACAATGCCGCCGCAAAATTTGTACCAGACACACAAAATCCAGATGTTTCAGTAGAAGATTTACAGGCAGATGAACGACAACGGAAAAAATTCCATGACAGAGCAGCACAAATTAATCTGAAAATACACGATCAGTTAATGAAAATTGTAAAAGACATTCCAAACTTCAATGACAAGATGGATGCCTTCAATCTTAATGATGACCAAAAAAATAAGATATTCAAAGTATACCCTCACATATAGGAAAAAGGTTACAGACCACACCCAGATTAAATGATAATGAATTGACACATAGCACAAAAGAAGACAGACTTAGACAATTAATATTGTTTACAATCGGTGAAGCCACTCCTACAATTGATGTTCTGGAAAATGTACGAACTAATATTAATGATGACCCATTTGCATTTTTGGTAAAATTTGAACAGGCCTTTAGGATGGTGATGGATCTTAGGCCTCATGCGGAGCCAACATCCATGATCAGATTTTTTGTAAAAAAGTTCAAATATTTAGATCCTGCCTCAGAGCAATCGGCTAGTGCTCAGCCATCATTGCAAGAAGCCACAGTTTTTATTGACTAAAATAGCTGTAGTTCCTGAGAAAGAAGTCAGCTGAAACCTAGACCCACAGTAACATCCAAGAACAGAGATTACATTGATCATAGAGGTAAAAATACTACACAAAGGAACAATATCCATTGTTATTTTTGAGGTATACCTGGACACTTAAAATGGCAGTGCAGAAAATTCTTGAGAGCAGAATCAGAGACAGGTACACAAGGAACAGGTAAGCTTGGAAGGGAAAATGGACTCATGCCAAAATCATCCACCAAACCTTCTGCACCTCCATTACATTCTTCTGCACTCACTCAGACTGACAACAGACAAACGCAGTCACCGTATGCACCATTAATCCGACAGATCAGAGAGATGACTGTGAAGGAGACTGAGTCCAGGGACAGAATTCCAAGTGCTTTTAATAAGGACATTGGTCTTCTCCCATCTCCTCCATCTTCTGACAATCACAGACTACTCCTACACCCCATCCATCGGAATTTGTGACTCATTACATTGGATGACTGTGGAAGACCATTTATCAATGGAAATTTAGCAGGACAGAATGTTGTATTTCTTATTGATACAGGAGCTCAATTAAGTGTTACAAATCTTGATTTGAAGCTACAACCAGTTTCACCAGTTTGTACTATTGTTGGTTTTAGTGGAAAGTTGGAACTAAAGCAACCTTGGTTATCAATGTGACGTTGGAAATACCTAGTTCTTTCAAAACAGGAATTGACATTTGCTATTATCGTGATTCTGAAAATATACTTGGCACAGATTTTGTGCAGAAATTCGGTTGGGTAGTCGATCTAGGAAATCAAGTGATCTGGAAAGATTCTAATGGTTGTAAACCTGAAGTCATTGACCCTAGTGATTATAGCCATGTTGGAAGTATTTGCTTAAATGATGTTGTGTCAACAGATCATTTGTGGCCTGAAACTGGTGGTGATGAGGTACTGACAGAAATTGTACAGCTTTTTCCTTTTCTTTGGGCTCTGTTCAGGAATGAGGTTGGTACAATGAAGAATGTTGTTGTAAATGTGGAAAGGCGAGATCTTCCACCACAACGTCAGTATAAATTGCCTCCAGAATCAATCGATTCTATCAAATAAATAAGGCAGCACACTGCAGCGCTAAAACATGCAAACATGAAACATGAAAATTGAACTGCATTACTGCACTAGAAATATGAAAAAATTAGAGCCTTTAACACATAAATTGGCCAATTCATGTGTTCCTGGTAGCCACATTAGGGCATCTCTCGTATACCAGGTCCTAAACTTTCCTTTCCTCGCTGAGAATAAACGTCTTCATCTGAATGGGTACCTGTGAAACCTCTTCTTAGACTAAATTTCTCTCTGTGGAGGGGTAATGGACCTGCTGCGATTAAAACACCTGTGGCTAAGAGGCGGAGTGCTCAGTCAGAAGGCTAATGAATATAAATTTCAAAAAAGTTTAGGACCTGGTATACGAGAGATGCCCTAATGTGGCTACCAGGTACACATGAATTGGCCAATTTATGCGCTAAACGCTCTCATTTTTTCATATTTCTAGTGCAGTAATGCAGTTCAATTTTCAGGTTTGCATGTTTTAGCGCTGCAGTGTGCTGACTTATTTATTTGACTGTATATGAGTTGGTGACTCTAGGTTCAGCACCTGTTCACACTTAGTCTATGTTTGGATGTGACGGTCAGTTTTTTGAAATCTATTCATTAGCCTTCTGACTGAGCACTGACCTCTTGAAAAGAGTTGTCAGTACAAGTTTGCATTTACTTTCTTGGATGAACAATATCTGTTTTGTAGGTTACTTCAAGGAGCACATTTGTCACCTAGTATTTTCCATCAGGCGTTGCAAAAGGTATTATCTAGATTTTCTAGGCCAGATTGTATTTTGCAATATGTTGATGATATTCTGTTGTCTACTGAGGATAAAGAATCACATGATTCTCTTCTGACAGAATTGTTTGAGCTGCTGCATGATGCAGGGTTGAAATTGAACACCAAAAAGGTCAAATTGATGCAAACCGAGGTCAGGTTTTTAGGAGTGTTGTTGAGTCCAGGAAAAAGACAGCTACTGCAGGAAAGAATAGAGGCAATTGCTTCTCTACCAATTCCAACATCCTAGAAGGCATTGTGACATTTCTTGGGTCTTAGGGTTAGAACTATTCAAGTGACTTTATTGACGATTTTGCAGACAAGGCCAGACCCTTGTATGATCTTTTAACAGGTGAAAATAGTGATTACTTTGGTCCTTGGGGTGATGAACAACAAACTTAATTTGAACAATTGAAAATGAATTTACAAAAGTCACATACTTTGTCCACAGTAGATCCTTTGGCTCCATTTGCTTTCCAAGTACACACATCAGAGATATCTGTGTCTGCTGTGCTGCTACAGTTGTAGGGAGAAGAGTGGAGAATTTTGGGCTATTTTTCTAAGCTTCTCTCACCTGTTGAAAGAGGTTTTGAGACCTGTGCAAGACACTTGGTAGAGGTGTAGTTTGCCGTCAAAGCACCGGAACTCATTGTTGGGTTCAACAAAATCACTTTGCAAACTCCTCATTCTACACTAAAACTTCTTTGAGAACAATATCCCAGGTGTGTCACAGAGATTTGCTCCTTTGTTATTGTCATTGTCTCCCAAACAAATTGAGGTAGATTATAAAGCCAAATATGTTCTTCCTCAGTTGATGCAATATGAAGGGCAAACTCATGATTGTTTACAGTCTTTTCATGATCCTAGTCCATCGCTTTTCAGACAGAAGGCAGAGGCAACAGATTAACCAATTTTTGTCGATGGTTCCAGATTTTATTCAGAAGGGCACTACTATTCAGAATATGACATTTTTTATCCCAAAAAAGGACAGGTTGTAAAATACAAATTACCGAGTCATTTTTCAGCTCAAAGGGCAGAGCTAGAAGTGATGAAAATGGTACTACAGCTGAGCGAAGCTGATGATCAGTGTCCCATTGTAATCTACAGTGAGCGCTCCTATGTTGTTAGGGTACCGTGACACAGTGCCATTTTCATCGCTACGACGGCACGATTCGTGACGTTCTAGCGATATCGTTACGATATCGTAGTGTCTGACACGCTACTGCGATCCGGATCCCCGCTGAGAATCGTACGTCGTAGCAGATCGTTTGAAACTTTCTTTCGTCGTCTAGTGTCCCGCTGTGGCGGCATGATTGCATCGTGTGACACAGGTTGTATACGATGTGCGCACAGTAACCAACGGCTTCTACATCGCAAATACGTCATGAAATTATCGCTCCAGCGCCGTGTATTGCAACGTGTGACCGCAGTCTACGACGCTGGAGCGATAATCATACGACGCTGCAACGTCACGAATCGTGCCGTCGTAGCGATGAAAATGCCACTGTGTGACGGTACCCTTAGATGACTGACAGATTATATGCCAGTTTGGGGAAAAGAGGTTATGTAGATTCTTCTAATAAGATTCTTGTACATAGTGACTCACTGATAACAATTTTTGAAATGGCATCAAAAAACCCTAATGGTTTTGCTATTGTCAAAGTCCCTGCCCATAAAAAATCTGATGATGAATTATCTGTTGGAAATGCAACCACAGATGTGTTAGCCAAAGAGGCAGCCCTGACAGGAGAAGAAGTGTTTGAACCTGAACCTCTTGAGATTTTAGCAGTTCAAAGAAGAGACACGCATATTCCTTCTTTTGTGGAAGAATAAGAAAAAGACACATCTCTTGTTGCTTCCCGGGTTGATCCAAAACCTCCCTTTGTTTGTGAAAACGGGGTTTTGTGCCATGACTTAAATGGGGAGTTGTGTCCTGTTGGACCAAAACATCTATAGGATGAGTTCACAAAATATAATCATGGGTCAACAGAAATTGTTAAGCATTCTCAGAGAGATATTTTACTGGGAAAAGATGGAAGAGACTGTATAAAGCAGCGGTTCTCAACCTGGGGGTCGCGACCCCGAGGGGGGTCGAACGACCAAAACACAGGGGTCGCCACCTCTCTCACCTCCCCATCCACCTTTCCCCCGTATGCCTGGACTGCTAGCCAGTGGCGTAGGAAGAGGGGGGCGGTCCGCCCCGGGCGGCACAATGCTGGGGGCGGCACAATGCGGGGGTGAGTCAGTGCAGCGGCTGCAGCCGGCAGGGGGGCGCAGTCGGGCCGCCTAAAGCGGCGGTCCGCAGTGTCTCCCCCGGCGGCTGCATTCTGCCGCCCCCCGCACTGTGAGTCAGCTGTTCTGTGTGCCGACTGTCAAGCTGACAGCCGGCACACAGAAGCTGCGGCGCGCCGGCTCCCAGTGTTCAATTGTACTCGTATCTGTGATACGAGTACAATTGAAGCTCTGACTGCCGGGTCAGAGCGACGGCAGCAGCGTGATCAGGTCATGTGATCACGCTGCTGACGTCACTCACCTGCGCGGCAGAGCAGGACACACAGAGCGGTGGTAAGTGCTCCAGTGGAGCTGAAGACACCGAAGGTGCAGGGGAGCATACATTGTGGGGGGGATTTACTGTGCGTGGGAATGGGGGGCATACATTGTGGGGGGGATTTACTGTGAGTGGGAATGGGGGGCATACATTGTGGGGGGGATTTACTGTGAGTGGGAATGGGGGGCATACATTGTGGGGGGGATTTAATGTGAGTGGGAATGGGGGGATATATTGTGGGAGGATTTAATGTGAGTGGGGATGGGGGGATATATTGTGGGGGGATTTAATGTGAGTGGTGGTGGGGGATATATTATTGGATGGGGGATATTTAATATGAGTGGAGCTGGGTGGATTTATTGTGGGGGGGAGATTTAATGTGAGTAGGGAGGGGGGATTTATTGTGGGGGGGGGAGATGGGGGGGATTTATTGTGGGGAAGGGATTTAATGTGAGTGGAGATGGGGGTATTTATTGTGTGTGGAGAATTGGAGTGGAGATGGGGGATTAAATGTGTGTGGGGGGATTTAATGTGTGGGGGAGATCTAAGGACACAAAATGAAGAGCAAAGGGGGAGATGGGGGGGCATATATGAGGAAACAGTATGGGGGATGGGTGCAGACAGTTTGGGGTCAAACGGGGGATTGTATGCGGACACAGTATGGGTAGCGATGTGAAAAACTTATGTGGACAGAGTACGGGGAGTGAGGGTGTTGGGATGTGTGCATGCGTAGCATGGGGGACAGTGTAAGGGCACAGCCAGGAGGGGACAGTATACCAAGGAGGGGAAGTATGATGAGAGAGTACAGTATAAATACTGGGCCCTATAGGGGGGACACAGTCTGAGAGGACAGTGTGAAGAGGGGGCCGGTATGGAAAGGGGAGGTCAGTGTAAAGAGCGTGTACCATAAGAGGGACAGTGTGGGGGTCATATTTTGTGCAGACAATATAGTGAGGGGCAATTTTTTATTCAGGAGCATTATAATGACACTTGTATCTTTAAGGGCGTCATGTGGAGATTTTCTGCAAAAGAACGGAGAAGATGGAAGTCTGCAGAGATGGCTGTGGATGAGAAAACGCATCATGGGGTCTGGACAAGATGAAGAAAAGAAGAACAGCTCCAGAGGCGACGTCATCTATAAGGTACCTGGATGTAAATGTTATTTGTGATACTGACTAATTCTCATGTTTTTATTTATGTTAGGAGCATTAAAGGGGATGTCCTGGTTTGTAATGAGTCTGCAGTCATTCTTTGTGACTGCAGACTTCTGACTTCTCACAGTGCGCCTTGCACACTGTCAGGATTCTCTGGTGCTGGCGATTTACATACATGCGATCACGTGCTGACTAGACATGTGTGGCCTCACTCAATGAAAATGAACTGAGTGAGGCCGGGCACGTCTAGTCGGAATGTGGTCAGAAGTATACAAATCACATACTTGTGCTGACATGACCGTCCACCGGCAAGGGAGAATCCTAAAAGTGTGCAGTGCATGCGTTGTGAGATTTCAGAAGCTGCGATGTCGGGATTCAGCTCTGCAGGTTCCAGTCGTCGACACATGGAACACTTCACTCATATGCGACTTTCATACTCATGGTCCTGTGACATCGAGCTTCTCTTCTGCTTCTCTCAGTTTTTCACTGAACATTGGGAGCTTAAGGGAGAGGAGCTCGTCGGTACATGACTAAGTGTGAGAATCACATAAGTTCGGGGGGGGGGGCGCCAAACTCGGGAACAGCCCCGGGCGGCAAAAGCTCTAGCTACGCCCCTGCTGCTAGCTTTACTCCCGGCATAGCTTTGGGATCCCCGCAGGAAAATGAATAGATCGCGCATCGGATCTAGGGAGATACCAACTTCCGACGTCCCCCCCTTCTTGTTTGGTGTAGCCAGGACAGATCCGGAATCTGTGGCACGTATCTGGCAACGGAATGCAGGGATGCAGGAAGAACGCGGCTGCCGGCATCGGTAATCGGCTTGAAGGGCTGCGGAAGAGCACGCCATAAAGGAGCCGTTCGGTACCCAGCAGTGATCCGCCGCCATCACTGTGTTCAGGGGCGTAACTACCGCGGTCGCAGCGGTCGCCATTGCGACCGGGCCCCGCAGGTCAGGGGCCGCGGGCCGGCAGGTCTGAGCAGGGCCGGGCTGGCCATCGGGCACTTCTGGCAAATGCCAGAAGAGCCGATGCCAGTAGTGGGCCGCTGCACTGTTCCTCCCCCGGAACCCCCCCCCCCAGTGCCGCCGCCGCATTTAACTATACCGGCGTCTATGACACCGGTATAGTTCAATGCAATGATGAAAGAGAGAGCGTCACCTGACGCTCCCTCTCCCATCATTCCCCGCTCTGCCTCTGACAGTACACTGCGGGTGCGCGATGACGTCATATCATACCACTGTGAGGGCTGTGCTGGATATACCCCTGTGCTGACTGTGCTGGATATACCCCTGTGCTGGCTGTGCTGGATATACCACTGTGAGGGCTGTGCTGGATATACCACTGTGAGGGCTGTGCTGGATATACCCCTGTGAGGGCTGTGCTGGATATACCACTGTGAGGGCTGTGCTGGATATACCACTGTGCGGGCTGTGCTGGATATACCACTGTGCGGGCTGTGCTGGATATACCACTGTGCGGGCTGTGCTGGATATACCACTGTGAGGGCTGTGCTGGATATACCACTGTGCGGGCTGTGCTGGATGTACCCCTGTGCTGGCTGTGCTGGATATACCACTGTGAGGGCTGTGCTGGATGTACCACTGTGCGGGCTGTGCTGGATATACCACTGTGAGGGCTGTGCTGGATATACCACTGTGAGGGCTGTGCTGGATATACCACTGCGGGCTGTGCTGGATATACCACTGTGCGGGCTGTGCTGGATATACCACTGTGAGGGCTGTGCTGGATATACCACTGTGCGGGCTGTGCTGGATGTACCCCTGTGCTGGCTGTGCTGGATATACCACTGTGCGGGCTGTGCTGGATGTACCACTGTGCGGGCTGTGCTGGATATACCACTGTGAGGGCTGTGCTGGATATACCACTGTGAGGGCTGTGCTGGATATACCCCTGTGAGGGCTGTGCTGGATATACCACTGTGAGGGCTGTGCTGGATATACCACTGTGCGGGCTGTGCTGGATATACCACTGTGCGGGCTGTGCTGGATATACCACTGTGCGGGCTGTGCTGGATATACCACTGTGAGGGCTGTGCTGGATATACCACTGTGCGGGCTGTGCTGGATGTACCCCTGTGCTGGCTGTGCTGGATATACCACTGTGAGGGCTGTGCTGGATATACCACTGTGAGGGCTGTGCTGGATATACCACTGCGGGCTGTGCTGGATATACCACTGTGCGGGCTGTGCTGGATATACCACTGTGCGGGCTGTGCTGGATGTACCACTGTGCGGGCTGTGCTGGATATACCACTGTGCGGGCTGTGCTGGATATACCACTGTGCGGGCTGTGCTGGATATACCACTGTGCGGGCTGTGCTGGATATACCACTGTGCGGGCTGTGCTGGATATACCACTGTGCGGGCTGTGCTGGATATACCACTGTGAGGGCTGTGCTGGCACCCAACACCATGTTGCAGTGCAGGAGATTCCTGCAACATTTTGTGATTATTTATTATGTTTGATTTGTAGCAATGAGAATACATAATGCATATCAGATATTTACATTCCGAATCATAACTAATAAAATTACAGTTTTAAAGTAGCCACCAAAATTATTTTTTGGGTTGGGGGTCACTGCAACATGAGGAACTGTATTGCGGGGTCACGGCATTAGAAAGGTTGAGAACCACTGGTATAAAGTATTGTTCAATTATGTCTCATTTGTTCCCCAATTTATCCAAGATCAAAAGAACAGAAACCGCCACTTCTCCAAACCGCACCTGCAGATGGTCCATGGTCCACATTATAAATCGACTACATTGGTCTGTTACCATCAGGTAAAAATGGTCTCAGGTATGCATTGGTTGTAGTAAATGTTTTATTCTAAATGGGTTGAAATATTACCTGCCAGGAAAGATGATGCTTTGTCTACAGTTAGAGCATTAATTTATCATGTCTTTTGTACTTGGGGATCCCAAGAATGATCTCCTCTGATCGAGGAAGTCACTTTACAGGAAAAATCATGCAAGTATGTACTATTCTAGGGGTACAACAACAATTCCATGTACCTTACCATCCACAGTCCGCTGGTATTGTGGAAAGGATGAATAGAACAATAAAATCCAGAATTGCCAAGATTATTGGACAAAGGCAATACTTGGGTCGATGCCGTACCTTTTGTACTGTTGAGTGTGAGAGGAACAACTTCTTCCATAACTCAATTTACTCCTTTTGAGCTAATGACAGGAAGAAAAATGCCATTGATTTTTCCACATGAACCATTTTTGTTCACATCTCAAAAAGATGCTATTGCAAGGTCCAAATGGTTGCAATTGTTGCCGGAAAACTATTCTTCCACATGTTGCATCAAGAATGCAGAGAATGGAGCCACCAGATGAATCCAAATTCAAGAAAGGGGCTCTAGTGATGATTAAAACTTTCAGGAAGAGTGGACCTTGGGAAAGTAACTGGGAAGGTCCGTTTGAGATAATCGAAACCATGGGACAAGGTATGATTCTTGTACAACAAGCATCTAATGTGGTTAAAACTACCCGCAGACAACAAAGAGTGTGGGTACATGTCGATCAATGCAAATTGTATATTGCAAAATAATGATACTGCTTTTCTTTTAGGAAGAAATGGGATTCCAATAAGAGCTGGAATATGAAACCCCATGTCCTTGATGGAAGGGATTCAACATCAGTTCTTCAGGAGAAGAAGACATTTCCCAGGAAAAGCTACTATCTGATGGGAATTACATTTCTGCTACTTTGTACTATTTCAACTGTGATCTATGCAGAAGATATTTTACATCATGGAACGAATACTAGTGAAATGAATGAACCTTTCAAAAGAACTCTACGTTCACAGAAACCAAGAAGATCTAGTCTACAAAACCTAATAGATAGAGAAATACTGGGCGATTCAGTAGATATTACCGGAAACATTTGCATGGGCATTGGTGTAAAATGCTGTATTGAGCTACACTTCATACATGACACTGACATAATATTACATGCTACCACAGGACCTAAGACTGGGTTTATACAGTTACAAGGAGATTATGTACACAATAATAAGACAGGCACATGGGAATGTAATCCTACAGATGTGATACTGGAATATAGAGGTAAGAGGTGAAGAAAAAGCTGTGTGCTCAGGTGATATTACAAATGATGTGATCACAAAGCGGAAAGATGGAAGATCCAAAACAGATATTTGGTTAACGACACAACTTTTGGGAAAATGTTGGATCCTTCATTACTTTCTGTTACAGAAGGAGATGAAGATTGGGTAAAAACATGGAACTTACAGAGAACCAGTACAAGTATCTGTAGTTTTTACAGTAACAAATACTATAGCTCCAGAAGTAAGGGTTACACCATAAGCAATACATAGTCAAGACAATATGTCTCCTTTATTATTAAAATGCAACACAAGGTTAGAGTTACCTTCAGAATCTCCACTGACATGGACCAAAGATAGATTATTTTTGGGAAGTTTTTCAAATGGTCCAACAAATGTTATACACAGAGGTGAATCCGGTAATGTGAGTTGGTTGAATAAGAACTTTATTTTCTCTGTAGATAATCCATCTCCTTAGGATTCTGGACTTTACCAATGTTGCGTTTTAAGTAAAAATAACTACAAACAATGTAAAGACGTGAATGTGAAATGGATGGTCAGCAGTAGACAAGGTTTCAACCATCTACTCCTTTCCAAATCAATCAGTTCCAATCTAAACCTTTATTACGAGATGGAGCGTTTATGACTATGATATGGACTTTTATCATGTCTAACTGGAAACTATCTTCTAGATATCCCCAGTGTCAATCACATCTCATTAACATGGAAATGGGAATAGAACAATGGTTGTCGGGAAGAGAAGAAACCCTGGTCCCTATAACTGTTCTGGGAATTCCTGTTAGTCAAACACAATTGCTATATTATCAATTACAGGACACAGATTTTGCATTTGATGGCACAAACACTGAACAATTAGACATTTCCTGATGCTTAAATGTTGTTTCTAAGGTAATGTGTCTACCTGGACAGGATAAAGTCATTTATCATTCATGTTTCCATAATCATACCTCATCACATGCCAGAGTGGAGACTGTACACACGATCCATGACTTGGTGACACCAGTAAGCGCTGACAAGATTTGTTTCCAAGTTATGTCGGAAAAAGAAGTTGTTTCTGCATTCTTTTCATCTTGTGTACATGCTGAAAGTCTGAACATCGGTTTATATTGTATTGGGGAAAATGTGAAAACTCTCAATAAGGAAGGAAGTATAAATATTACATCAACAGGCACAAGAAATCTGAAAATCCTCCCGATACAGTTCAGTTTGTCACAAATAAATAATTTTCCTTGGTATGTGTGGACAAATGAGATAAAGAAAGACAAGGGTTTGTTAAAGGGAACCTGTCACCCCCAAAATCGAAGGTGAGCTAAGGCCACCGGCATCAGGGGCTTATCTACAGCATTCTGTAATGCATTCTGTAATGCTGTAGATAAGCCCCAATTTAACCTGAAAGATAAGAAAAAGAGGTTAGATTATACTCACCCAGGGGAGGTCCCGCTGTGGTCCGGTCCGATAGGCGTCGCGGTCCGGTCCGGGGCCTGCCATCTTCTTACGAATGAAAAATATAGATTACTTAACATATGCAGTTAAGTCTAACTCTGGTTAGTGGGAGACTGAGTTATTCTGAGGACTTTGGTAGATACATCTGTTCTCTGTTTGTCAGGACTATAGGGCCTTTGTCAGAACTGTCAATATGTGGCTATTTGGAGATAGTAAATGGTTCTCAAAAGGTCACAGGCTATAGGCTTAAGTAGTTCAGAATGAGGTAATGTGCAAATAATTAAAAATCATATTCCATAAGTTACTAGTGTTCTAATATGGTAGAGGCTATGAATATAGCGGCAAATCGCCATATGTGGTTATGAGACAGGAAAAAGAGCAACCAATGTAAGTCTATGGGTCACAATAGTACAGAAGACGACCTAACTCCTGTTCAGACAGAGGTCTCAGACCTTGAGAATCTCCAACCTGGACCACATCATACCTAAAGACCATATGTAAGAACCACTGAATGCTTGTTTTCTCTTCTATAATCTAATACATATTTTTGTGCGCTATGAACTTACTTTTCATTTTTCTAATCAATTATTTGAATGAACTTTAAACAAGATTTGTTTTATCCACACAATTCAATATTGTTTTCATTTCTATCCTCTAAAAAGTAAGAAAGTGTTAGAAAAAATAACAGGTGCCTTTAAGAAGATCTATCAATGTCGCGGCTATTATAGCGAAACTCAGAATGAATAGCAGATAGTACCCCACAATTCCAAGAAACGCCCTCACTTGCTTCTTGGAAAGTGGTTGCAGCCACTCTTGAATCGCCTCCATCTTGTTTATTTGTAGCTTAATTTCACCTCTCCTAATGACATAGCCTAAGTACGTGGCATATTTTTTCAGAATTATGGTGAACCCCGTATTTCTTAAAGCATCCATAACTGTCTGTACCTTTGGCAGATGACTAGCCCAGTCAGGGCTAAAGACCACAATGTCATCGAGGTACGCTGCGGCACACTTCTTATGCAGAGTCAGGATCCGATCCATCGCCCTCTGGAAGGTTACCGGGGCCCACTGAAGACCGAAGGACATTCTGCTGTATTGGAAACCCCCATCAGGCATCGAGAAGGCCATCTTCTCCTTGACACTATGGGACATGGGGATTTACCAATAGCCCTTCATCAGGTCTAGGGTTGTAATGTACCTGGCGGGACCAAGTCTCTCAATGAGCTCGTCCACATAAGACATCGGGTATGCATCAAATCTTTAGACTTCATTCAGCTTGCTGTAGTCGTTGCAGAACCGCCACTCACCATCAGGCTTTGGCAGGAGGAAGACTGGACTCGATCATCCACTTTTCGAGTTCTCTATCTCCTCGAGATCTAGCATCCTCTTCACCTCATTTGAAATCACCTCCTGACATGCTTCCGGAATTCTATAGGGCTTGAGGTTCACCCTGACATGCGGTTCTGTTAACATGTCATGCTCTACCACCTGAGTATGCCTTGACAGCTCCGAGAACAGGTCATGGTTCTGCTGCAACAGCTCCTGACACCGTTGCCTCTGGGCGGGCGTTAGAGTCTCCGCAACAGTGACATTGTCCACTGTGGCTTTGGGACTGGCTCCCAGGTAAGGGACATCTAGCAATTCTCCGTCTCGCCAAAGTTATAGCAAGTTCACATGATAAGACTTGGTGCGGCTTCCTTCGGCCCAGCTGTGTACCTTGTAATTAACTTCACCCAGTTTTTCTACCACCTCATATGGGCCTTTCCACTTAGTTAGGAACTTGCTCTCCACCATACAGATAAGCACTATTATTATTATTTTATTATTATTATACATTATTTATACCACCATTTATTCCATGGCGCTTTACATGTGAAAGCACTAGCATGGGGTTCCCGGGCTGGAACTGCCTCAGTCTCGCTGTTGGTCATAGACCCTTGCCTGTGCCTGGAGAAGATTCTCCTTCATGATAGTCATCAC